>NW_027397069.1:69763025-69787874 GCF_003265705.2 Callorhinus ursinus
CGCGCTTCGGAAGCACCGGAGGAGCCCCCTCGGCCTGGGCGCGCCAAGGTGACCCCCTTGATGACCCCCGCCCCCGCGGGCCGCCTGTCCCGGCGCCCTGTCTGTCCCCTCGCGTCCTCCGCCCGGAGGGAGCGGCGGCAGTGCATGGGCGTGTGTCTGTCTGTCTGTCTCCACACCCCCATGGCACACACCTGCCTTTTGTGACCCTGGCCCGACTGCCCTGTGCACACGGGGGACGTCTGGGACCCCTCTTTGTTCTGGCTGGGGGGTGTGTGTGTGTGCACGCGCGCGAGGGATTGTTGGGGGGGCGGAGTTCGATGGAAATAGGCGATTTAAATATTCCATCGAGGATGGCGCCCCGGCTCGCGACTTGTCGCTGCGGCGTGGCTTTGTCGGCGGCAGCCCAGATGTCAAACAGTGGTTCGTTTCCAGCATGCAAGATGTGATTTTCAGATGTGCGTTCCCAGCACTTTAGCAAACAGACCGCCGCGGTTGCGTGTGTGCCTGCCTCACTCACGCTCGTGTTTTCAAGTCCTATCCTGTGTTGTCCCCAGCGCCAAACGCATTTGTGGTCGTGGGTTTGAAACCACGGAGACTTCGCCTTTTGTTTTATTCCACAACACTTTATAATTCATGAAGCTTGTGGCATTTGATGGTAGTGTCTGAGTAGGGGCTGGCTTTCTGTTTGTGTGTTTTTTGCATGATCTTGGATTGTCACCCTGCTGTGTCTAAACATTAAAAAGCCTGTCTTTTCGTTGAAGAGGACGAGGGTTAAAATGAATGAAGACCTGAAGGTCAATTTAAGCGGGCTGCCTCGGGATTATTTAGATGCTGGCGCTGCAGAGAACGTCTCGGCGGCCGTCTCCTCCCAGGTTCCTGTTGTAGAGCCGGAGCCTGAGCTCGTTGTCAACCCTTGGGACATTGTCTTGTGTACCTCAGGAACCCTCATCTCCTGTGAAAATGCCATTGTGGTCCTTATCATCTTCCATAACCCCAGCCTGCGAGCACCCATGTTCCTGCTAATAGGCAGCCTGGCTCTTGCAGACTTGCTGGCCGGCATCGGACTCATCATCAATTTTGTTTTTGCCTACCTGCTTCAATCAGAAGCCACCAAGCTGGTCACAATCGGACTCATTGTCGCCTCTTTCTCTGCCTCTGTCTGCAGCTTGCTGGCTATCACTGTTGACCGCTACCTCTCCCTGTATTACGCTCTGACATACCACTCGGAGAGGACAGTCACGTTCACCTATGTCATGCTCATCATGCTCTGGGGGACCTCCATCTGCCTGGGACTGCTGCCCATCATGGGCTGGAACTGCCTCAGAGACGAGTCCACCTGCAGTGTGGTCAGACCTCTCACCAAGAACAATGCGGCCATCCTCTCGGTCTCCTTCCTCTTCATGTTTGCGCTCATGCTTCAGCTCTACATCCAGATCTGCAAGATTGTGATGAGGCACGCCCATCAGATAGCCCTGCAGCATCACTTCCTGGCCACCTCCCACTATGTGACCACCCGGAAGGGGGTCTCCACCCTGGCCATCATTCTGGGGACCTTTGCTGCTTGCTGGATGCCTTTCACACTCTATTCCTTGATAGCTGATTACACCTACCCCTCCATCTACACCTACGCCACCCTCCTGCCCGCCACCTACAACTCCATCATCAACCCCGTCATATATGCTTTCAGAAACCAAGAGATCCAGAAAGCCCTCTGTCTCATTTGCTGCGGCTGCATCCCCTCCAGTCTCTCCCAGAGAGCACGGTCACCCAGCGATGTGTAGCAGCGTTCCCCTTAGGAGGACACCCTGCACACTCAATTCTGCATTTACCAAGCACTTCCACTGCCCAGCCAAATGGCTGAGATGCTGTCCTTTAATTCTTTATATTGGATTCTCTCTTGAGCCTCAGGAGCACTTAGCATTCGTGAAGCATTCATTTACATGAGTAAAGTGACTGAAGTGAAAATAATGTTGCCAGTGTTTTCAACCTTTAAAAAAAATGATTGAGTTCTTTGCTCAAGATTATTGTTTTGTTTGGGGGCTAGGGGTTTTGTTTTCTGTTTTGTTTGGAGGCAGGGTTTTTGTGTTATATTTTACTGGGAAGATTGGTAGTGGGTGGGAAAGAAAGTATGTGATATGGCCATGATGTTAGAAAAAGTAAACTGGTCCCAGAGTTTTTACTCGGACTTTAAAATAAAATTGAGCTATTGAGAAAAATGGAAGAGAAATGACTTTTTCCAGACTTTTTTTTTTTTTTAATGTCAAGGTAGATTTCCAACGCTGCATGTACCTAACTGAATATAATCTCTTTCGAGCCTACACCAATAGTTTACATGATTCTGTTTGGAAGAGACCTGATTTTATTAACATGAACTCAGTAATAAGTTACCAACACAGAAACCATGTACCCATTCTTATTCATTCTTTCTTTACTTTGAGCAATTACTGTTCACAAGAATTACTTGGGTATTTCTATGAATGTTGTAACTTTCTGCATGGTTGCCTGTGTTAGCTAGACCACTAGTTTCAAATGTTGCCATGTAAATCCAGAATCAAATGAGTCAGTTTTCAATATAGGTTTTCAATGTGTCTCTAAAATGAATTATGAAATTTGTTTGATTTGCATATGAAGTAGGATTGATTAGATCCACCACTGTAGTCTCTACTCCACAGTGATTGTTTTCACGAAGCAAGAGAAAAAATTTAATAACAGCTATTAAAAGTAGGTTACATTTATTTTAGTGTATTCTGAAAAATAAATTGATGTAAAGCTATCACAAAATATGAAAAACATCACCTTTCCTATCTCGCTATATCTAAGAATGTATTAATAGTTTTTCTTGATTGAGACAAATAGAATTAAATATTGTAGACCAAATATTTCTGGTTCATATCATCTGTGGTGCAAAGTGCATTTGAAACAGGTGGTCTCCTCTTTTAATGATTAAGTTTGTGAGTGCATAAATGTGTATCTGACTGTAATATATGTTAGCTATATTATGTAAGTTCGCAAGCAGAATGACCATGTGGCTGTTCATGAGAAGCTAACTTTGAATTCCTTTTCCTTCTTTTCACCAAAAAACAACTTAAATGCAATAAAAATTGTATTGCCTGTTCTCAGAGAGCAAAGATTTAGTCAAGAAATGACACCGAAGAATGAATTTTAAGTATATTGCAAAGTCATTGTGTCTGAGCATCATTTCTCTTAGTACAGACAGATGTTTTGGATGCAGATACCTTCCCTCCATTTGCCATGGATTTATAGTGGCGTCTGTACAACCAGTGGAAGAATTTCTGGACGGGACATCAACTAAGCCCATTCAGATGGTGGTGAAACCAGTACTTCAGGGTCCGTGGGGGAATCGTTTGTAATAAATTAACCTTATCAGTTTGTCCCAAATGTTATGCCCGTGGTGGTCTCAGGACCATCCTGGCAGCTTGCATGCTGATGCCATCTCCCCAAAGCCCCTTCATATGTAGCACAAGTGTGAATAAATCCTATACTTGAATCTGCTTCTCCTCCCCTAGGTTACTTATGGAAGCAGGAGAGGGACTGAAAATATTCCAGAAGTGGGAAAGGATTTTTAATATATACCACCATACGACCAATCTAATCAACTCGATGCCTTTAAAAAATGTCTTTTGAACATTTGATGGAGTTGGTAGATTGGAAATGATGGTCTGTTTGTTTTTAATGACATAAAACTTAATAGCATCTCCTTGTGAGCAATGACTAAGGTAAGTTGGTTTTGACATGAGCTGGGAAGTATCTATACGGAGCTTATAAAGCAATAAATACTATCTTTGTAGAAATGGTGGTCCATTTGCATATCTGTAATAGTAGGAACTACAGTCATAATGACGCGTACTGTTGTTCACCATATGTTGTGTGCCAGGCCCCTTTATCTGCTTTGTTGCTGGATTCACAAGAATACACTTTTACAGGTAAGAAAATTAAGGCGAAGAGGGGCTAAGGAATTTGTCTGAGGCCACAGAGCTCCAGGATAGAGCCAGGATCTGAACCTGGGTTTTCCCAAGCCTATGCTGTCCCCTTCCGTGCACCAGGCTGCCTGTGATAGCGCCCTCCCCCGGAGAGGGGGACTGAGGGAAATGACTTAGAACATATCACTGTCATCAAGTTTTAGTTCTACAATTAAGACAAAGCTTCCTGTTTAAAATTACATGTGGCGTGATTATTGGCGTGGTTCTAGGTAGAAGAAGTTTGTTTTTAACATGTTCTTCTTCGCTGAACATTTCCCTGCTTTGGAGCCAAGGCCGGTCCCCAGGGGACACACTGCAGTATCTTAGTGCGATAAGATGAGGGCACTCATTATACAGATTTTTCCTTCATTTATTGTTTTAAACTTCACATTATATACTTATATCAGTTTGTAATGGTCTTTTTTTTTTTAAAAAGATTTTATTTATTTATTTGACAGAGAGACATAGCGAGAGCAGGAACACAAGCAGGGGGAATGGGAGAGGGAGAAGCAGGCTTCCTGCGGAGCAGGGAGCCTGATGTGGGACTCGATCCCAGGACCCTGGGATCATGACCTGAGCCAAAGGCAAATGCTTAACGACTGAGCCACCCAGGCGCCCAGTTTGTAATGGTCTTATAAATACTAAAGGGTTGCTTTTGACCCTGTTTTTAAAAAATCTGATTTCAGTTAAGATATTTTTCAAGTCAACTATAACATGTCCTTACTGTTTACTTTAAATTGTGAAGAGTTGGGGATGTTTAGGTGGTTTCCTACAAAGCTTCTTTGTTTCTGCGAAGTTAATTATTAGGAAATGTGTGCCTCTCTCAATATACATGTATATGCTTATGTCTGTGTATGAATGTATACATATATGAATGCATATATATGTTCAATAACATTAACTTTGCAACAACACTAAATGCATTATGGAAAACATTCATATCTCCAACAGTCCTGAGGTACCAGATAATCTTTTACTCCGTATGATGAAAATGTTTAGCTACCAAAGAGTTTATGGTAAGTTACCCTTGTAACTAAGACAGTTCAGTTACCTTAGCAGAATCCCTAGTCAAGGCTAATTATCCAGGTTGTGATTAACCAGGATTTTGTTTCCTTTGTCCCTTTAACTTTTTACTTCTTTATAGCAATAACTTTGTTTCTTGCTGGTAAAAAGGGCTATCTTCCTTCCTGCCACCTGGGGGAGGAACGAGTTGGAGTAGGGAGGCAGAGCACCACTTTCTCTGGAAGACTAAATTGAAGAACTAAGTTCAGGAAGGGGGAATCACTCCCTTGACTTGGCAAGGAGGAACAGTCTTGGATCCCTCTGGAATTTAAAGCAGGATTTAAACAAGAAGTTTAAAAGAGCAGATGAGAAATGAAGATGTTATTGCCAATAAAGTATCTGGGAGATTTTTCCAACTTTTTTTAAAAGAAATGTTTAATCCATTATTAAAATAATAATTGACTTTCACAGTTGTATATATATACATATATATAATTTTCATATATATATCATACAAAATTAGGGTGACTTACCATTTCAGATTTAAAATATATAAAAATAAGTGACTACTGTGGTCTTACATTGAACAATGTTTATGTTTTTCTCTTGAGTATATGCCTGGTGTAATAAAGGGACAAACTTCCTTCTTGTCCCCTTAAAAATTTTAGTGACTATTGAATAGTTTTGATATCTGATTGGAACCTTGAAATGTGATTAGAAATTTTAGAACAATCAGAAGTAGTTTCTATACATCAAGGAAGTAAAAACATGGTTTGAATCGACAAGTCTACTGTCCCCTGGCAAACAATACAGAAAAAAAAATTGGTAATTTTGACTAGGAATCCTTGAATTTTCGTTATTTAAAAAGCATACAAATCAGGGCACCTGGGTGGCTCAGTCCATTAAAGCATCTGCCTTCGGATCAGGTCATGATCCCAGGGTCCTGGGATCAAGCCCCGCATCGGGCTCCCTGCTCTGCAGGGAGTCCGCTTCTCCCTCTGCCTGCCACTGCCCCTGCTCGTGCTCTCTCTCTCTCTCTCAAACAAATAAATAAAATCTTATTTAAAAAAATAGCATACAAACCACCTGAGAATCTTGTTAAAATGCAGATTCTGCTTCAGTGGGTCTGAGACATTGCTGAGCTTCTACCAAACTCCCAGGTGATGCTGATGCTGGTGCTGATGGTCTATAGACAATACTTGGAGTCACAAGGGTAACTGTCACACCGTCCCCATTCTTAAAAATGAACTCTATATTTATAATAATACATGCATAGTCATATATGTAGTATACATATATAATAATATAATTGTGATATATAATATATATTAACCTCTGATAAGAATAAACTTTTAAATGCATATGTATTATATATATGTATGTTATATATGTTTTACATATATAAATTAAAAGTGTTTATTCTTGCCAGAAATTAAGAGAGAACTAGTCCGTATTCAATGGACATGAACATTGAACTTTCCCTAGAATTTCTCTAGTATCTAGTAAAGATCTATAAATATATTTTTCCATGTTAGTGTTCTCACTTTTTAAAATCCCGATTACCATTATTTTAAGGTAATTCTTTCAGAGCGTTATAGATCTGTGCAATGTGTTTCTGTATGTGTGTGTGAGTACACACAAAGGTTTGCGTACTCACACACTCAACAGTAGCAACAAAGATTTGTTTTTGCCACCATTTTTTCAAGGACATTTTTCTCTATGACATATGTGACTTGTATACATACACAAATTCATCTTGAGATAATTGAGATGGAAACTTTTGTTCTCTGTGTTGTACAATTCAGCTGAACTCATCCCAAAGCAACCTTTCCCTAGCCAAGTACGTCAGAGAATTTTTAAAATATCTCATTTTCATTTTGATATTTATTTGTAATCTTTTGTTAATTTTCGACATCAAAAGTACTATTAGTGTTTATCATTACCAGTGGTAATTATATCCACTGTACTTCCTTTCTGTCCAAGAAGGTGGGAACTTTTTTATCCAATAAAAGCATGTCAAAGTCCATAGTTATTTTCTTTAAGATTGTATTTATTTATTTGAGAGGGAGAGAGAGAGAGAGAGCATGAGCAGGGAGCCCGATGTGGGGCTCAATCCCAGGACCCCAGGATCATGACCTGAGCCGAAGACAGATGCTTAACCAACTGAGCCACCCAGGCACCCCGTCAAAGTCCACAGTTGAAGTGAATTTTATTTTATTTTTTTAAAGATTTTATTTATTTATTTGACAGAGAGAGAGAGAGCACAAACAGGGGAAATGGCAGGCAAAGGGAGAAGCAGGCTTCCCGCTGAGCAGGGAGCCTGATGCGGGGCTCGATCCCAGGACCCCGGGATCATGACCTGAGCCGAAGGCAGATGCTTATTAACGACTGAGCCACCCAGGCGCCCCTGAAGTGGATTTTAATATATAACTTAAATATGTCTATAGTATAAAATATTTACAGAAGAAAGGTTTTAATGTTTTAATCACTGAAATTCAAATGGTAGCCTCAAGCGAACAAACTTTCAATTCGAAATAAGTGTGGAGGAGAAATGAAAACATTTACTATGTCACAGACTTCCCTGCAGCTGACCATTTGAATGGACAAGTAGAAGCAAAGGACTTTAAAAGGTAAAGGAACATCTTAAGGGCATTCTCTGAAAGGCTTGGATTTGTGTTTCTCACCAGGCACCATGCATTGAATCTAGGGGATTCTTGCTTTGGTTGGTGAAGCTACCATAAGCCATTCACATGAGGGATAATGGCTTGTCTTTTATAGACGTTGTGTTCACTGGGCTACAAGCTAAGGGAACCTGGTTCTGGTGCAACTATATATCCTTACTCCTTCCAGGATGCTTTGAAACTATGAGCTTTGAAACTATCTCCTTGGATACCATAGAATTTAACCTTATAGGAAAAAAATGTATGGAGTGCAATTTCGTATATTGAATCCAAACCATCTAAGTACAAGTCTCTTTGGAAACTAAAATTCCTCACTTTCCCTCAGCGCTTGGCAGTGTCTGAACATTCCAAATCTGTCTTTCTTACTGCATGCAAATCCTAGTTATTTTGGGCCAGGTCCTGGAGATCCAGAGAGCACCCTAGGCCCCGTCAACATTTATCTACTGCAAATACTGATTAAACAATATAGCTCTTCTTTTCAAATACAATTATCCCAATTACTTCAATATTTTTTTCTGATTTATTTTATTTTAGATCCTTTAGATTATCTCACTGATCCTTTTTTCCATATCATCTACCATTTCTCTACACACCTCTTTAAGTCTAGGAATCTAAGCTGGGATGCGTAGAGCTTCCTAGAGCGCAAGGATTGAGAGTCTGCTGCACGGCAGTGGGCCTGCCAGTGTGGGCTCCAACCAGCAGGAGCAGCATCTCCCAGAAAGGTGTTAAAAATGCAGAGTGTCAGGCTTCACCCCCAGCCCACCGACTCAGAAACTCGGGGTGCGAGGTCCTACAATCTTTTAACAAGCAATCCAGATAATTCTGATGCACTCTTGAGTTTGAGAAGCGCGCGGTGTACCTGACTGAATCCTGACATACTAACATAACATTTTTAAAAAGATTTGTTTGAGTATAGTTGACACACAATGTTGCATTAGTTTCAGGTGCACAACATAGTGACTGGACAAGTCTCCAAGCAGAGCTCTTCCATCTGTCACCATACAGCGCTATTACGACACCACTTACCGTATCCCTGGTGCGGTGTCTTTCATCCCCGTGATTTATTCCTGCCACAGCTGGAAGCCTGTGTCTCCCACCCTCCCTCACCCATTTTGTCCAGCCCCCCAACCCCCTCTCCTCTGGCAACCATCCGTTCTCTGTATTTATGAGTCTGATTCTGCTTTTTGTTTGTTTATTCGTCTTTAACATGACATATGAATGGCATGAATATGTCAGCATAACTGGGACCTCTCAGCCTTTTCTGTCCGTGCCAGGCATTCTCATGCTGTCCTCTGACAGATGATTCCAGAGTGTGCTGTGCGGCATTGCACTGACTGTTCTCAGAGATGGATGCATTTTTTGCCGAGAATTTGGGATGTCTTCGAGTGAAAATCTGGATATTTCTGAAACATCTGAATCCAGAGGTTATGGCTAAAGTAACGGGGAAGACTGGTCTTGCTGCTCCAAGCGCTGACCCAGGAGCTGCTGTTAAAAGCAGCAAGACGTCCCCAGCGGCCCCTGCACCCTCTGAATGTTGTCATTCCACAGCGAGGGTGTCCCGGGGACAAGGGATGCGCTCCCAGCCCCGGGGAACTTAATGCAAACAAGACACACACACAGTGGAAAGCGGAGCTGCTGATCATTCAAAAGTCTTCACCCTGCAGAAGGTCAGTGTTTGAGTCCTGGAACAGCTGACATATCCTGAGAGTTCTTTCTACAACAGAGTATTTCAAAGCTTAATTCACCCTACCCAGTCTTGCTCTTAATGTGAAGATAGTTTCCACTTTCCAGACTTTTCCATCCAATTAGTAGCTGGTTCTCGTGGACTTATTTCAGGAGGCCCCACTGGGTTGAAGAGGTTTGGAAAAGAAAACTTATCGACTTTGGGGTACCCACGCCCACCTGCAGAGCTGACAGAGTGCCACGGCTTGAATAGGTGATGTTGACAATAGACGTCTTATCTCCTGGAGTGAAATAGATGTAACTGTTACCTGTACACAGAGAAAATGTAAACCAATAGTTACATAGCCTTCGTCAATAAGGTGACTAGGAACACAGGCTCTGGACATAGACCCCTGGATTCATGTCGCCTCTCTGTCACTTCCTATTGCAGGGCTTTGGGCACGCTACTTAACCTCTCCAAACCTCCGTGTCCCAGTTCTATAAAATGAGCATGATAGGAACGCCTGGGGGGCTCAGTCTGTTAAGCATCTGCCTTTGGCTCGGGTCATGATCTCAGGGTCCTGGGATCCAGTCCTCACATCAGGCTCCTTGCTCAGCGGGGAGTCTGCTTCTCCCTCTGCCTCCCACTCCATCCGCTTGTGCTCTCTCTCTCTCTCTTTCTCTGACAAATAAACAATATCTTTAAAAAAAAAATAAAATGAGCATGATACAAGAACCTACCTCACAGTGCTGGGGTGAGAAACAACATATGAAGGGTTCAATATGGGGCTTGGCACAAACCTGCTTGGATGTTACTTTTCATTAGTATTTTTAGTATCGATATCCTCCATGATAAGTAAAGAAACTGATGCACAGAGAGGCTAAGGGACATGGCTAAAATCACTGTGGGTCACTGTGGGCCCCCACATAGGGACCCACAGTGCTTTTGTGTGGGTCACTGTGCTAGGAACAAGGGTACTTAGAAATAGGCAGCGCCTGCTATGAAATGCCCAGGCAGATGAGCCAAGAGTGGCCTGTGCATGAGCAGGTCGGATGACTCTGAAGGTAGGCTGGGCTCAGTGTGAGAGGAGTGGCACACAGAGGCCTGAAGGGCATGCTCTGGAGTATAGACAGGCTTCATGGAGAGAGTTGGATGCCAATGGGTCCCAAAGGGCAGGCTGTACCTCGTTAAGTGTAAAGAAGAAAAAGAGTTCTCTAAGAGGAGTAACCATGTTGGATTCAAAGGAGCAAAGTGGAAATAATTTGGAGCTAACCACATGGGATTTCTTTTAATGACATTTAATTTAGGGACCAATTCTTTAAAAAATTTCTGAGAACTGCACTGAAATGAACTTCAGCATCATCACTCGAAGCTCACATTTAGGTGCTTTGCAAACCTTGTAAATGTAAGATTTTTAAAAATTTATGTTTATTGACATCCATAAAGTGTGCAGGAAAAGCGCTGAGCAACCAGAAGTTTGCATTTGTAAACATTCATTTGTATGAATAAAAAGTTCTTTAGAGACATTTATTTTTTTAAAAATCAGCTAATTTACGTGCGGAGTTTTCAAACATAAAACATAGCACAGGTTTTTTGTTGTTTTGTTTTAAGGTTTTAGATGTCTTAGGAGTCATAGAGTCCATGTTCTCAAGCTGGAGAAGACTTTTCAAGCACCTCACTTCACTGATGGGGAAGCTCAGGCCAGGATGACATCCCAAGGTTATTGGCTTGGAAGCAGCAGGTCCAGAACAAGAAACCAGCATCATGATTCCTCACCCAGAACTTCATTCTGGGGCAGATGTTCATTGACAAGGAAAAGTTTGAAATGTGAAAAGCCTTGTCTAGTGCTCCCTCCCATGACTGAATAATTTGCTGTTACTACTATTAGAAATTATCATGATAATTTGAAGAATAATTTTTGCTATAAAGGCTAACACTTTCTGAGCACTTCGTTCCGGGCACCATTTTAAGGGCTTTACATATATTAACTTACTTGTTCTTCACATCCTCAAGGTAATATCTGAAAGCACAGATTCCAGCCTTAAAGAGAGGGTTGTTCACAAATGCCAACTGGAAGCAAGTCTTGTGACCCTTCTTCTGGGTCCCCTAATCTTGTGCTCTACACATCCTGGAGTTTCACTCCCTTCTGGGCCAACATTCTCCAATTTATTGGCTTAATAAGCTGTGTTGCATTTCAGAAGTCATTGCATTTTCAATTCCGATTGTACGATATTTGCATACCCCACCTATTGGCACACAATTCGACAACTACGCTAATCATGGTGATTCTTCCTCACACGAAGGCGGCAAGTTTTATAAAGGGACATGCAGAGATCCAGAACCTGTTTCTGTCTTGCCAGAATGTGGGAGGAAAACTCTGGGAGGTAATGGATAGATTTATGGCACAGATTGTGATGATGGTTTCACAGGTGTATATTTATCTCCAAACACATCGAGTTGTATGCATTAAGTATGTACAGCTTTTTGTATGTCAATCACACCTCAAAAAAGTAGTTTTAAAATGAATGAATGAATAAGATTTATTATTCTAGTAAAGTTTCAAGAATACAAAAAAACGTATATAATTCATTATATATGAATTATTTCTCCCTCCCTGCCCTGCCCTGCAGGATGGGCAGGACAGGAGGAATGGGAGACAGTGAGGATACATTTTAGTGTTGTTAACTGTGGCTTCAGAAAGAACAAACTGGTCAGTTTGCAGGTGACTAGGTTAAAATTAGAAATAGTGCCATCAGTCATGAAATCCCTGTGTTCGAGGACTGTTTGGGGAGCTGGGACCGGTCATCGAAGCCCTACATAAGAGCAGGGTAGTCAGGTTCCCGCTTGCCCCGGGCGGGGGGTGGGGGGGTGGCACTGGACATTCAGCAGTTGAAAGAGTGACCCTGTCATCACGAATACAGTCATCTTCAGTTTCGCTCACCATATCACTGGCAATGAAGAATGCATTTTCTCGATTCTAATAGAATACTTTTATCTTTGAAGTTGTGCATTTCCCTCCCCCAGAACCATTGATGTTTGAGTAATAGAAGGAGGAAAATGCAAGATAATTTACAGTAGTTTTCTTTCTGTATGATTCTTCAGATATTGCTTTCGCTAGGGCATTTAATTCACTTTACTCCCAGCAGATGATGTCAGCAGGAGCTTCTCAGTACCAGCAGCCCCTTCTAATGAAAGCTAACAGCCTAACCTCTGAGGTGTGACTGTGCCTGAGCTCCAACGGGGCTCTTTTTCACAGTCATGCTGAAGACAGGCTGATTGTATGGAGATGCTGTAATTAACTTTCATACTGCCTCTTAAAAATTATGGTGACACTCTGAAACCTAATCTTTGAAATGTTGAATGCTGAAAATACGTGAAATTCTTTCTTCAATGTCCTCAAGGTTTCAACTGTGTCTTAAAACCAGTTTCATGGGACTCCCATGATAATGAATGTGCCTTATTTTAATTCTTTAAATGGCACAAGTAATTCTTTGTCAAGTATCACAATTGCACCATGGTGAATTGAAAACGTGCTGTTTTCTGGCTCATGTTGTAATAGCTTAGTTAAAAACAGAATGGTTGTCTATGAGGTATGAATGATACATAAATTTGGCTTCATGAAAAGTTGTGTATTTCTTCATGTTAAATAGATGCGCGCGCTGTTTGTTTGCGATTTACCTACAAGGGCCCTTCAGAGACAGGAGATCGCCTATCTCTAGAAAGCAGAGGCTGAATATAGAAGTTTAGACTTCAGAAAAGCCAAACCTTGAAAAGGTGACAAAATTTCATTTCATTACATTTCTACAGAATCCTGAGTAGACGGATTTTTGCACACTAAATACTTTCAGAATGTACAAGATGTGAAACAGACAGAGACTGTGCAGATTGAGCCACAGAATTAAGTGGCAAATAAATAAAAGATACATGTGTCCCCAAAAATGAATTCTGGTTTTGCTTTTATAGATTTTTGCTGGTTTAGCACTAAGATAGGTGGTTGTGCCTGCAGTTGGAGAGACCCGTCCAAAGCCTGGAGCTCCCACTTTCTGATTGTGCGGCCTCAGGTAAGTCATTTTGTTACTCTAAGCCTAAATGTCCTTGTGCGTAAGATGCCACAGGTGAGAGCATGGGTATACCCAGCATCTCCGGATGGGCTCAAGAAGCGGAGCTATTTTTATTATTATGAATGAAACTTCTCCCTAGTGGCAGCACAAGCACGGATCCCCTGACCCAAAAAGTCAGACATCATTCCACGGGTAAACAAAGCCCAGGGACGCAAAGGGAAGTACCTCACATCGTAGCTGGAGGAGGCGGAGTAGGGTTGGCCCTCCTCCCACTTCCCAGCGCAGGGCTCTTTGTCGGAGACCGTTCTAAAGTGATAGAGATGGGCCATTTTGCAGATTTCAGCAAGACTTTTTTGTAACATGAAAGTGAAAGTACTAGTTCATTACAGACACTTCAGAAAATTCAGAAAGGCACAAAGGAAGACACATAAATCTGTAATTCTTCTACCCATTGATAACCACTTGAAGTTGTAATGTATTTTCTTCCATTATTTATGAATGCTTCTCTAAAACCTCAGATCACATTGTTACAAATGATGATAGCTCACACTTACAGAGCCACGCAAAGCACTAAGTGCTTTACCTGCATTCCGTTTTATAACATAATTTTTTAAACATGCTCTTTTGTCCCTTGATGTGCAGTGAACATATTTAGGTGTAGCATAGTCTTTAACTACGTACTCTACTGACTCTATGGAATTATATCAGATGGAAATACTCTTGTTTATTTAGCCAATCTTCTTTTTATTGACTATCCAGACCATTTCCATTTTTATTATTTGCAACACACTTCAAAGAATATCCCCACATACATGTTTGCCCACACTTGATTTTTCTTTAAAAATCCTAGAAGAAGAATTATTATATCATATTTCCAAACTGCCCTCCAGATAACAATTTATAACCCTCCCAGAAATGCATGCACATGTTCTCCATAGACTTTTGATTCTATTTTAGATGCATTACACAGTTAAGATTTGATGCTTCTGTTGAGTGAGTGGCTCACCTTGCAGGTCACAACCCAGTGGAAGCTACTGGGGTCTCAAGCTAGAACATAGGAAGAGGAGGGTCTAATGGGGAGAAAGGCTTCAAGTGAAATTGGAAGGAGGGGGGAAACTCCCCTTTCACTTACCTCCATACAGGTAATGTTTCTATTTGTCCATTGTGCCCACTCAGGGACACTGTATTTGAAAATGGTTGCAGACAAATTGGAATAAATCCTGTTTAGAAGGTGATTAAAGGGTCAGGAAATGGAGTCAATGAAGAAGGATAGAAGGAACTGGGGTTATTTATCCTGAGAAAAGGAGGCCAGTTGGTGACCTAATTACTATCTTAAAGGTATAAAGAACTTGAGAGTATTTTTTTCCCAGTATTGATGGAATATTGACCAAGAAGGCTAGATCATATTAAAACAGGGCTTTTCCAGTTGGATACAATACAAATGCTTTAAATACATTCTCTCATTTAACCCTGATGACAACATTTCGATAAAGATATCATGTCTGTAGGGCTCATCTCCAGTTTGTAGACAGAGCTCTAAGGGAATGACAACTTGATAAAGACCCCACAGTTAATATTGCAATGACTGTGGTTTGCCCAGACCCCTAGCACTGTGCCTGGAGAAGAATCTGTCACTAAACATGTATTTATTGACTGTTGACAACAGGTGGTAGAACTAGGACTTGAACCCCAGATCTGCTGGACTCTAAAGCCCAGGTTCTTAACCCCTGGGGTACACTGTCCCCAGTGTACAGTCAAAGCTTGATGCATGTTAAAGCATCAGTGTAACCCAGATATAAGATGTTCCTTTGCAGATGTGACATAAATCTTGGTCCCGTCATCAGCCCTCACTCCAAGCATGTTGTGATACACTTTGGTTCAGCCAGCACTTGTAGAGTCAAGGGAAGCATCCATGGGATCGTGTGTTGTCTCTTCCCCAAATGTCCCTTGGGTATGCCTCTTCTCCAAACCCAATCTCTGCCCTCTCCGTCCCAACAAAGGAGGCTTCCTGGACCCCACGTCCCCTTCCCCGGGTGGCAGTCAACCGAGTTGGGCCCCTCCTGCAGCACCTTCAGAAGTGACCTCTTTTCTTTGCTCATCCCAGCTCTGCCAGCTTGTCCCTGTTGCAGGCAGCAGCTGGTGCCAACAGCCTGGAGCCCAGCCCCCACCCAGAGTTCTGTGGATTTTATGGCAGCTTTCTCCTCCCAAAGCGGGTCTCATCAAGGGGAGACTCTCACAGCAGCTGCTGAGAATGACATCTACTCCCAATAATTTTTTTTGAAGATTTTATTTATTTATTTGAGAGATAAAGTGTGCACGTGAGCACAAGCAGGGGGAGAGGCAGAGGGAGAGGGAGAAGCAGGCTCCCCACTGAGCAGGGAGACTGATGCAGGATTCGATCTCAGGGCCCTGGGATGAAGACCTGAACCAAAGGCAGACACTTAACCGACTGAGCCACCCAGGTGTCCCATCCAATAATCTTATTCAATAACATGTATTACCTGGCATGAAGGCATAAGACATTGCCCTCAGCATGAGCCCACACAGACCTCGTGGCAAAGCTTCCATATGCTAGAGCTGCCCAGAAGCCCTGCTCCCTGGCTCACCCACCTGGAGCCACCAGCCCCAGCACTAGTCCAGTAGGCCTCTGGAACTGCCACTGGGTGGGTCCCCTGGGCCTCTGGTCCCCAAGATGCTGAAGGTCAGTGAGTTCAGCTAAGAAGAATAGGAGGCTGTTTGCTTGAACTTGGAAGCGAAGCTCAGGACTCCCTCCTTGGTTAGAAATGGCCAATGAAAAGCATACTGTTTCAGGAGGAAAAGAAGGATGGGCAGGAGGGCAGAATGGCCTATCCAAATTAGTTTCTTCATCAGAGAGGTTAAGCAGTTGTATTTTCTAAAGCATCCTCTTTGACTAAACTCAATTAAAACTGTGGGGTTCAAATTAACGCAGGCCGAAGTGCGCATGTGTAACTTTGCAAGTAGTGTGGGCTGCCTACAATTTTCAGTGTATGCCACTGGTTGAGATTGCACTTTCGAGAGCATGCATTCCAGGTAGACTCTGCCACGTCTCACATAAGAAACAGGACACATGGGGTCTCAGGTCGTTTGCAGTCCACACTCGTGGCTATTTTTAGTTTCTTGGTTTTGCCAGAGAACCACAGCTGGCTTGTGGTGGTTGTTGAAGGAGTACTATTTTCTATGTAGAGAACACCAGATAAGATTGAGTTTTGTGGTCAGAAAGAAATCGAGCACCCCCTCAGCAACCACAGTGGCTGACATTCCTGGATGAGACGCCCCCCAGAGCCCCTGTCACTCACACAGGGCTTATCATTCCTCCCATTTCAATTTCACCCAAGAAAACATACTGGGATGACAGTCACTCTGGAGATAACCTGGAATCTGTTTTAATGCGTTTGAAAGAGTAAATATTTCAAGCTCTAGCACTTTCTTGTCAGTAACAATTTGCTCAAGACACCCAGCTGGGATGTCTCACTGTTATCGAGAACTTCTGAAACAGAAGATAGGGCTCTCATGGATCTGGAGGAACAGAATTCACTCTTTGGTGAAAACAAGCCCATTTCCATAGGACAAAAATTCGGCAGGCAGAGCAATATGCTGAGGCAAAAAGGGTCTGTGACTGCTGAGAGAGGAGTGGGCACTCATGGGATTGAACCCCAGAGGCAGGAAAAGCTGAATGGCATTTTAGAAAAGGTGTGGGCTCTTCTTGGTCAAGAGCTACCCATGCGCTGTCTCAAACCCCACATCCAAGAAGGTGGAAATGAATGCTTGGGACTCACACCACTGTGAAACCCTGTGCACATGTAAGTGACAAGGTTGTCCGCAACATTCCCCATCTGGTCCCCACTAAAGAGAACTGAACTCTGCTCTGGAGGAGAGTGGGGACAGAGGCCTGGCCGCCTTGCCTCCATTCAGGGTAACTGAATGGTCACTGTTCCATGATTCAGTGATCATTTCTTCCAAAGAGTACTTAAACTTAAGCCTTTTAGAGTGAGCAGTAGCACAAAATACCAAAACTGATGAATAAACCAAAAAGGTCACAATCCATGCGGGGGGGCGGTTATTAAGATGTGACTTCGTTTGGCTTTACTGGTACTTCGGGTCAGCCTTTTTTTGAGAATAGATGAACTGAATCTCCTGACATTCTCTATACGTTTGTTTTAGTATTAAAATAAAAATTATTTAGGACGCTATGGCAAGGTGTTACTGTCTCACAGGACTTCTCCCCTCCTTCTGTTAGCATTATACCCAAATTTTAGCTAGGTACATGACCACCCAAAATAAAACTTCCCTGCACCTTAAAGTAGCCAATGAAATATAAGTGGGATTGGTGTCTACAACTATCTAGAAATTTCCTTAAAAGGAAGAAACACACCCTTTTCCACCTTCTTTCTTCCAGCTGGCTGAAATACATATTTGGTGGTTGGAGCTACAGTGGTTATCTTAGCCATGACTTGAAATCCACATGCTGAGAATTGTGGTAGAAAGATCTGGGTCTCTGATAATGTAGTATATTATACCAGTCTGTACTGATTATACCAACTGAGTTGATTCCTCTGATTGTCCTTCAGAAGGACAAATTGTCCTTCAGATCCCAAATTACGGTCCTACCAGCCATGTAGGCATTGCCCTTAAATGACTTGATTCTGAGTAGTCTTTAAATAAATAATGGAAGGGTTTTTGCCCTCTATTTATTTAAACTATTGTTATTTTGTTACCTATCCCTCATGTATCACCTTATTTTAGTCAAGACTAGCCCCACACAATGTCTGAGAGAAAATCTCTGCTCTTCCTTCAACCCACCCTCCATGGCTCTAGAGACGCTCCCAGGAATTATGTTTCTTCAAGTCATCATTGTTCTGATTTCCTGCCTCTGCTGAACTCTTATTCTATGTCTGATCTCTGTGCCTTTTTTTTTCTCTAGAAATCTGGGAGGTGGCCAGGAGGAACAAATTCAACAAATCCAGTACTCCTTGAGCCGGAGGCACATGCAACAACGTTTTACAGAGTGGACAGCCATGAAGTGCTGTTAAGGTGCTAGCGATGGGCAGAGAAAGCAAGTGAGAAATCAGGGGCTAACCCTCTGAGAGCCAGGCCTCCCTGCCTGTCCACCCAGGCTGGGCGATCTTCAGCGGCAGGAAATGTCTCAGCCCTGCTGAGTCAAGCCAAACCCACCCCAATTTTGATTCTAGTTTGTTTGAATCAGGATCTCAGTCAAACTTGAACTTGGACTTGCATTCTCAAACTTAGGTGAGGTCCAACACTAAAATACAGCTCCAGACAGGGAGGTTAGAATTCAGGACAAAGAAGTAACTGGATTCTATAGCATCAAGTGAGTGAGAGAGGAGGGGGAAGAGAGATGTAGTAGATGATATCCACGTACAAAAATCTTATTCTAGACACAGAAATTACACCCTTCACAAAAATCAACTCAAAGTGGATCACAGACCTAAATGCAAAATGCAAAACTATAAAATTTCTGTAGGATATCACAGGAGAAAATCTAGATGATGTTGGGTTGGGTGATGACCTTTTCAATGCAACACCAGAAGCACAATCCATGAAGGAAAAAAAATTGGTAAAGTTGGACTTCATTAAAATGAAAAACTTCTGCTCTGCAAAAGATACTGTTGGAGAATGATATGACAAACCACCTGTATCTCAAATATACAAAGAACTATTAAAACTTAATAAGAAAACAAACAACTCAATTTAAAAATTGGCAAGAGACATGAATAGACATCTCACCAAAGAAGTCATGCAGGTGGCAAATAATCCATATGAAAAGATGTTTAACGTCATATGTCATGAGGGAAATACAAGTGAAAACAGCAATGAGATACCACTACACACCTACTAGGATAACCAAAATTCAGAATGCTGACAACACCAAATGCTAGCGAGAATGTAGAGCAACAGGAACTCTCATTCATTGCTGGTGGGAATGCAAAATGGTACAGCCACTTTGGAAGACAGTTCAGCAATTTCTTCCAAAGCCAAACATAGTCTTACTGTATGATCTGACAATCATGCTTCAAGGTGTTTCCCCAATGGAGTTGAAAAATCATGTTTATACAAAAACCTGCACATGAATATAATAGCAACTACATCAATTATCCCAAATTGAAAACAATCGAGATGTCCCTTAATAGGTGAATGATGAACAAACTGTGATACATCTGTACAATGAAATGTGATGGTCTCAAGCCACAAAAAAACGTGAGGAAAATTAAATGCATATTGCTAAGTGAAAGAAGTCAATCTAAAAAGGCTACATACGGGGGCACCTGGGTGGCTCGGTCTGTTGAGCGTCCTACTCTTGATTTCTGCTCAGGCCATGATCTCAGGGTCATGAGACCGAGCCCTGTGCTGGGCGTGGAGCCTGCTTGGGATTCTCTCTCCCCCTCTCCCACTGCCCCTCCTCACTGCCACTCACACAAACTTTCTTTCTCAAATTAATTAATTAGTTAATTAATTAGTTAATTTAAAAGGCTACATACTATGTGATTCCAACTAATAGACTTTCACAAAAAGGCGAAACTAGAGACAATGAAAAGATGGGTGGTTGCTAGGAGTTAGGGTGGAGGGAGGGATGAACAGGTAGAGCAGAGATCTTGAGGGCAGGGAAACCATTCTGTATGATCCTATCATGGTGGATATATGTGTTTATATATTTATCAAAACTCATAGAATGTAAGATACCAAGAGTGAACCCTAATGTAAACCCGGAACATTAGTTAATAAGAATGTATCAGCATTGGTTCAATTGTTACAAATGTAACTACTCTAATGCAAGGGGGAAACTGTGGGTGCAGAGTGGGGTATATGGGAATTCTCTGTACTTCCCGTGCCCTTTTTCTGTAAACCTAAAAATGCTCTAAAGAAGAAGGTTATTAAAATTTTTTTTTAACCAAAAGTAGGTGAAAAGATATGGAATCTGACCCAAGTTGTCATTTCGGGACAAGTGGGGCAGGGGAGGTTCAAACAAGGAAACCAAGGTATGTTCCTCCCGAGAGCAGTGACATCCAGCCCTTGCGAGTGAGGAACGCTGAGCTTGGAGCCTTTCCTAACTTGCCTAGGGCCCCATTGGTGGTAGGCAGCAGAGTCAACACTTCAATCCAGCTCTTCCGACCATAAAGATCTTTCTACCATGCACCACTCTCTGAACTCACCTGCCTCCACAGATGGGAGAGGTGCCCATGACCAGCCAGATACACAGAGCCAGATACTCTGATAGGACTTGCACACAGTAGGTGCTCAATATATTACTGGTTTACATCAGTTGGGGAAAAAGGAAATTTCCCTAGAATAAAGCATTTGGAGCGTCCATATCTCTGCCTCTTATAGAAATGAAAATAAAAGTACAGGGCTGTGAAGGCAGACTAACGGCCACCAAGGTGATCTAAATACTGTGTTTAGGGGGAAAGAAAGCATAGTCGAAAATAGTCCCCTCCATCAGCAAGTCGCTGGTGGTGCAGGCCACCCACCCCTCCCTGACTGCCAGCCCACAATAGCCCCCAGGGTGAGGTCCCATTGTTAAACACTGATCTCTCCTATCGAGCTGTTCCGTGGGCACACAAGGCTAAAAGGCTCATTACGGCTGCGAGAACACGGTCGGCTGTGTTTCTGAACACATGCAATCTGGAGAGAGCAATTTGAAGCTAAACGTGGGCGCTGGGGCCCGCGGCTCTGCAAAGGACCGCCTCCCACCTCCACCTCTGCGCCCTGGGCTTCCTCCGCAAGAAGGAATCGATGGAAGCGGCCCTGGCACAAAGTGACACTTACTGTTGTCACGGGGGACCGGCCGAGATTGCTTTCAACGTTTGGGGTTTTTTGTTTGTTTGTTTGTTTGTTTGTTTTACAAAATAGGGAGCGGTCCCTGGCCCGGCAGGAAACTTGCTGCAGTGGCATTCAGTTCGCACTCCTTGCCAGCAGGCTTTGGGTGGGGCCTCGCCCTTAGGAGCCAATTCCTGGAAATGCCTGAAGCCACCGTGAGGAGGCGGTGCACGGGTTTCGTGGTGTCCTAACGCAATCTGAGGCAAACGGGGCACGTGCCCTTAAATAGCGTGAAGGCACCTAAAGCCCTTGTCCCGGGCATATGTGCCTCATGGAAAGGCCTCTGAGGTTGGAGCTGGCTCATTCTACCCCGTTTGTCTGGTTTACTAAACTGATTTTGATATTGATGTGAGCGCGGTATAAAGACGGATTATGTTCCCCGGGGAGGCCCCCTTTCCATCCAGGGAGTGGCTGGATGTCCCTATGGGGGCCTCATGGGGCAGAGCGGGTCCTCCTGCTGCATCTCGGGCTCTGGAGGATTCTGTCAGAGATGACCACATCCTTCCTGAGGGGTGAATTTTGTACCGAGATTGAATCTCTAAAGCACATCAGTCTGGCATTGCCAAGACCAAGTTCCAGAGCACAGCAGGAAGTGAGCAACGTGGATACCGAGTTATGTTCTCAGTCTTCATAAAAAATTGCTGAACCCAAGCTGTGATTCCAGAACACACCTACATTTTCACCTACATTTTCAAATGTATTGTCATAGTCCTTATTATCTTTTTAAGGATGGTGGGATCTTCAGGGGAAAAAAAATCCCCTTTATAATCCCTGACATCAATGTTTTTACTTTCTTTTTTTCATTAACAGACTTGCTAGGGGCTTTGAGTTTTATTAGTCCTCTCAAAGAACCAATCTTTGTCTTTCTTGATCCTCTTTTGTACATTTATTTTTCTGAGTCATTATTTTTGGCTTTTATCCTTATTATATCCTTACTTCTACTTTCCGTGGCTTTATTTTCCTGTTCTTTTTCAAACTTCTTGAGATAGACTCTTAGCTCATTGATTTGCAGCATTTATTCTTGTCAAATATCAGCTTTAAAGCTATAAATCTTCCTTCAGGCATGGCTTTGGCCGCATCCTAAAAGTTTTGATATATAGTATTTAATCATAACTTAATTTAAGGTGTTTTAGGATTTGGCAATCCTGATGTCTTCTTTGTCCCATGGGTTTTTTAGAAAAAAGTATTGCTTAATTTCCAAACAAGTAACAATTATCTTTTTGTTGTAGATTTTTAGCCTAATTGCATCAAATTGAAAAAAGATAGCCTCTGTATGATTTTAATCCTTTGAGAATTTGAGCAACCAGGTCACTCTTGTGCTCCACAGGGCAGCCATCCCTTGGACAGACATGAGGGGGGCACCTATCCTGGTCCCTAAAGAGGTCTGATGGGCAGGCACTCAGGCCTGCTTATGACTCCACAGCTCTGCTCAGGGGTCTCCAGCACATTCAGAGGAAGGAGGCCAACACTTTCCCTTGCTGAATGGCCCCCTGAGGAAGCTGACCACCATCCTATCTGGCAGCTTCTCTCCTACAGGTTGGCCATGGCTTAAGGGAACAGCTCAGATAAAAACCCAGCTCTGATCTCACAGGTCCAAGAACTGGGGGTTTGCTTGTCCCCAGCACAGATTAAGGCAAGCACATCCAGATATTTCTGAACACAATTCACAGTAAGAAATATATGACACATCATAACCCTAGACACACATATATTGGGTTATTCTATTTCTTTTACCTAACGGTACTTATAACCCACCAAATTGATTTCACGCTTTCCAATAGGTTGCAACTCACATCGTGAAAAATACTAGAGAATCATACCTTAGGAATCCATCCATTCTTTCAACAAATAATGTCGAGTACCTCTGATGTGCCTTGCAGATAAGACACCTAATATGTAGTACTGGACTAAATGGAAATAATCCCCGGCCTCATGAAGTACATATTTTAGCATGAAGATGGGCATTAAAAAAACAAATATATCTGTAATTATGAATTGTATTCAGTGCTCTGAGAGCAAAGAGCAGAAGGGAACTATTTAGATGGTGTGGTGAATGACAGCAACTCCCCAGGAAAAGGGATCCCTGTGTATGAAGGCCATAGGGTGGGAAAGAACTTGATGAATTTAAGGATGAAGAGCAGAGGCCAGTGAGCCTGGCAGGTGGGTGACAGCCAGAGGCTCCGGAGCCGCCCTATCTAGTAAGGGACCTGCTGTCACAGATGACTTCGGAGCACTTGCCATGTGGCCCCTCTGCACAGAGATGTGTTACATGTGTCCATACACACAGGCTTATAAAGACTAGGTAGGGAAACAATAATGTTAGGCATCTCAGCAAGTTTTTATATTGATTATATATGAAAATGATATTATTTTAGATATACTGTGTTGGGTTAAATAAAACATACCACTAAAATTAATTTCACTTCTTGGTAACTTTCAGTGTGGCTCCTAGAAAATATAAAGTTACACAAGTGACTCACATTTGTGGTTTGCATTGTAATTCCCCTGAACAGCATTGTTACTTGTAATGGTTCAGTCAGGGAGGTTATATAATCACTCAGCCTCTCTGTGAAATGCAGATTGCTGGGAGCACAGTGGAAGGAATGAGACCAGTGGGAAGGAAATGCCTCACCGGAAAGAGAGAGAGAGAGAAGGAGGGAGGGAGAGAGAACACTGACGTGGATAGGCGTGTAGCCATGAAGATGGACAGACGGCGATGAAGTCCAGACATGTTTCAGAGGGTGTGTTCACATGACCCAGTGCTGATCCACATAATCCTGTGCATCTGGGGAGGAGTCTGTACCCATCTCCTTGATCTTTCTTCTTTATTTTTATTATGTAGTCTTATGGGTGCAGCACCTAAGAATTGCCCGGTGTCCCTTAGCAGCATTACTGCCTATGTCTCTCAGCTTATTTTGGTATATATATGCCATCCGTATACCATTCCTATGACTATATACCAATACTTCTAAGATGTGGGCAAATCCCTCATTTCAACACATTAATAATGGGAACATTTATAGTTTAAGCCAGAGAGCCAGAGATCTAACATCTAATATTTTTTTGTCATTCCTTCAAGAGCTTAGTTCATTGTGCATGATCAATATTTATTACAATTTCATCGGCAAGAAAAGTTCTACTTCTCAAAAAAAACAAAAAAACAAAAACCTACCCTCTCTTGCCATGGAGTTAATGAAGCCCAGAGAGCCCATGAAGCCTGTCATTGCAAAACAATGATAGATTCTCTCCTACTGAGATTACATTCTTTTCTTTGTAAAATTGCATTTAATTGGCACAAACACATCTATAGTGTTTTGTAAAATGACAAAAAAAATCAGCTTTTAGGAGAAAAAGATCTCAATATAATTACTCTTTGTAATGAGGAGAGACAAGCAAGCTGTGGGTCAAACAAGGGATTAAAAGAACACAAGGATTGGGGGGCGGAGCAAGATGGCGGAGGAGTAGGAGACCTAGATTTCGTCTGGTCTCAGGAATTCAGCTGAATAGGGATCAAACCATTCTGAACACCTACGAACTCAACAGGAGACCGAAGAAGAGAGTAGCAACAACTCTCTGAACAGAAAAGTGACCACTTTCTGGAAGGTAGG
>NW_027397069.1:69787974-69966714 GCF_003265705.2 Callorhinus ursinus
AAAAACTAATGATGTAATATATGGGGATTAACATAACAATAAAAAAATTAAAAAAAAAAAGAACACAAGGATTTAGGGCAGGCAGAAGGGCCACGGACTTCCAAAATAAGAGGGATTGCTCAGTTCAAAGTGCAAGCGATGGGATCACCTTTCAACACCACCACTCCCAACTCCCCACCCAAGGGGACCCGGTTTGGTACCTATTATGATAAACTTTAGGTGTCAACTTGACTAGGCCATGGGGTGCCCAGATATTTGGTCAAATATTATTCTGGGTGTGTGTGTGAGACTAATTATGGATGATATTAACATTTGAATTGGTAGACTGTGTAAATCAGATTGATCTCCCAATGTGGGTGGTTCTTATCTATTCAGTTGAAGAGCTTAATGGAACAAAAAGGCAGAGTAAGGAGCTCCTCCTACCTGATGGCCTCTCAGCTGACACATCTGTTTTTTTCCTGCCTTTGGAATCAAACTGAAAGACAGGCTCTTCCCGGGGCTCAAGCTTGCTGGCCATCAGGTGGGAACTACATTGCCCTCTCTCCTAGGTTTCCAGCTTATTGATTTGCCCCAAAGAACTTGAGACTTGTCATCCTCTATAATCACATGAGCCAATTCCTTACAATAAATACACTTAAAAACTAATAAATAATAAGTTAATAAATAAATACTGGATGTATTTCTTTGGAGAATCCTGACTAGTACAGATTTTGGTACCAAGAAGTAGGGCACTGTTATAAAAAAAGTACCTAAAAGCATGGAAGTGGCTTTAGGACTGGGTAACATGTCCCGGCTGAAGGAGTTTTGAGGCACATGCTAGAAAAAGCCTAGATTGACATGTTGGGACTATTGGTACATATGGATGGTAAAGGCAATTTTGTTGAGGGCTCAGAAAGAAAAAAAAAGAGAGAGCTGGAGAGAAAGTTCCCATCTTCTCAGAGAACGAATAGTCATGAACAGAACATTGCTGGGAACGTGGATGTTTAAGAACATTCTGGGAGGCCTCATCTGGAAGTGAAGAACAGGTTACTGACAACAGGTTCCTGAGCAGTGGAGGAGAGGCAGTCCCTGTTATAAAGTGGCAAAAATTTGGCTGAGCTGTGTTCTAGTGTTTTCTGGAAGATAGAGCTTGTAAGTGATGAAATTGGAAATTTAGTTGAGGAGACTTTTTGAGCAAAATGTGGAAGGTGTTGCCTGGGTCCTCCTGACTGTTCACCATAAAACGCAGGAGGAGAAAGATGAATTGAAGAAGGAAATGTTAAGCAAAAAGGAACCAGAATTTCAAAATTTGGAAAATCCTCACCCTGCGCATCTTGCAAAAAATAAGGAAGCTTGTTCTGAGGAGAAGGGCGTGGCTGGATTTCGCCTGGATGAAGGGATGATGAGATTATTCGAGAAGAAACACTGCTAACGGTTTGAGCTGATGTGGAAGGAGATGGGACTGATGAAGGGAGGCTGTAGGTTGGGCTCTTGGATTCTATGTGGTGGGATCTGAGCTGTACAGATGTGAATGTGTACTGTCCATAGAGAGAGGAGAAGAATAACCCAAAGGCAGTTCAGAGGTCATTTGAGCTGCTCGCAAGCACATAGTACACAACTGTCTGGTTTCACATGTTCACAGCTAGAGCGAATCTTACCTTAAGTCTCATCCATACTTGATTTGCACTTTAGATTCTAGAGTTGATGATGGAATGGGTTAAGATTTGGGGGGTTGTTGGGGTGGAATGAATGTATTTTGCATGCAAGAAAAACATGAATTTGTGAGGAGGCATGGGGGAAATATTATGGACCAAGTATTTGTGTCCCCTCAAAATTCCTATGTTGAAGCCCTAACCCCCAGTGTGATTGTGTTTGGAGATGGGGCCTCTGAGGAAGTAATCAAGGTTAAATGAGATCCTAAGAGTGGGGCCTGGATTTTATAAGAGTGGTGTTCTTCTAAGAAGAGACACCAGAGAACTTGTTCTCTCTCCTCTCACTCTCTGTCTCTGCATGCACACACCTGCAAGGCCACATGAGGGCACAGCAAGGACATGGCCATCTGCAACGTGAGGGGAGAGCTCTTACCAGGCACTACCCTGCTGGCACTTTGATCTTGGACTTCCAGGCTCCAAAACAGTGAAAAAATAAATTCCTATTGTTTAAGCCATGTAATCTCGGGTATTTTGTTACAGGGACTAATACAGTCCCTTCTAGTTCAATCCCTTATTTGACAGATGAAGACACTGAGGTTCAGAGTGGGGAAGTAGGATGTAACTCCTTAAAGGGACACCTGATGGCACCTGAATTTGTTGGTCTGACTTTTCCTGGTGCTCTTCCACTGTAACATCAAGGCCCTCACACTGTTACTACAAACGTAGTCAAATCCAGACACTATGACCTTTCTGTGGCCCTTACTTCGATTTCATAGAGAAGATTCCCCAACTTTCTTCATGTTGTTAAATATTAATACATTTATTGCTAAAAAAAACAATGCTAATCCGTTTTTATCTACATCCTTCTATTCAATAAACATACATTCTGCTTGTAAGAACGTATACTCTTTCCACGAACAAAACTATAGTATTTTGACTTTGAATCAAGAAAAATGTGCCTATAGGAAAGAGGACTTCAAGTATCTCCATTTTGACCTCTGTCTGTACTTTCTAATTGATTAGGTTCTTCTTTCCAGTTTATCTCTTAACTCAGGCAAAAGACCCAGCGGGTAAAGCGTCCCATGGTGGGAACAGAAACGACCCCCTCAAGCAATTAAGACTGCCCTGAGCCAGCAAGATCCTGCCCATGATTGACCCCAAGACAATGATGACTTGACCTTCACTGCCCACCTGCACACACCCACTGACCTTTGCCTAGATAAACCTGGAAGCATTGTCAGCACTTTGGAGACAGTCTTTGAGACACTAGTTCACTGCTTCCCTGTGTTGGCCTCACTGAGATAAATTCCTTTGTTGTGTCACCACCACTAGACTCTCTGCCTCTGGATTTTGTCAGCAGTGAGTGGCTCAGCCTGGTCCATTGGGGACCTCCAAAGCCAGGTGCTCTTGCGCCCTTGGGTCCTGGCTACATGTAGACACTTTTTGCCTGAATTGGCCATTATGCAAAAATTTAAAGATAAGCCAACACATATAAATGCTTCCTACCATTCTAGAGTCACTGGCCCCAGAGAAAATGTACTGCTTTTAAGACAATGTGTAAGAAAATTTAGTTCATAGCCTTGCACCAATAATTCCACTTCTGGAATTTTCCCAAAATGATAATCAGTCAAGTGCAAATTGATATAAATCCAAGGATAATAATTGTAAGCATTGTTTAATAAAATGAGGTGAAGGAGTCTTAAATGTATGTCAAAAGGACGTTGGTGGAATGCTATGTAACTACTTTAAAGATCTATGTCTGTTTACATGAAGATTCTAGAAAATTATTGTGTGATAAGGTACATTATACAATGAATTGAAAAATTTAATAAATATAAAATTGTGTGTGTGCATGTGCAAACATATATAAAAGAGATACCTGTGTGGCTATTTGTCAGAATGTTAACAGACAGGGGCGCCTGGGTGGCTCGGTTGTTAAGCGTCTGCCTTCGGCTCAGGTCGTGATCCCAGGGTCCTGGGATCGAGCCCCGCATTGGGCTCCCTGCTCCGCAGGACATCTTTAAAATAAAAAATAATAATAATAAATTTCATACAAATGAAAAGAAACAAAACAGTGTAGGCTCTGTGTGTTCTATCTCGTTTAATGTTGCATCTACCTAGACACTCAATGAATGAGTGTAGCATGAAAGAAAGTATGATTACTAATGGATAAAGCCTATCTACAAACTAAGTCACACACATACACACACACACACACGCATGCAAACTGAGTGGGTGATGGCTTTGGTTCAGTCTATGGGAGACAGTACGTGAGTGGCTGCAAAAGTACATCTGGCCTCAGCAAACTAGGGATAAAAGTGAACTTCCTCATCCTGATACAGAATATCTACAAACACCCTACCGCTAACATCATACTTACTAGTGAGAAACCCACGATCTCATGCTAAAGTCAGGAACAAGGCAAGGATGTCTCCACTGACCACTGCTTTTCAACATTGTACAGGCTGTCCTAACTAATGCAATAGGACAAGAAAAGGGAGGCAGAGCATAAAGATTGGGAAGGAAAAAATAAAATTGTCCTTATTCACAGATGACATGATTGCCCATGTAGAATATCTGAAAGAATTGTCAAAAAACTACTGGAACTAATAATTATAGCAAGGTTGCAGGATACAAAGTTAATATGCAAAAGTTAATCACTTTCCTATATATCAGCAACGAACAAGTGGAATTTGAAATTAAAAGCACAATACCATTTACATTAACCCTCCCTCCAAATTAAATACTTAGGTATAAATCTAACAAAATAGGTACAAGATCTGTATGAGGAGGACTATTAAAGGACATTTGGAGGAAAGGCGAGTGTGTTACTACCAGGGCTTGAGCAGGGTTCTCAACAGTGGCTGCACATTGGAATGATCTGGGGACTTTAAAACAATACAGATTCCTGGATCCAACCTCTCCCCGCCCTGGAATTCTGATGTAATTGCACTATTTGGGCATTTGAGATTTTCAAAATCCCCTTACGTGATTCTCATGTGTAGCCAACATTGGGAACCATGACCTCAGGACACCCAGGACACTCTTTTCCCATTAACCGAGGCCTTATGAACAGAGCAACAACCACAGATGGCTTTAAATGATCATAATATCAAGTTTGCACTATGCTAAAAAAATTCTGCTATCTTGCTATTTTGCCTATCCTAATCATCATAAAAATTGTACTGCATGGCATAATTTGGAATCTTAATGAGAACTGCTTTCTTAGTCTTAATAGGATTCCAAGTTACGTTAATCCTTTATAAAAATCTTTCAATATATTATGCTTACTATGCCAAAAATATTTTGTTAGCACTGCATTTTAAACACAAGAGGGGCAGGGGGAAGAACAGAGCAGATAGCTCATTTTAAAATACTCTAAAAGGCAAAAGCAGTTCTACACACATGCCAGCATTGCAGACATGAATGTTGTCCAAGCGCACTTTGTAGAAACAAGACTTCGGCCTGTTTCCTTGCAGGAAACAGAAAACACAAGCCCAGGAAGAAGCGTGACTCAGGATGTGACCCTGCTGATCTAAAGCCACTCCCCTGCCTAGGTCACCTCACCCTGTGGTGCCTCTGTTTCCCTGCATTGGGAAAGAGAAGGAACCTAATTAGCTCTCACTACCAGTATGTGTCAGGCATTGGCCCGAGGTCTTATATTTGCTGTCCCACAGTCCTCCCAGCTACTTGCGAGATAAATATTACTAGTCTTGCTTTAGTCTTGGGGAAACTGAGGCCCCAGCATATTAAGTAAATCATCCAAAATCACACAACCAGAAAAGGCAGAGAGTCCAGTTTTTTCTGACTCTTTTTTCTGACTTTTTCCAGAGAGTCCCTCTGAGTCCGATTTTTCTGTCTGCACCACCCTGGTATAACAATTCTGGCTGAGATCAAAAAACCAGTTTAGACTTGATGACATCATGCCAAGTGAAATAAGCCAGGCACAAAAGGACAAATATATGTGATTCCACTTATATGAGGTACCTGGAGTAGTCAAATTCATAATAGAGACAGAAAGTAGAATGGTGATTTCCAGGGGAGGGGGTACTGGGGAGTTGGTTTTTTTTTTTTTTTTAGATTTTATTTATTTATATGACATAGAGAGAGACACAGCAAGAGCAGGAACACAAACAAGGGGAGTGGGAGAGGGAGAAGCAGGCTTCCTGCCGAGCAGGGAGCCTGATGCAGGGGTCGATCCCAGGACCCTGGGATCATGACCTGAGCCAAAGGCAGATGCTTAACGATTGAGCCACCCAGGTGCCTGGGGGAGTTGGTTTTTAATGGATACAGTGCTTCCATTTCAGAAGATGAAAAATTTCTAGAGATGGATGGTGGTGATGGTTGCACAACAGTGTGAATGTGCTTCATGCCACTGAACTGTAAGCTTAAAAATGATTAAGATTGCAAATCTTATGTATATTTTACCACAATAAAAATATATTTTAAAAATTTAAAGTCGTGTCCAGAGAAATGAGCAAATAAAGGGACTGTGCCCCACTTTATATCATGAAAAGCAATGGAATTCCTAAGCCTATGACTACCAACACTTCAGCTCTCTCCTCCCGCCAGAGACTGAGACCAGGGATTCGTCCTCCACGGAGTTGGGAGGAGGGAAAACCCAGAGCTCCTGATGTCATGAGCCAGGTGATCTGTGACCACTCCTCAAGAGTTTCTCCAAACCCCACAAGAAAGCCAATTGCATTAATTACCATGAGATGGTTTCAAATGGGGGCTCTGAGTGTCACCTCTTCAGAAGACCCTTCTTGACCACCTAAACTACAGTAGCCCCTTCCCCCCTGTTTCAATCCCTAACTTCTATCATATTGCTCTATTTCATTTTCACCATTGCATTTATTGAGTCCTTCCATATTTGCGTATATTTATTTGATTTTGACTGTCCCTCCTCCACTAAAATGAAGCTTGTTGTAGAAGGATTTTGTGAAGTTCACCGCAATATCCCAGATCCTAGAAGGCTGCCAGGCAAAGGCAGGAGCCTTATAAATATTTATCACACAAATAAATCAATGAATGCATTGGACAAGAGATGGGGATTAAAGTTATTCACGGTGGAAATGTGCTTTTGTAAAATATAAAGGCATTTTTTTTTCAAATAAAAAATACATTTACTCTTTAAAAAAAAATGGGGGCTCTGTTTCAGGCTTGCTCCTCTCACCTCAGAGGGAGGGACTCATCTCTTCCTTGGGTGAGGACAAATACAGTGACGAGGACAGAAATGGTTCATTGCATAAAGCAGTGGTTCATCCTGTGAGGGCCCAACCCAGCTGCCTCTGCAGCACCTAGGAACTTGTTGGTAATGGCCCCACCCCAGGCCAACGGAGTCAGAAATTCAGGGAGTGGGCCCTAGCAATCTGTGTTTTGACATGCCCTCCAGGTGATTCTGATGCTTGTTGAAGTTTGAGGACTATCTGCATGTATCACTCCCCATAAGGAAAATACAATCACCTTTCTATTCACAGAACTATTTGCCCAAAGGAGGGAAAAAAAAAAAAGGCAGAATTCTCAACCCTTGGCTGCATATTAGAATCACCAGCAGAGCTTTAGAAGTTCCAACCCTAAAAAAAAGAAAAAAAGACGTTCCACCCCCCGAATCTTGACTCACTGGCTGTAGAGTGGGTGTCCTAATGGGAATGAGGGATTCCCAGGCCACTTGCTAACTTGCTTAATTCTAGGCTAGCCTCCACCCCAGCCACAACTCTTCTTCTGACCCTTTTCTGGAGAGAGAAATGTCTGCCTAGTTTCACTGAATAATAATAGAAGAGTAGTCATCTTGGTTGTTTTCCCTCACTGTTATTGTGCAATGCTCAGCACAGTGTAGGATGTCTGACCTGCTGACCTAAGAATTAGTTAAGCGTGTAGCTCTTGATTTTGACTCAGGTCATGATCTCAGGCTTGTGAGAACGAGCCCTGCATCAGGCTCCATGCTCAGTGGGGAGTCTGCTTCTCTCCCTCTCCCTCTGCCCCTCCCCGCTTGCACTCTCTCATGCTCTCTCTCTCTCAAATAAATAAATAAATACTTAAAAAAGAAAAAGAATAGGTCATATTTTGTAATCCAGAAAATTCATTTTCATGTTACTCTCTCTGTTTACATTTTTTTTCTTAATCTTCTCTAGGCTTAGATAAAGTCGTCTTTAAAATCTAGCCCACTCTCAGCCACACTCTGGGGATATGAAGATATGAAGATAATAGGCAAAAGTACCTGTTTGGCAGAATGAGGAGCAGTAACTTCCCATAAAATCAACAGACTCCAGCAGTGTAAACAAGCAAAAGGACCCTAAGGGGAATAGAAATATACGAGGCCAAGCCACCCCTCCCATGGAGACTCTCCCTCTGTTATTAATCTTGGCAGATCAGAGTTGGACTTTTATTAGTTAAAGCTAGTTTCCTCAGTGTGACCCCAAGGAGACAACTAAGGAAAAAGAAAAGAGAAAGTGATGAAAAGCCCTCGAGGATCAAAACTGGCATGAAACCCTGGCTCTAGACACTCAGGGATACATGCAACGTGTGAATTTTACTAAGTCTCTGGGTTTAAGTTTATATGTTCTTTCCCAACTAATTTTACATTTCTTTTGTTTTTAAAGTCCCACCAGTGTTATTTAGAGAAAACATATAAAGGGGTGTGAGATGAATAAAGATTCTGGAGGTCACACAGTGCTGAGAGACATTACAGATTTGACATTCAAAATGGAGAGACCTCATTAAACACTGAAAGCATTCAGCTATAACTAAAAGAGGAAATGAACTATATGAGGTCAAGAGTAAGAGCTACTGTATAAAGCCCAAACCAAGTCTTGAAAAGATCGAGATGATCTGCTCATGAATAAATTGCCTGCCAGGACAAAATGAAGCACTCTAAAGAAAGAAAACAAAGGCAGACTTTCAACAATGTTACATCCACAATGCCCAGCACAACCTCAAAAATAACTATGCAAAGAAGTAGGAAATATGACATGTAATCAGAAGAATTAGTCAATATAAATAGACTCAGAAATGACACAGATGTTGGAATTAGCAAATGGGAACTTTAAAACAGCTATTATAAGTAAAGAAAAGGAGGCACACAATGAGTGAACAGATGAGGAGTCAGTAGGAAAAATGGAAACAATTTTTTAAAAAACAAATGAAGAAGGTTGCCTGGGTGGCTCAGTCAGTTAAGCATCTGACTCTTGATCTCAGCTAAGGTCTCAGTCTCAGGGTTGTGAGTTCAAGTCCTGTGTTGGGCTCCATGCTGGGCGTGGAGCTTACTTTAAAAAAAATGAAGATTCTAGAACTGAAAAATATAATATTTGAAATGAAAAAGTCACTGAATGGGCTAATAGTAGCTATAACACTGCAGGAGGAAAATCAGTGAACATGAAGACATGTCACTGTCAAAAGTGAAGAACATAGAGGAAAAAACATTAAAAACATAAACAGAATCTCAGTGAAACAATATTTTTTTAAAGACTTTATTTATTTATTTGACAGAGAGTGAGCACAAGCAGGGGGAGTGGCAGGCAGAGGGAGAAGGAGAAGCAGGCTCCCCACTGAGCAAGGAGACCAATGTGGGACTCAATCGCAGGACCCTGGGATCATGACCTGAGCCAAAGGCAGCCGCTTAACCGACTGAGCCACCCAGGCACTCCTCAGTGAAACAATATTAAGCAGTCTCTCAAATATGTAATTGGAGTGCAACAAGGAGAAAAGAAAGACCCTGGAGTAAAAAAAAATACAATCAAAGAAATAATGGCTATTTTTTCCCCAAATTTAAGGAAAACTATCAACCCACAAACACAAAAAGCTCAACAAATCCCAAAGAAGATAAGCACATAGAAAACTACAACTACACTTACACATACCATCACCAAGCTGCTGCAAATGAAAGAGAAATTCTTAACTGTATCTAAAGAAAGAAGACACGGTACATACAGCAAAATAGTGATAACAAAATCTGCTGGTTTCTCATGAGAAACAAAGCCAACCTGTGCTGACAGAAAAGAAAAGAAAAAAATCAACCCAGAATTTTCTCTTTTTTTTTTTTAATATGGAACGCTCCACAAATTTGCGTGTCATCCTTCTTCAGGGGCTGTGCTAATCCCTGTGTTGTTCCAATTTTAGTATATTCTGCTGCTGAAATGAGCAAACAACCTAGAATTCTTTACCTAGCAATTTTTTTTTCCTTTTAAAAATGAAGGTGAAATAAATGTACTTCTAGAAAAACAAAGACAACAACAACAAAACAGAAATAGAATACAAAGTCCTGCAATACAAGAAAGGTTAAAAGAAGTTCTTCCAAAGGGAATAGCACAAAAGTGAGGGGAGGGGTAAATGGGAGGGTGCACTGCTGTGAGGTTCTCAGACGTGAAGAAGTGCATTAATTCAAAGTACATTCATAGGCTAAGAACGTATATGGTATCCCTAGGTTCTGGGGCCAAGAACAAAAATAAACAAAACAAAGAGGCATAGTTAGAAAGCCAACAGAGGATATAAAGTGGAATACCTAAAAATATTTGACTAATTTAAAGGCAGGGAAAGAGAAAAATAAAGACAGATGGGATAAATAAAAATGAATAGCTAGACAGTGGACATAAAGCCAACCATAGCGACAATTACATTAAAAGATGGAATAACACTCCAAGTAAACATTAAGTATAAATAGACTAAGTGCTCCAATTAGCAGGCAGAAATTATCAGATTGGACCCAACTGTGTTGTCTAGGAAAAAGGTGTACTTTTAAGTATAAAAACACATACAGGCAAAAAGTAAAAGGATGGGGAAAGATATTGATGAAAGTCTAGTCATAAAAGAACTGGAATGACTATCTTCATAGTAGACAAAGTGACTTCAAAACAAGGATTATTTAAATAAGAACATTTTATAATGATAAAAGGGTCACTTTGACAAGAACACATAATGTTCCTAAATGTGTATACATCTATCAGAGAACTGCAAAACACATGAAGCAAAAGTTAGAAGTACAAAAGAGAAAAATAAATAAATACAAAATTAGAGTTAAAGATATTAACACTCTTTTTAAAAATAACTGATGGGGGGGAGGGGCGCCTGGGTGGCTCAGTCGTTAAGCGTCTGCCTTCGGCTCAGGTCATGATCCCAGGGTCCTGGGATCGAGCCCCGCATCAGGCTCTCTGCTCAGCGGGGAGCCTGCTTCTCCCTCTCCCACTCCCCCTGCTTGTGTTCCCTCTCTCGTTGTGTCTCTCTCTGTCAAATAAATAAAATCTTTAAAATAAATAAATAAATAAATAAATAAATAAATAAATAACTGACTGACATAATAGTTTGGCTATGCATTATTGTGCAACATACCAGTGACTGGAACGGAGGTCTCCTGACAGTTAATGCAGAGTTCTCACCATACATACCATTACGTACTCTCTCTCTGAAAGAAAAGACAAAACTAGATCTCTCAGGTTTGGGAAGATCTTTATAAGTTTGTAGAGGCAAAAACCACAAAGGAAAATTTTGGCAGATTTTACACTTAAAAAAATTTGCACCTTGGGGCACCTGGGTGGCGCAGTTGGTTAAGTGTCCAACTCTTGATTTCGGCTCAGGTTATGATCTCATGGTCTTGAGATCGAGTCCCATGTTGGGCTCCACACTGGGCGTGGAGCCTGCTTGAAATTCTCTGCCTCCCTCTCCCTCTGCTCCTCACCCCCCCAAAAGAAAAAGTAAACCTCAAAAATTACCCTTAAGAAAATGGAAAAGTAAGGAAAATAAGAGTAAGAATAAACTATTTGGGACTACACCAAAATAAAAAGCTTTTGTACAGTGAAAGAAACCATCAACAAAATGAAAAGGCAACCTACTGAATGGGAGAAGATATTCACAAATGACATATCCAATAAAGTGTTAATAACCAAAATAACCAAAATATATGAAAAGAACATATACAACTCAACACTAAAAATACAAATAATCCAATTTAAAATGGGCGAGAGACCTGAGTAGATGTATTTCCAAAGAAGACATAGAGATGGTAAACACATGAAAAGATAGATGCTCAACATCACTCATCATCAGGAAAATGCAAGTCAAAACCACAGCGAGATATCACCTTACACCTGTCAGAATGGCTAGAACAAAAAACAAAACAAAACCAAAAAAGCAAACAAACAAACAAACAAATAAGTGTTGGGAGGATGTGGAGAAAAGGGAGCCCTCCTGCACTGTTGGTGGGAATGCAAACTGGTGCACCCACTGTGGAAACAGTATGGAGTTTTCCTCAAAAAGTTAAAAGAACTACCATATGATCCAGTAATTGCACTATTGGGTATTTACCCAAACAAAATGAAAACACTAATTCGAAAAGATATATACACCCTAATATTCATTGCAGCATTATTTGCAATAGCCAAGATAGGACGCACCTCAAGTGTCCATCCATAGATGCAGGGATAAAGAAGACTCAGCCAAAGCAAGAATGAGTCCTTGCCATTTGCAACAACATGGAGGGACCGCCAGGATATTATGCTAAGTGAAATTCGTCAGACAGAGAAACACAAATACCATATGATTTCACTTCCATGAAAACAAAGCAGACAAATAAAACAAAACTCATAGATACAGAGAAGAGATTGGTGGTTGCCACAAGGGAGGGGAGTTGGGGGGTGGGTGAAATGGGTGAAGAGGCTCAGGACGTATAAACTTCCATTTACAAAATAATATAAATTACAGGCATTAAGGTACACCATTTCTCCAAGGCTACATTAATTCTGTTTCTCTGGAGAATCCTGACTAATACAAGGGACATGGAGAGACTAGCAACGATCCTGCATGGGGCAGGCTCCTCTGGTGTCACACACCTATTTCTCTGGGTGGTGGGAAGAGGATTGCTCAAGTCACATGGCAGCCGCCAGAGCCTTGGGACTTGAGAGATCTGGCGCAGAGAGCTGGCTGGGGACTTTCCGTCCGCAAGGTTGCTACTCATACTCAAATGCTGACCTGCCCGGCTAGAAGATCACGGTTAGCTCTGTGGGGTCAGCTGGTGCTCCACCGCCGGAGGGAAGGACATGCCCCCGCAGCGTTCAGCTGCCCCAGCTTTCTTACTGAGCACAGACGGAAGGAGTAAGTAAGCCTTCTCACACGTGCAGAACGCCCCAGAGGCTTCCCCCCGGAGGGATGCGCTTCGCTCCTGCTGGCGTACTTGACTGCTCAGAAAGAACGCGCCCAGGCTCCCGGGACGCAGAGAGCTGGCACGGGCCATCAGGAGGGTGCTCAGTCAGGGAGAAGGCCGGGCCGCCGGGAGGGTTGGTGCGCTGAGTAGAAGAGACCACGTCCAGGGGCAGAAAGGAACGTCCGCGCCCCAGAAGCCAGCCCAGAGAAACCCGCGGAACTCAAGCCCTGGCGCAGGGCAACTTCCTGTTGATGAGTGTTGACTTCCAGTGGTGGATTTTAGCTTCGAAAAAGGGGACTAGATCTTGCAAACCGTAAAGTGAATCTCAGTCCACTTTGCTCTTGACAGAGCTGCGTTGTTACTGAACCAACTCACTTGAGATTTCCGCACTGTAACCTGTTGAGAATCAAAACCATTGATGCAGAAAAAAAATCCTCCCAAACCACCAGTTACCCCGCTGGCTGCGTTCATTTACATAAATAGAGCCTGCCTCCAGTATCCGCTGCCTGTTAGCATTCATGTGCTCACCTCCCTTTCTGGGAGAAAAGTACTCCAAAGTCTTCACCAAATTGAAGCACAATACTAGACGATCCATTGTATAAAAAGGGGTTTCTTAGACCCAAATAGGAGGGGCCCATGAAGGTGGGAGCCACGCTGCTCTTCTACTTGAACTGCCTTTGGCCATTTAACTAGTGGGAGCCTAGGAGGGATCTCGGATGTACCAGAATGTACCATCTCCTCTCTTCGACAGAATGGTCTCCCGCGCTGTCAGTCTACTCAGGAATGCATACGGGGTGCAAGGTTTGGGGGAGGTGAAGGAAAGGGGGCAGGGATGCCCAGGACCTCAGCAGGGGAAATGGAGCCATCCGTGCCTTCCTCCCTCTCTCCTCTCCCAGCCCTCCGCCCAAGAGGGCCTTTGCGGTCCCAAAGCACATAATGCAGATAAGTCTGTGACTTTTGGGGGCGCCTGGGTGGCTCAGTCAGTTAAGCATCTGCTTTTGGCTCAGGTTATGATCCCTGGGATCCTGGGATCGAATCCCATGGCGGGCCCCCTGCTCAGCGGGGAGTCTGCTTCTCCCTCTCCCTCTGCCCCTCATCCCCCCACTCATTTTCTCTCTCTCTCTCAAATAAATAAATAAAAATCTTTTTAAAAAAATGTCTGTGACTTTTCACCTTCACTTGACACCCCTCTGCCCCAGTCTGTGGCCATGGCGGCCCCCACCGCTGCTCGGCTTACTCTTGCCTCAGTTTCTGTCTCTACAATAAGCCAGGAGCTCAAACACTGGACTGACTTACTATGCTTTTTGTGATTTCTTCTCCTGCATCCACAGCAATCCCTCAGCTTCAGGCACAGATGCTGTGAGAAGCCTTGCAAGGGTGGAGAGGCGGCTCCACAACCCGGCCGGCTCGTCCACGGTGCCAGCCACGTCCCATTTCCCGTCCATGCAGTCCTGCATGCCACGGGTCTTGCAATATACCCTTCATGCCTTATCAACCAACCTTCAGAGAGCACCGCGAAGATGCAGGTGCCACAGGATGCATCCAGAGACACAGCATCCCGCTTCTGAGGATTCACCTGATCCCATAGTAAGGACTCCTAACCCTCCCATGCATCAGCATGAATGTAAGCACGGGACATGCTGACTCTTGCCAATTCCTACTCCGACCCTATTAAACGTGAACCAACGATCGTGCCCATCCTGCAGAGATGAAGGCATGGGGGTGAAGTTTCTTGCCCACGTGTACCCAGCGAATGAGTGGCCGAGTGGGATTCAACCCCGGGTAGTCCTGGCTCCAGAGGCATCTGACTCTGGAGGGGCAGATGATCCTACAAACAAATGGAAGACCATACAACAGAAGAGGGTGCCTGCAGGGGGAAAAGAGAAAGCAGAGCGCTGAAGGGGACTCGAGCCAGGAGCGGCTGGAGTGGAGGAGAACCTGTAGAAGTCATCATGGCAGTATTAGCGTGATAGTGCCCATTTCTTTCACACTTAATGCCAGACATTGTGCTGGGGGCGTTGCGTGGCACTCACGTGCACCCCGACGACAAGGTAGGACGCTCAGTCCCATTTCAGTTAGGAGGAGCCTGACGCAGCTTGGGCTCCAGCCTGCCCCTCGTGGGCACGTCTCCTCTCTGCACTGGGTGATGTCGTGTTGATGGCGTGAGGTTGCTGGGCTGGGACTCTATACCACAGAATTTGGCAAGTGCTACAAAATCAGGGCTTTTGCAACCCTCTAAGACTCGGTCATTAACCATATCCCAGCGCACCTCGGGGGCCAGCTTGCCTGGTCACCCAGTAAGCAAGGAGCGTCTGACTCCTTCATGGAGGAAGTCAACAGCATCTGAGCCCACTGAGATGCACATCTGAATCCAGAACTAAAGGTCTTTCATGTCTAGGGGGGGCAACTTGTTAAGTACCTGCTCCTCTCAAGAGGAATGAGGACCCAGGTAGGATAGGCAACCGAACCCCCCTTTGCCACAGTCTATGAAGTAGACATCCCAACCCCCCTTTGCCACAGTCTATCAAGTAGACATCCCAAGTGGTAAGAAGAGCCTATTTTCAGAGAAAGCCTTGGGAAACAGAAGTTTTAGGTTGGCTCACCCTAACTGCACGCTCTTCACTTAGAAGGCTCAGCTGATGGGAGCTGGGACCCCAGGCAGGCTGCAGGCCCTGTGAGGGTGGGCCCTGTGCTGGTGCCCACCTGGTGGGGCCAGGGCTGCTGGGAGACTTGAGGGCAGGGAGGAGGGCTCCAGGCACACAGCTGGGACCCACAGGGGTGCTGAGGGCCCCTGGGCCCTGGTGATACCTAATTTTTGTCCTTTTTTTTCTTTTCTTAAGTTTTATTTATCTGAGAGACAGAGAGAGCATGAGCAGGGGTGAGGGGGCAGAGGGACAAGCAGACTCCCCGCTGAGTGCAGAGCCGGACCTGGGGCTCGATCCCAGGACCCCGAGATCATGGACCTGAGCTAAAGTCAGATGCTTAACCGACTGAGCCACCCAGGCGCCACCCTTCTTGTCCTTTCAGCCAGACACGGGAAAGCTTCCGAGGTCCTCCGAGGCACCACTGCCACCCTGTGGAAAGCCTGTGAACTTCTCTGTAAATTAGCTTCTGGAAAGGCCTGCTGGTGACCTCAGCTCATGGTAACAAGCATAGCAACAGGGCTAACACGATGTCTAGCATTAGTAGGGCCCTCTCCTGTCACCAGATTCGGGCTCACTGATGTGCACAAGCACACTGCGCGGTAGCTGTCATTCTGGACACCTCACAGGTGAGGAAACACAGCCTCAGGGACGGGCCCAGGGTCGTGTCGTCAGTGAAGGTCCGATGGAGCTCTGCCCAAGGTCAGGGCCCTTCTCTCTGCATCTTGCTCCCCCCACTTTCCCTGGCGCCACCCTGAAGGGTCTCTGTGCTAAGGGACGTGTGCACATACCCACTCAGGGGTTGCACCTTTGCTGGACTTGGGGCCTCGCTTGAACCCTCCTCTCTGGGTGGCCTTGGGCCAGACTCTCAGCCAAGACTCTCTTGGCTTTCCTGTGCCAAGAAAACCTGACTTCCTTCCAGATGTGGCTCAGAGCGAGAGAGCTGTAATGCAGACCACCTGTGAGCAGCTGTTGAAATGCAAACGCCTGGTGACACTGTTAGTACAGCGCCCTCACCTTTAAGAGAAGGGGCCAGCTTGACCCTTCTCAGCCCTCCGAGGCTTTGTGACAGCCACCCTTCTCTCCCCTGTGCAGAGTTACCAGTGCTCCCCAGCCCCTCAACCCCGCCAGCCCAGGGTGAGGGTTTCCTCATCTTCCTCCTCTCTGTGCAGGAACATTCATAGCTCTGTGTGGGGACTTGCTCCCAGGGGTCTCCTCATGCCTCGCATAATGCTGGCAACACATAGGCAATGCGCAGATACTTGCGGAAGCAAGGCTGGCAGGAAGTCTGAATGAACAACCCAAAGACCCAAGTGTGGGAAGAATAACAACTAAACTTCTGCACGTCACGGAAGACGCGCACTCCTTCAGAGAGTCGGGGTTCCTCTAGCTTTGCTCCCAGACCCACAACCACAATGGAAAACAAATTCTCAAGTAGTTGATTAACACATTGTAAATATGACTATCCACTATCTTCCAAGCCCTTCATCAGGTATGTGTTTTGCAAACATTTTCTCCCAGTCTGTGTCCTGTCTTTTCATTCTCTTACCAGTGCAGTTTGCAGAGCAAAAGTTTTTTTATTTTAATGAAGACCAACTCACCAATGTTCTTTCATGGATCATGCTTTTGGTGTTGAATCTGAAAAGTCATCACCCAACCCAAGGTCACCTTGATTTCCTCAGTGTTATCTTCTAGGAGTTTAATAGTTTTGCATTTGACAGTTAGGTCTATGATCCATTTTGTGCCAATTTTTGTGTCTGGGTCTAGATTCATTTTTTTCTCTTTTTCTCACACATGATTGTCCAGTTGTTCCAGCAGCTTTTTGCTTTTGTTGAAAAGACTGCCTTTGCTCCAGCGTATTGCCTTTGTTCCTTTGCCAAAGATCAACTGACTATACATGTGCCATTGACTGAATGTTTGTGTCCCCCCAAATTAGGTGAAACCTGATCTTCAGGATGGTAATTTAGGGGGTGAGGACTCTGGGTCATGTGTGTGATTAGATCATGAGGGTAGAGCCCTTTTGCATGGAATTTGTGCCCTTATTAAAGAAACCCCCGAGAACTCTCTTGCCCCTTCTACCGTTTGAGGACACAGTAAGAACACCGCCATCTGTGAACAAAGAAGAGGGGTCTCACCAGACCACACATCTGCCCTTGACCTTGGGCTTCCCAGCTTCCAGAACTCTGAGAACTTGATTGGATCTATTTTGGCACTCTCTTTTTTGTTCCGTTGATCTGTGTGCTTATTCTTTCCCCAACACCACGCTGTCTTGCTTACTCTGCCTGTGTGGTAAGTCTTGAAGTTGGGTGACATCAGTCCGAACCTGTTCTTTTTCTTTCACCTTGTGCTGGCTGTTCGGGTCTTTTGCCTCTCCACCCCTGCAGACCTGTACTATCCCATTCACACCCTCTACCAAAGTGGGCTGCTTCTAGAACAGCCCCACCTGTTCTGCATCCTCTGGCCAGGTCAGGCCACAGCTACAGACAAGCTCCCGCCTGCCCACACCCTCCAGGAATGGCGGGCTGCCTCTACCGACCAGCGCCAGCTCACACTCTTGCAAGTTTTTGCTTTCTTTGTTTTGTTTTGTTTGCCACAGAAAACCTGCATGTTTCTGTGGTCATCATTCCCTCTGTGAAGAGGCCTCATCCTTGGGGGGGGGTCCCCGTTCCATCCTCAGTTGCTCCAGGGTCCCCTCTTCCTCACCCTAGAAATAGGAGCTGTTCTTCTGCACCTTCTACCTCCAGGCTCCCTCTGAACTCCTGTTAGTAATGAACCCACTTGTCTTGTTCTACTTTATATTAAAATATCCCTGTTCAAATAACCGGTGAAATTTCTGTCTCTGTTCCTGTTGGACCCTGACTAATAGAGCCCTTGACAGAGCCAAGCAAGGAGTCAGTGGCAAAAGCAGGGACGTCGCTGGTGGAGTCACAGCTCCAGCAGGATGTGTGGGGGAGAGGGAGGGGGTGGCGTTTGGAGTTGATATACAGTCCCTCAGTAGCTGGAACAGAGGGTGAAATAAAGATATTTTCAGATGAACATAACACTTTTCCATTAACAGATCCTCACGAAAGAGAAGTCTAAAACAACATCCTTTGGGAAAAAAATAAAATGATCCCAAATGGAAGATCTGAATATAAAAAGAAATGATGAGCCAAGATAATAATGATAAATACTGGGATAAATCTAAAAGAACATTAATTGTGTGAAACAATAGTATCTTATGAGGTTAAAAAAAAAGAATAAAAACATAGGAGTCAGACAGGGGTTGCTAGACTGAACTGGGTTCCCCTGAAACTCGCCTGTTGAAGTCCCAACCCCCCACTGCAAAAGTATTTGGAGACGGCACCATTAAGAAGGGGTGATGAAGTTGAGATGAGGCTGTGAGGGTGGGGCCCTCATGATGGATTAGTGCCCTTATAAGAAGAGGCAAGCCGAGAGAGGGCTCTTGCCAGAACCTGGGCTCACTGGCACCCTTCAGAACCACAAGAAACTTAATTTCTGCTGTTTGAGCTCCCCAGGCTATGGCAGCCCAAGCAGACTGAGACAGAGCTCCATGGAATGCAGGCTCTTGCATTGTCCCAAAGGAGTGGATAGATGGAGCTCACCTCCAGGCAGTATGTACCTGAACATCGTTCAGAATGAATCGGTCACCATGTGTGCTGACTGGACCACGTGCACATCACACTGGCTGTTAAAAAAGATATTTTTTAATTACCTCTGAGAAATATTACAGATCAACCTTAGATTTTGATAAATTAAGTTTCCATGGTGTAATTCTCAGAGTAATGACTCAAAAAATTAAAACAGTATATGTTTCTGACTTATTGAAGAAAAAATTAGAATGATTCAAAAAAATCAACCCCAAAGAACACAAGGAAGGAAGGAAAAAGAGAAAGGAGATGAAAGAAAGCACAACCTCATCTGTTAGTTCTAAACAACATATATAGGAAGTTGTATTATATTTTAACTTTTTTACTTTAACTTTTGAAACACAAAAAGTCTCAGAATTAGGATAATATCTAAATATTTGTTAACGAGAGACAGATCTAAAACATAAGGACACGGAATGCTGAAAGCAAAAAGGACAGAAAAAGATGTACCAAGAAGATGTTAATCAAAAGAAAGCTCGTGGAGCAGCATGTATCAGGCAAAACAGATTTAAGGCAAAGACAGTTATCAGAAAGAAGCCCACGTCATAATGACAGAAGCCCATTCATTAGAAAGTTTGTACAAGTTTGATTAAAAGAATAGTTTCCGGAGTCAGCCTGTTCAAATCCCAGCAAAGTACTTAGTCCCTGCGGTTTTCAGTTTCCTCACATGTAAGGAGGAATATTAATAGTACCTGCCTTGTGAGGATAACTGAGTCGGTATACATTTAAGGCAATTAGAACAATGCCAGACATGTATGTACATAGGAAGCATCACATAAATAAGGCAGGAAATTCCAAACCCTAATAACATGCATCAAAATATGTGTGGGAAAGGTTGATGGATACATAACAGTCCAAATTCTTAGTGGGTTATTTTTTAAAAAAGATTTTATTTATTTATTTGGAGAGAGAGTGCACAAAAAGCAGGGGGAGGGGCAGAAGGAGAGGGAGAGAGCAAACTCTGAGCTGAGTGCAGAGCCACCGCAGGGCTCCCTCTCGTGACCCTGAGATCTTCACCTGAGCTGAAACCAAGATTCAGACACTTAACCGACTGAGCCACCCAGGGGCTCTCTTAGTGGGCTATTTTAAACACACCTTACCAGTGATTTAAAAAAAACAGTAATGATATAGAAGAGTTAACAACATAAAACTTAAATCAACTGGCAGGTATAAAACATTGCATCCAACAACCTCATATATATTATTTTCTAAACTTGCCATCTACTGGGTCAAAAAGTAAGTCTTATCAAATTTATCCAAGCACGCATGCATGAAATCATGCAAAACATGTTCTAGGACTACGTGCAATAAAGCTAGAAATCAAAAAGCTTATAAAATCCTCGTACACTTGGAAATTAAGAAACATGCTTCTACATGCTTCTAGATAATTTGCATATGCAAATTGGGAAATGTCATGTCACGACTAATGGAATTTAATTAAGCAGAATTTAGAGGAAAACCATAGCACTAAAATATGTATGTGGGAAGAAAAGAAAGGCTGAAAAATAATGAGTTAAGACCAGTTAAGACCCCATCTCATGAAGCTAGAAAAAGAACAGCAAAATCAACCCAAAGAAGGGGAGAAAGAAGGAATCACTAAGATTCAGAGTGGAAATAAAAGAAAATGAAAACAAACACACAATAGAGAAGATTAACAAGGCCAACAGTTGGGTTTTTTTGAAAACACAAATAAAATTGGCAAGACTGCAATGGACCTAGACAAGAAAAAGAGAGAGAAAGCACAAACCTATTTCAGTAATGGAAGAAAGGGAAATCACTATAGTTGCTGCTTGCACTAAGAAAGATAATAAGAACTATACTTACTTATGATTTTTTATCTCAAAGACACAGAAACAGAAAAACAGAATGAGATTTATAGCATAATGCAAATGATACAAGTTTCCAAATATTGTGTATATATATATATATTTTTCATACTGTGTATTTTTAAAGATACACATTACTAAATAAACATATAAAAAGTTAAGTGTGGAAAAAAGGAAGATAATAAAAGAATGTAATGAATAACTTTTTCTCCAAATTTAGTAGGAATAGCCATATTTCTAGAACAAGATAATTTATCAGAAATGACTCAGGAACAAATAAAGAACTTAAATTGCCCTATTGAAATTTAAGAAATTGAATCAGCAATCCATAGTCTTTCCTCAGTGCAATGCTCAGACTCCCATGGCTTCACCTTTGATTTCTACGAAACCTTAAATCAAGGACCAAAACTCCAATCTTAAACAAGCTCTTCTACAGAATAGAAAAAAAGCAAAAAATACCTTCTTGCTTATTTTATGAGGCAAACATAACCTTGATGCCAAAATCTGATGATAGTTAAAGAAAAATTATAATCTATTCATGAACACAAAACTTCTAAACAAAACATTAACAAAATAATGTAATCTGTAGTTAGTTAACAGATTAAAGGTGAAAAATTACAAGACTGTTGAAATCAATACAGAAAGTCATTTGTAAAATTCAACATCTATTTATGATTTTTTCAAAATTGAGAAAGGAAACTGAAGGGAATTTTATTAATCCAGTGAAGTTTTTTAAAAAACACACCTACAGTAAATATCACATATAATAGTAACCCATTAGTATAGCAAGGCAAGAAAATGATGCAAAAGTTATAAAGATTAAAAAAGAAGAAGAAATAACAAATGATATGAATATCTACATGTATGTGATATGTATATTGTGAAACACATTTAAGACAAAAGGATAAAGAAATATTTTTTTAAGTGTTTGAACAAATACAAGGCAAATATAAAGCAAAAGAAAGCTAGTGTAGCAAGCTTGGTATCAGAGCTGTTTTAAGGCCAAAATTTTAAAAATCAGAAAGAAAAGGAAAGAATACTATAAATAAAAAGATAATAGACAATTGAGTTAGAGATTTTAAAATACTCTCTTTGAAACAGATCCAGCACACAAACAATAACCAAAGGGACAGAAGATTTGATTAATGTGTCCAACAAAGCTTGATCAGTTAAATATTAGAGAAAGGATACACACTGCTTTCAAGTAAGTGCACCCAGAACATTCACAAATGTGGACTACATGGAAGGCCACAGAGGAAACCACAGTACATTCCAGAGAATCCACAGCAAGGTCAGACTATGTTTTCTGACCTTACATAAAATAAATCAGTATCAAAAGGATCAATTTATAAAATCCCTTATGAATGAAAACTGAAAACAAAATGTAATGTGACTATATAATCTTTGGAATAAAGAAGAAATAGTAAAGGAAATTATTAAATATTTTTAATTGAAATGAAAAATAGCCCATGTCCAAACGTATAGGACAAAGCTAAAGTAACATTTAGAGGTAAAATTATATCAGGCTCCCTGCTCAGTAGGGAGTCTGCTTTTCCCTCTCTCTCTGCAGCTCTCTCTCACTCTCCCTCTTTCTCTCTCAAATAAATAAATAAATAAATAAATAAATAAATAAATCTTTAAAAAAATAGAGGTAAAATTATAGTTTTAAACAACAAATGAGTTAAGTTCTCATTTAATAAGCTCCAAAAAGTGGGGCGCCTGGGTGGCTCAGTCGGTTAAGCGTCCAACTCTTGATTTCATCTCAGGTCATGATCTTGGGGTTGTGAGCCCTGCAATGGGCTCCATGCTCAGTGGGAGTCTGCTTGAGATTCTCTCTCTCTCCTTCTCCCCCTGCCCCTCCCAGCCCCCTTCTCTCTCTACAAAAAAAAAAAAAAAAAAAAAAAAAAAAAAAAAAAAATTAAAAATAAGCTCCAAAAAGTATAAGAGCAAATCCAAGCAAGTGAACAAACAAACACAGCACCCAAAGAGAAGAGTTGGAGTAGGTGAAATAGGGAATAATAGAAAAGTGGAAAATGAATAAAACCAAATAACTGGTTCTTTGAAAAGTCTCCTAAAAGCCAGCAGGAAAATGAATCAAGAGGAGATTCAAATAAAAATATTAAAGACAAATAGAAGGGGAAACAGAAACATTTCTGTAACAATTTTGAATGTTTCAATTGCCACAAGAAGTAGCAAATCTGAATAGGTCAATAGCCAATTGCCAAAACCTCAACAACCTTTTATGTAAGCACTCTTCAGGCCCCTCACTGTTCAGAGAAGGAATCTAAAGATCATTTGAGTAACTTGCAAGGTCACAGAGCAGAGCCAGGATTTGAACTCCAGCAGCCTGATTCTAGAAGCTTCAGTCTTTATCCTCGTGCTGTACTCTTTTGCTCCGCTAGCAGGGCAGTAGTATGAATGTGATGACGGTGAGCAGGAACTATGTCCTTCGTCTCTATATCACCACCTGTAGCATATCAAAAAAGCTTTATACATTTAAAAATAGTCCATTTTTTAGACGTGAACATTCACTTGGTTACAAAACTTACAGGTCCTTAAAGGGTAAACAGTAGACCTCTCCCTCCCTCCCCCACCCTCTGAGAACCTGGCTGAGATAATGCTCTAACCTTCTTGTGGATCCTTTTGAAAGCATTTTATGCTCATACAAATAAAGACATGTGTTCTCTAGTCCTCTTTTTATCTAGTGAATAGCACATATGCACATTTCTCTGCTCCTTGTTTTTTCACTTCACTGCTATATATGGAAGGTCATATCAATTCATGTAAAACATCCTCATTCTTAGTACAGTTGCAGGGTACGCCATTGTGCATCTATTATAATTTAACAAATAAGCTGTTGGTAGGACAGGAGGATATTTCTAACCTTTGGTGATTTCAAATAATTCCGTGGTAAATGTATCATTTAGCACATGGGCAAATAAATCACATGAAATAGATACCGGTCTCACTTACTATAGGATATCTGCCTCCATTTCTAGAGCTGAATAACAAGTTATCCCAAATCTGAGAAACCTAAAACAATGGCATCCATTTTTGCTCACAGATCTGCAGTTTCGGCTGGCAGGACTCAGTGAGGACGGAGGTGTGGTCATCAGCTGCGCCAGCTCATGGTAGGCAGAGTCCTCTGACAAGTCCCGTCCACCCTCAGGGCCTGCAAGCCATCCTGGCTGTTGGCTGAGACCTTGGCTGGGAACGGCCCTTTGCCTGGGGCCCCTGCAGGCAGCCTGGGCTTCCTCACAACATGGTGGCTGAGCTCCAGGAGGACATTCTGAGAGAGCCAGGCCTCTTTGCCCTTCATTGCTGGCCTTGGAAGTCAGGCGTGCAGGAGGCAAGCCCCAAATCCAACGCAGATTCAAGGAGAGGGGAACAGAATCCACCTCTTGACAGGGAGTGGCAAAGTTCTGGAAGAGAATAGGGGTTCACAAATACTGTTGTCACATTTTTGGAGAATCCAATCAGTCATGGATACATTCTAGATATGGAATTGTTCCATGACAGATATGTACGGTTCTAATTTCGACAGATGTTTACTAATTGCCCTTCAGAGATTTTGTGCCAACTCACTCCCAGCAGCAAGGCATGAGAAGCGCATACTTGTTTCCCAAAGGAGTGGAAGAGTGACGCAAAGGACGAACGAGGGAGTGAAGGAGTGAGCGCAATGAACGAATGTGCAGTTGGTCTTGAGAGAAACACTTACTCATCTGGCCACTGGGGGGCGGTGTTTCCCCACGGAAGCGCAGGGAGGCGCCCGGGAAAAGGAGGTCTGTGAGCACTTCAGGGCCCTTTGCTTTGGGCAGGGGAGGCTCGAGCCTCCCTACATTCAGGTGCGAGTGTGTGGCATTAGAGCGCACTTGGCTGTCCTCGACAGCCCGGAAGAGGGAAGACAGGAGTCCCAGCTCACCGTTCCTTTTGCCCCTTGCAGTCCAGGAGGCCTCTGACGCCTGGGTGAAGTCCCCCCAGAGCCACAGCCAGAGCTCAGAACAGATTCGTCCTCTGTAGGGGCCTTAGGGGTTTGAGGCTTTTCCTTAAAAGGCACATTTCCAACGGTGGTAGGTAGTTTTAAGCCGGCAAGTGCAGGGCTTTGCACAGTCCCGGGAGAGCTGGAGCGGACCTCTGCAGAGGCCCTGGAGGGCTGGCCTCTCCCCAGGGTGATTCCAGGGGCCCTGGCCCCTTCCCCACGCCATCCTTCCGGTGGGAACTTTGGTCACTTCCAGGGATGGCTCTGAGCTGCCGAGACCCGCGCCTTGCCTGCCCTACCTCTTGTGCCCAGGGAGGGCCCCTGGGCCCTGGGTGAGACATCCCGGGGGCATGAGGCAAGACTTTGGCCCCCCACCCCACCCCACACATGAACCTTGTAACACAGAGTGAGGTGGGCAGATGACCCCCTACTGAGATCCAGGGCAAGGCTGGGGGATGGGGTGGTGGGGGCAGGGGAAGGAACACAGCCTCTGAAGTTCAACAATTTGCTTTTAGCCCAAATCAGGGAGCCAGCAGGCCTCTTGAGCCACCCTGCAGCCTACCCTTAGGAGGCCCTGCTGCCATGTGTGTCAAGCTCGCCCGCTTGTGCTTGTCTCCTTGGGTCCCGACCCAACCCTTTCCCCGTCGTGGTCCCCTCCCGCCCTCAGCTTTGTGGCCCAGCAGGAGTGAAGGCCGACCACCGTCCTCCTGCAGTGGCCCCGGAAGGGCAAGCCGAAGCAGGAGGAGTGCAGAGTCGCTTCAGGGAGGCCTGGCTTTGAGCCGCACTTCTAGGAGCCTCGGGCAGATGATTTGGCCCCCGTTTTCTCCCCTGTGAAATGGATCCGGGTTCCTGCTTCACAGAAGCGCTGTGTTAAATCAGGCAGCGAATATGGCGGTCTTAGCACAGGCCTGGCTCTGAGGGGCAACCAGGCGGCACGTCCCTCCTCTGGGCCTTCCCCCTGCGGCTGTGGCCCAAACGCCGTCATCCACATGGGACAGGCGGCCATTCCGGCTACACCCCCAGCAGAGAAGGGCCTGGCTGACCCTCGGCACCACGCACAACGAGAGCCGGGCTTGGGCGTCCCCTCCAGCAACCCTGCGCCTTCTTTGTTTCTTTGGCTGACGTGCACGGGCCCTGGCGGACACAGCGGCTGCTTACTGGGTATCGCCTGTCCCTCAGCGGGCCAGTCTGAGCGCCCGGCACTGAGTGCCATCTCCCGCGAGGGCTAATCGCTGTGTCACTCTACGCTTGATTAAATGGGACTCGGGCTTCACCCTGGCCCTGTGTTGGTGGCCCCACGTCAGCAGAGGGACTGGCTGACCTCTTACTGCTCCCTAGTTAACACCCGTGGAAGAGTTTGAACACAGGAAGCCCCACCTACCGCCCTCAACAGTCCTGAAGGGAGACATTTGTGTTAACCTACTTTCAAAATCTCTATCTTGCAATGGCCTCAGAACAGAGTGTCTCTCCCTCTTCAATGGGAGGCTGGGAGCGAGGCCAGTGGGCATGCAGGGGAGGGGCGGATATGGCCCCACAGCTTCCCATGCTGTCCTGGGTCACCAGGGTGAACACGGACGAAGGTCCTTCATAACAAGGTTGGGGGCCCACCAGGGTGTAAACCAGTCCCTGGCCATTTGTCTTAGCAGAGGACAGATAACCATTGGGTAGGTTTGGCCCTGAAGGGACAGCTGCTCTAAAAGGAACATGGAATTGGGCCACCAGATGCTGAACCAACATGGTTGCGGTCCCAAGGTGACCAGGTCACTACTCAGCTCACCCCTGTGGGCCCCAGGGGTGCTCATCTGCCACCAAGCAGGCACCAGAGAGATGGATGGCGCCAGACTGCCATGGGGTCCAGCGCCCAGTGTGGAGTCCCTGTGGTGACATCAGTCAGCTGACCAGTCCTGCATCCCTGCGGGTGATCTTTGGGCTCCTAGCAGCCATGAAAGGTCAGGGGCTAAGATGATGTTCCTGAAACTTTGGCGTTCCTAAGAATCACTCCCGGTTCCTGAACAAATTGGATTCCAGGGTCCCAGGTCTAGGTTTGACGCAGTAGGTTTGGGATGGCCCCCAGCAATCTCAATTTTAACATGCATCCCAGGTAACTCTGATGTGGGTGGTGTAGTTCTCATCCTTGGAGAACTCAGACTCAGCTGATAAGCGGTAAGGGGACTCTGGTCTGGCTCTCTCCATGGCAGTCAGACAACTGTATAACCATTTCTGACAGGGCTCATTCCTCTATTAGCTTCCTTGGGCTTCTGCATCTGCAGTGTTGCCTCAAAACCCCACATGGTGGGATCTGGCCAGGCAGGAAATGGAAGCACTGGGGAAAAGGAGAGGAACGGGCTGCAAGCTGGCAGCTCAGGGGCAACGGAAGGATGTGACAGTGACAGGATGTGAGGGTCCGACAGCCGCCTCGGGGAAGGAGCCTGGCCCACGGGAGAGGGGTGCGGGTGAGAGACAACGTACAAAAGCAAGTGACCTAGAGCCATTCAGAAATGGGAAAGGGGGGCACAGGGCTGGCTTGAGCCCCGGCAATGCCACGGCTGGGTGCAGTGGGAAACCGGGCCAAACACCGAAGGTCGACCGGAAACAAAGCTGCCGATGAGTGTGGGTGCTCACGGGCGGGGGGTGGGGGGGTGGTGATCAGGGGGGCTCCCAACAGTGAACCGCTGTGCTGGTAGTGACTTACTGTGCATCTCTTTGCCCCAACGCTTAGTGCGTAGGTTGTTGAGACTCTAGCTTGCAAATCAAATGAATGCCTAGGTCCTTGAAATACTAAAAGACATTTCAAAGGAGCTGAAAGATGACACCCTAACTTAATTATTGAGATGGTAAAGTCCTGATTTCTAAAGGGTACAAGGGACATTTCGAGCCACCATCACCTACGCCACAGAAGGTAACATCTTATCCACGTAAGGGCTAAGTTATATTCACGCTTCCAGGATGTGTAGGCTTACATACTCTCAAATTGCTTGACTTCTATTTAAACTGGTTTTAGGCCAGAACAGCTGAAGCACATCCTAGAATATTAAACGCTTTTAAATGTCACTTCATGGTAAGTACCACTTGGTAGGTTTTAAATTGCTCTCAAAGGGCATATTTTCTTAATTTTTCTTCATGGTAAATCATCTACCAGTTCACCACCTCTAACTAATCATGGTGCTATATTTGAAGCCAATTACTCAAATCACAAGTGCACAGGATGCATGCAGTGGGGGATTTAGAAAGATGACATATGCAAATATTCACAACAGAGAGCTATTGTGTTTTGGCAAATAAATGTCCACGTGTCAGCTCCGTAAAGAAAGTGTATTTTGAAAGCAAATCTCTTTATCATCTAAGTTCCTGTCAAGGTACTTGTTACTCACACCTCCAAATTAAATATGTAAGCCTTCTCTAGCTCCTGACATGCCTCCGTATTGGTACTGTCGTCAGAGAATGCAGAATTAGACCCCAGTACAATGTGCTCTCACAGTGTGAACAGTTCTTGGTCTAAAGATAAGAAAGTCAGGTGGTGATGATGTCAAGTAGTGGTTTTCAAACTTTTAGGTAGTGGAACCCCTTTTTTCAAATGAACCAAGAGCAAAAAATAAAAATTATTTTGTCAGCATAGATTTATTCCTAAATTTAAATTTTTAACACTCAGTGAAAACATCCAAGTTCCAAAAATTTGAGCCTGGGGTTAAGGCCAGCAATTGTTAGAGTCTCAGTCTCCACATTATTTAGATACTGTGTTCTACTTGTATAGTTTTTATTTTTTTAAAAAATTTTATTTATTTATTTGACGGAGAGAGACACAGTGAGAGAGGGAACACAAGCAGGGGAAGTGGGAGAGGGAGAAGCAGGCTGCCCGCGGAGCGGGGAATCCCAATGCAGGACTCGATCCCAGGACCCTGGGATCCTGACCCTAGCCGAAGGCAGACGCTTAACCGACTGAGCCACCCAGGCGCCCCTACTTGTATAGTTTAAACAAAGGAGATGAAGGTGGCAAGTGTTTCATACCACGCCACGCAATCCTTGGACACCACTTAAATAAAGATGTCATAAGTTTTAATGCAGGGCCCCTGCAAAAAAACGAGTTCACCTGGCAGAAAAATTGAAGTGGTCCTCTGTTTATAATTTGGTTTTCAACAACAGTCTGCATTTTTAAATTGCATTTTAAAATATTTTAAAAAATAAATATCACATCAAATATTTATAGAATGAGGCTCCCTGAGAATGCAGGACTAGCCCATTCCAGACCAATTCTTTACAGATAACAATCAGTGGACAAAAATACACTTGGCAACTATTGAAGACACTGGAGAGAGAGAAAAATCAGAAGGACACCAGAGGGTTGAGACTCACAAGGAAAATCTTCAGGTGCATTTCCTATTTTTTAGTGGCTTTTTGCCTGAGGACAGTCTCCATCCTGCCAAGCAGAGCAGCTACACTTCAGTAGAAAACCCATAGATTTGCTGGCTTACCCCACACTCTTACTGGCTTAAAAAATAAAAGGACCAAGGTCAGAGTAACCAGAACGGGTAGAAAGTGACAGAGAATACTAGAATGGAGAGCCACAGAGGAGGATCTGAAAACTGTGTAAAACTGCCCAAATTTCTGGTTGATCCTGTAACCAGGAGTAACGCAAAGGCAAACTCAAAGCAACCTGGCTAAGCTAAACAAACTTCTGAGAGTTTTGTTGTTATCCATCGCAGGGCAGGGTGGAGAGAGTTGGGAGCTTAATTCTAGTCATGGCAACTCCCTTAAAAATCACTACTTTTCAGAGGAACATAACAAAATCCAGAGTTTCTGAAGTATTTATAAAGTTTAGGATATAATCCCAAACTACTGGGCATGTACTCAAGAGAAAAGACAATCATTAGACATTGATCCTGAAAAGATCTACATGTTGGAATTAGCACTCAAGGGTTTTTAAAGAGCTAGTGTAACCACGCTCGAAGATGTAAAGGAAAATAAGCTTGTAATAAACGAACAGGTAGGGAATCTCAGCAGAGAAATAAAGCTATATTAAAAAATAGGCAATTCTACAATGGAAACAAAAGGTCAGAATACAAGATTTATTAGATGGGCTCTAGAGTAAATTGTAGGTGATGGAAGAAAGAGTCAGTGAATCTGAAGATAAATGAATAAAAATTATCCAATCTGCAGAACAGAGAGAAAAGTAATTTTTAAATCAAAAGAGCCTCAAGAAATTGTGGGCCAACCTCAAAAGGTCTAATATATGTGTAATAGGAAGGAGAGGAGAGAAAGAAAGGGACGGAAAATATATTGGAAAAAGTAATGTCCAAATATTTCCCAAATTTCATTTAAGACATAAATTTACAGATTTGAGCTCTGAACCCCAAAAGCACGATGAATGCAAAGAAAATCATACCTCAGCATGTGGAGCAACATTGTTGATGAGTTTAAACTAATACAGCCACTTTGCCCAAGTCTGTCAATTTCTTTTCAAACTAAACATACACCGACCTATGACTCAGCAATTTCATTCCTGGTTATTTATCGAAGATAGATGAACAGGTATGTCCAGAAAGGAATTGTATTAAGTCTTACCAAGAAAATGGATAAAACCACTGTGGTATATTCATACAATGGATTCACATAACTACTATGTGACAAAAAGGAATAAAATATTGATATATGCAATGACATGAATGGATTTCAAAAACATTATGCTAAAAGAAGCCCGGTGTGGCTCAGTTGGTTAAGCGTGTGCCTTAGGCTCAGGTCATGATCTCAGGGTCCTGGAATCGAGTCCTACATCGGGCTCCCTGCTTAGTGAGGAGTCTACTTCTCTCTCTACCCCTCCCCCCTGCTCATGATCTCTCTCTTATGCTCTCTCTCAAATAAATAAAATCTTAAAAAAATAAAAGGTGTAAAATGGTACTGACTGCTTTAGTCCATATATGTAAAGTTCTTCAACAGGCTAAATCAACCTATAGTTTATTTTTTATTTTTTTCAATCTATAGTTAAAAAAAAAAAAAACCCACAATGGTGTTTGCCGCAGAGACTGGGACAAAGGAGAGCAGACCCTGAAAGGGAATGAAGCAACATTCTGAGGTCACAGGGATGCTGTCTTGATGGGATTTGCACTACAGGAGTGTACACATTGTTACAACTCATTGGTATATGTAGGATGTTGCATTTTACTTTTTACCTTAAAAGTATTAAATATTATCTATAAATATTAAATTCTATGATATGTATACCGAGTGCTCAGAGGTAAGTGTACTGCAACTTACTTTGACATGCATAAAATAAGGTGGATTGATGAATGGATAGATGGATTGATATGGTTCTATGGGCGTTTACTAAACAATGTTCTTGTAGATTTCAATTTTTTTCACAATAAAATGTTGAGGGGAGGGATGTTTACCTAACTCTTGAGGTCTAGTGTGGAACAGAAGGACCTTAGTTTGAAACTCAAGAACTAAGAGACCAAGCTTGGAGTCCCAAGCAATGCGAGTGATGGTCTGTTACCCCATTTCTAACACTAGGGAGCTGGACTAGCTGGACACTGAGGTGCCTTCTAAATATACCATTAGTCTAAGGCCCAAGGCTGTCAAGATCAGTGAATAACCATCAGGCTGCAAATAGGAAGACATTTTCTGTACATTTGTAGCTGCAGCTGTGGTGGTGTTTGTTGGCTCAAAAAGCTCCCTCAATTCTGAGTGCGGGGCATGGGAAGGTGTCTACCATTTTTGTATATGGTCTCATGACGTCCCTCTTCCTCCCGCTTCTTCCACTTCAAATACTTTGTTCCCCTTATTATGCCATACTGTCTTTCCCACCGTAGGGGTGGCAAATGCTGTCCCACTCTTGAGAAACTCTTTTCCCTTCCCTCAACCCCTAAGCTCCTGTTCATTCTTAGACCTCAGCTTCCCTTGGCCCACAGACTAGATTGGGCACTCCTTACACCACCCCTTAAAGTACATGTAAAATGATCTAAAATTATTTGACAATATTTAATGTTTGTCTTTCTCTTTAGACAAGAAGCTCCATGAGGACGGAGACTGGCCTCCATCTTCCCCAAGTGAGTTGCAGACACTGTTAAGTGTCAGGCACTGTTCTAGGTGCTCTATACCTATTACTGCATCCAAGCTCTTCTTAGGCCTTCACATATTTATTGATGAAGAAGCCTCCCCCTCTGCCTTACAAACAACAACCAGTCAATAAATATTTACCGACACCTATCAAGTGTCAGGCACTGTGCTTGGTAAACAGCATATAAGAGTAAATAAGAGGCCCCATGCCTGCCTCACTAAGTTCAGTCTTGTAGGAAACACACCAAAAGAAAGTGGGACCTATTCATCAAATGACAAGTATATAATAAGGGGGAATACAGGTTACAGGGTAAAATATTTCATGTTTTTTTTAAGTTGCACACAATTCATTTTTTGGTAAAAAAGTAACTCTGACATCCATCCATTCACCTAGTCATTCAACAAGGGGCTGCTCACCGTCTACCAGTTTGGCCATGTGCTCTCCAGATACAAAGATGCAGACGGTATTCACGAAACACGCTGTCCGGAGGGGAGGCTGCAGGGAGACCCAGCTAGAACTCTGGGAAACGCGTGTTGTGGGAGGTGGACACAGCGGGCACGGGCAACTGAGAGGCAGCTGTTCCGGAAGCTCATTCCAGCCAGCTTTCCCAAACGTGGCCACACCTACCTTCCCGACTCAGTTCCCATTGTCCCCCAGGTGCACGCTCGCCCCAGAGTGAGTTCGATGTCAACCAAGGCCCTTGACCAGCAACTTAACTTCATGCTAGTTGGCTCATATATAAAATGGAGAGAATGCCCATTTTAAAGGGTTATTGTAAGGACTGAATGAAAGCATCCCATAAGCAATAAATGGTACAGAGTATTCATCACTATTACTGAGACTAGATGTGGCCAAGACACCTCATCTGAGCATGTGGCTTCCTGCTCCCAGAAAGGCTTTTTCTAATTATGCCAGTGCTTCCCGAGTCACTCCCAGAATCCAATCTGAACTCTTGGATATGCAAAACTTATGCAGAAATTTAAATGGAAATCAGAGTGGTATCTTTTGCTATCTCATAATGAAAATGCTAATTAAAAACTCCACCCAACCCCCAACTTCTCCCCTCCAAAAAAGGTTAAACACACAACACCATTATCAATGAGCAAAACCTTTTAGGGTTAAAAGTGTAATTTTATTTAGATGTTACTTGTACATAATCTATAGTAAGATATACAAACAGATAAAAATTGTTTAACAGGAGGTGTGTTTTTTGTTTTTTAATACCACTTTAAATTCAATTTACAACAGCATTGGTAATACTGCAAGGTGACAGATACTCTGATTTATAAAACAAAAATTACTTGCTACTCTGGCTGATACATTCCCACTAGTCTTTAATGGATTAAAATGTATCATGTATCCCAGTTGCAAATTATTACAAAACTTTCACAACCTAGCCACTTGGTGTTCAGAAAAGATTTTGATATTCTAAAATTTACTGAAGTGAAAATGTTAATTTTCTAACCATATACTTTTCACTAAAGAAAAACATAAGTGTACCAAATCTCATGGTTTGGGGTTAACAATGGAAAACCAACCACGTTATGTTTGTGTAAGCTAATGTGTGGTACCGAGTAACCTTGTCATCCCCTTGCCTAATCTATGATATGAGAAAAAAGCTTGTAAGAAATTAATCTAAAATACACATGGGGGGAAAAAACTGAGGACAATTTAAAATAACCTTACAATATTATAACTACTACTTGAAAAATGTAAAATCCATAGATATGAAATATGCTTTTAAACGTTTTTCTCCATTCATTTTGGTAAATAGTTCTTGAAAATGAAAACTGAAAATTCAAAATATTCACTTTTTCCTTTTCATGTAATAGCACATTAGAAAAAGTCTGGATTTAATTTTAGGATAAATCAGATTTGCTGAGAAAAATACTGCAAAAATAATCTAAACTGAATTTTAGTCATTTTCCATTCTTTTAAAGGCTACGCAACACATTAGGGCAAAAGGTTTTCACTAGTCAGAAAATCAAGTCAAAAATAACTTGTTGCTTAAACCACAGGAAGACAACTAATAATAGGCTTATGAATATTTATGGATAAAGTGCCAGTAATTTTATTGTAATAAGATATAAAGAGAAGAAATCCTGACGTGGATAGTAGCTTTATGTGTTCTCTTCATCCTGAGAACAGAAGGGACATAAAAAACAAAGAAGCGTTACCAAATAGAAGTTCTAGAATTATACAAGTAATTCCTAACTGAAAAGGAACCAAAAAAACAAAATACTGTAATAAAGATAAAATCAGACTACAAATGGTAAAAGTCCCAAGAATAATGCCAACACAGTAGGCCTTTATGCTGGAAAAAAAGGGGGAGGAGAAATCAAAGAAAGAAATGTAAAAGTCCATTAATAACTACCACTTATATTCAATAAAATTATAGTGACTAGCTCCAAGAAACAGAAACTCGAGAAGCATGTGCCCAAATGGCTAGTACAGCTGAAAAGCCTCAGGTAACCTGATAGAAGCATGGTCTCGGGAAGGGGCTGCAGACATTAGGCTTTTCAGAGTTTCAAAATCTACATGACTAAAGCCCAATGATGACCGCCCACAAGCTGAATCAATGTCCACTTGGGGACACACAGACGTGGTTTGGGGGCGCCGCTGAAGTCCTCAGGAGGACTCATTAACAAAAATCCATTGGTCATGGTCCTGTTTAGATGACTACCATGAACCAGACAAGTCTGTCTTGAACTAAAGACTCCTTCATCATGACAGTCACAAATAACCGCCATCCGTTTGAAAGGCTGTATGTAGGTAAGAATCCCTAGTAATTGAAGTATTTTAGTATATTTGTGAAGTCGTATCTATAATCGAAGCCTGGGGGCGTTTCTTGATTCTGAACGCAGTTACCCTTCACCCACCCAAGATTACAAGAGCAAAGCTGCCATCCTATTTTCCAGTGCTCTGCTCTCACCAAGATAATAAACCCCGGGGGGTCTCTCGAATGGCCATGTGGGAAGAACGGCAGTTAGGGCTAAGGTGAAAGGAAAGTGATCTGGAACAGCTACACGTCTAATCTAATCTGAGGTACTTTTTTAAAATTTAATGTGCTGAGGACAACATGAGAAAAGAGAACCGTGTGCTTCTAGGAGTAGGGCCAAGGCCCTACTTGGGTGATGGATCCCTAATCTGGCCACAGCACCAGGAAAAGCGAATAGCTGTCAGCATCTACTTTCACCTAAAATCTAAGCTTTAAAATCCAGACCAAGTGGAGCGAGGTGCCATGGGGAAGCACTCTCTGAAGCACACCGGGGAGCCAGGAACTCCACCGGCCTCACTTAGGACGCGGCTCCGGGGAAAGGCGGGGGGGGGGGGGGGGGGCGGGTGCAGCGGCCGGGCCCCCGCGTGCCGCCCCCGGGTGGGGGCGGGCCCCGGGGGCCCTGGGGGCTCCCGGGGTTCCCCCGGGCCCCCCCCGTCCCCCCCCCCCCCGCCCCGCCGCCGAGGAAAAAGAACCCTGTTCATTTTCATGACTGCGCAGCGGCTGGAACTTCTAAACAGAAATCATCAACAAGCATCGACCAAGTGAGTGCCCGCAGGGAATCCTGCCTGGAAAGGATCCTTCCAATTTCACATTTCACAAGAGCGTGCAAAGGAAACCAAATCATCTCACAGAGCGTTCCGATTCACACAGAGGCGACCGAGCCAAGAAACGGAAAGCAGCAACGCTTGACTCTGTTAAATCTTTCCCTCTGGAACCAACTTCTTCGGAAACACATTTGAAACAAACAAAAAAGGGTGAAACGGTCCACTTACTGATTGGAAGACATCACTCTGACACACGGTCATAAATCTTGCAAAGACCTAACACCAGGCAGCTTCACAAACACACAGCAAGTCTGCAGAATTATAGTGATCAAGAAGAGGAAATCCAAACCGCACTAAGTACTTTCATGGCCAAGAAAAAGTAAGCAAGAGGCTGTTTTCAGGACAATGCGATAGTTACAGCATATTTCCTCATGTGCAGCACAATTTGCTATGTTTAGTGGCACTTAAGTATTACACAGTAAATACTGAAAAAACCCAGAATTTTTGGATGTGCAAAAGCAATATCACATTATTAATACAAAAGGTGCTAAGCTACAGGATTATAATACCACTATGTGGGTGCTGAGACCACTTAAAATTTTCAAGACATTTCCGACACACGGTCTCGTGGTGGCCGCCGGGCTCAGCAGCGTGCCGCCTTGCTGCGCATGCGCGCCGCCTCAGTCGGACCAGTCGTTCTCATCAAACTCCGAGTCGTCGTCAGAATCGCTGTACTCCACGGCGATGCGTCTGGACAGGATCGTGGCCACGTCATTCCCGACTGGCTCGCGCTTGGCCTCTTGCTCACGCTGTTCTTGCACCTTTTTCAACTGAATCCCTGGGGACACAACCCAAAGAGGAGAATTAGGATCCCTCTACTTGCTCCAAATTAGGGAAAACAAACTAATAAGTCTACTTACCTTCTCCCACCCCACTGACACCAAAGGTAAAAAGTTTTGGAAACCTGAGATGAGAAAAGCTTGGGAAATGGAAGTTTTGTGACCAAAAAAACAAAAACAAAAACAAAAACGTACTCAAAGTTGTAACACTGTTTGTAGTAATGTGTTGAAATAAAAAAAAAAACTTAGAATTCCAGTGCACATGAACATCATGAAAGAAAATTCTGGAGCTGCACCTTCCATTATGGTAGCCACATGTGGCTAATAAGGTAAATTTATTGTGCCTAGTGGCTACCTTATTGGACCATACAAACATGGAACACTTCTATCATGAACATATCCTGGACACTGCTGTAATCCAAAGGCTTGGAAAGCAGCATCTTACGCTAATAGCTTTTGGCCAGTTCAGGGAGGTAACGGAGATCTTTGTTTCATCAACTACTGCTAAAAATTAATATAAAATAGAATGGTCTACTTTCTTATTAAGTAACAGTAGGTAACAAAGATGATTTAAAGTTAATTCTTTAATTTTTTCCTTTGAAACAGTTTCAGATTTTATGGAGTCCCTGTAAGACTAGTAGAAAAATGGGGCGCCTGGGTGGTGCAGTCGGTTAAGCATCCAACTTGATTTTGGCTCAAGTCATGATCTCAGGGTTCCATGATTCAGGCTCCATGCTGGGCGCAGAGCCTGCTTAAGATTCCTTTTCTCCCTCTCCCTCCGACCCTCCCCCCACAAAAGAAAGACTTGTAGAAAGACATCCCCATAAAACCTAAACCCAGATTCCCCAACTGATAACATTTGACCACTTCGTTTTAGCAACCTTTCTCTATCATTCTTGCTAATACACACACACTTTTTTCTGGACCACCTGAGAATAAGTAGCATATAATGTTCCTTTGCCCCTAAAATACTTCCTGTGTAATCCTAAAAAACAATGATCAAAATGGTTAAGCAACTGCCTTCGGCTCGGGTCATGATCCTGGAGTCCAGGGATCGAGTCCCACATCGGGCTCTCTGCTCAGTGGGGAGTCTGCTTCTCCCTCTAACCTTCCCCCCTCTCTCATGTACTCTCTCTCTCTCATTCTCGCTCTCTCAAATAAATAAACCTTTAAAAAAAAATCAGACTATTAGCACAGATACAATACTATCATCTATTCTACAAATTTTATTTAAATTTTGCCAGTAGACTTAGCAGCAGAAAGTTTTCCACCAGGCCTAGGAACCAACATGGGAACACCCATTACATTGGTTGTCATCTTTCATTAATGTCCCTTAACCTGGGCAGTTCTTCAGTCTTTGTGTTTTCTGACCTTGACATTTTTGAAGAACACAGGTAGCTCCTTTGTAGACTGTCCCTTGATGCGGGCTTCCTGTTTCCTCATGATTAGATCCTGATTACATGATCACTCTTATTGGAAGGGGCTCACAGGTATCCAAAAACAAAAACACTGTCCTACTATGACCCTAAATTTATCAATGAGGTCGCATAGTTCTGGGACTTCTTTTCTTGACAAAATCCAAGTGTGTCAATGACGTTGAAGACCTACGAGAAGGCTGGGCTTGTGTGCCACACTCGGGTCTGATTTGTGGGCACTCGAGCAAAAAGCAGAGGCAGTAATGTCCCAGCCGTCCTGGGAAGGACGTCAGTGATGCCTTTCTCAATCCCTTCTAGATGGAAACAACGAGCCTGTGACCAAGAGATGGTGCAACTCCCCACTGAATAAGGAGCTCCTAGGACATCCGCACATCCTGTCAGTGACCCTCAACCGGCCTGGGCTGTGGGCTTGGGGCTGAGAATAAATGGGGTGGAACAGATGGTTAGTGTGTGGTGCTGAGGGGATGCCAAAACGGGTGAGCGTCTGGGCTCCTCCATCCTGATTTGACCAGAGAGGCTCTATTTCTGTATGTCTCATGTTCTGGGGTTCAGTGTAGGACTTTTATCCGACAAAAGAATCTTGCTGCTAAATAAATGTTGAAAAACTTACTGGCTTAGCACATCAAGCTAAAAATATGGAAAGTCTAGGACATAGCTCAGCTTTTTAAAAATAACTCAATCACTGATACGAGTTCACTTTCTTTCATTTATACATTTACCCTTAGAGTAGATGCAGAGAAAAGATCCAATTAATCAATGATCATTTTTATTATCTATTTCTAGTCAAGTACAGCTTTCCTGAATCCTCTCGATACTCTATTATTGTGTATTTATCTTGCACTGGCAAAAACAGGTCTCCTGTTAAAAAAACAAAATCAAACAAGTGTCCTTTAACCCTATTCTAAAAAACAGTTCAGTGGAAAGAGCAGTCATTTGAAGAAGACTAGGCTGTAGCTGGTTAGAGCCATAAAGAAGTCTCTTTCTAAAAGGAACACTGTGTTTGAGACGCTCACTTACCCATTCGAATGGCAGCGAGAAGATCGCTTCGAGCATCACTTATGGGTGGCTGTGCCGTCTCTAGGCGCTTTGCCTCAGCTGCAGGGGGGCCATGCATTGGGGAGGACGAGCGAGAAGAGCCTGCGCCCGGGGGGCCCGGTGGAGGAGGCGGTGGGCCCGGAGGTGGCGGGGCTGTGACCACGAGCCCAGCGGTGGGAGGGTGAGGAGGAGCCGGATAGGAGGAGCCCGCGGAGGCAGGGAACGGGGGCTGCATGGGGATCTGCAGGGGGCTGACGAAAGCAGTTTGTGCTGAAGGAATCATGGGGGCTGGTGGAGGAGGAGGAGGTCCTGAGGGGTTGTAATACTCAATTATCTGTGCTGGCAGCATCCTAATAAAGAGATGAAATACACAGAGTCACTAAAGCAGCAACAGAGTCCCATCCTCTGTGAGTCGAACATGGCTTTTTCAGGGGCCTCCCGCAAACACAATATATATTGTCCTCTGAACTCAGAACACTGCAGGATGCAAATATCCACACTTCGGGTCAGTCGTTCTTACAGGTCTACATTATTCACTATGATGAAATTCATCTACTCAAATGAACCAGAAAGAAAACCACTCTAAAAGTAACTTTTGGGGCACCTGGGTGGCTCAGTTGGTTAAGCGTCCCACTCTTGATTTTGGCTCAGGTCATGATCTCAAATGTCCTGAGATCAAGCCCCCACGTGGGGCTCCGTGCTCAGCGTGGAGTCCGCTTAGGATTCTCTCTCTCCTCCCTCTGCCCATCCCCCACCTCCCGCTTGCGCTCTCTCAAATAAATAAATCTTTTTTAAAAAGTAACCTTCTGTGGAAGGTTAGAATAAAACAGTTGACTACAAAGGTTATGAAGAGCAATTCAAATCTATCCTTCATACTGGGCATCTCAAAGGTGGGTGGCTCACAAACTTGTCTTAAAAGGGTTCTGTGGTCAGTCAGATTTGGAAAATTCTGTATTTTGTATCTCATCCCCATGGAAATTCCTCAAGCCCACGGTGGCCATTAAAATATCAAAATCTTTGAAAAGTCCTACACCTAAGAAGTCCACTGAATCCTACTTAGAAAAGGGTTTTCCAAAACAACTGGACAAGTGGACCACAGACCCTCTCTTTGCCAGACCTTTAGTTAGAGCCTCAAACACACTCTGGGGACCCTTAAAGAGAAGCAATGGAAGAGAATCTCTGAAAGTGGAGGGACGTACACTTAGAAGGTGATATACGCTGCTGTGGACTGAAGAACACACATGCTAATGTAAACACACACATTCAACTTTCCCGGGCACTGTCTCCGAGAGGCTAACTCTTTAAAGATTACGGTTAAGCCAGAAAAGAGAGGACAAAAGACAGCCTATCAAAATAAAGGTGGGTGCTTACATTACTAAACACTTGAGCATGAGAGTCTTTCTTTAGGAGGTGTTTAGATTTTACCCAAGTGACAGAAAACAAAAGGACCGGACCTGGGGGTAGAAGGACATCTGGGCACCAAGAGATCAAGAAACGGAACTATATGGTCAAGTACGAGCAGGGGGTCAAGGGGTGGCTGCCCTGGATAGTTCCCTCACTTGTGATAGGAACTCTCAGTGGTTCACCCGGAACATAGACAGAGGCTTGAGAGTTTGGGACAGGTTCACAAAATCAGCGTTTCATCCTTTCTCAATGCCTTGGCTTAGCAATGCATTCAAACACACCTAAAAGTACGTATGAAGGGAGTTTGTATACATGAATACAGATACAAACCTGAGATCTGTCTGTAATAAAAAGGGGAGCAGTGTGACACTGAATATTTTAACACAGAATTGGTCATACTGGTAGTATCTACATCCAGTCATCCTTGGCCACATCTGTCCCCTAAGGTATGATTATTCAGTTAACATTTTTAGACCACACATAGCAAACCCCAACATGATAGCAAGCAGAGGTAGAAGACAGGAGTCCTGAGTTACCCGTAGTCTGCTGGCGCCATGGGGGCGGAGGCCTGGGACCCCTCTGCGGCCTGCGGTGGGGGTGGCGGCGGCGGCTGCTGGGGTCTGTTTAGGGCCATGTGCCTTGCCGAGGCGGAGGGGGGTCGGTACTCATGCTCGGGGGCCTGGGCTGCTGGCCCGTGCGGTGGCGCATCCCCGGCCGCGTAAGAAGGGGTCACGGGCTGCGGGTGCAGAGAGTGGTTGGGAGTTGCCGGGTAAGAGTAATCTGTGACATCCGATGCGTGTGACCTGACGTGCAGGAGAGAGGGGTGGGAGAAACCAAAATTCAGTTAAAAAGATTCCCCTCCAGCAGGCATAAGCATATTATTTGAATGATAACTTTGCCCATGTACAGAAATCACACACTGATTTTCTTTACTATAGACTAGGTCCAGCCCCATGAGAGCTTCCAAGCAACAACATAATGACTACTTTAGCAGCAAGCCCCAGTGTTACATGGCTTCAGAGTCACAGCGTTGAAGTGACTAAGTCAGACAGATCAGCAAGCAGGAAACAGCAGAGCCCCGTTTCCGCAATATTTCAGCGTGCTTTTTTTCTGAGAGAAGGCTACAAGACAAATTCCATTTAATTAAAAAACAGCACCTGAGACAGGATTTCAGTGGCAACGGAACTGACAGCATATAATTAGAAATTATAAAATGGCAGGTGAACTGGATAAATATGAACAGTAAGAAGAGCAAAAGAAATCAAGAATGCAATTCAGTGGGTTGTAGTTTTCTTAAACAGAAGGGCTGTATTTGGCCAAAAGAGAAAAGAATGCAGTGCAGTATGGAAAGGACTTCTTTTCTTTGACGGCGGAGCGTGAAACTCTGGAAGGAATGGAGATGTGGTATTAGAGGAGCAGAGCCTGGAAAGTTGCAGGTGCCGGGATGCCGGGGGGGGGGCCCCCCTGGAGGGAGCGCGGCCTCGTGAGGGTGGCGGCCACACAGGCCACAGGCATTAGTAAGGACAGCGGCGTGTCCCCGGCCCGGGCTACCGGCCAGCTCCGGGACGCATGGGATCAGAAAAGGGGCTGTGCAACCTGTCAGGGCAGCCAAAGCAGGGCAGGCAAGCTGAGGCCGGGGTCCGGGAGAGCGACATGACGAACCCTCTGGGCACCGTGTCCTCGGTGGCGCCCCCTGCCTGCACCAGCTCCTTGGCGTCACTCATGAACTCAATGCCCATTTTCCTTCTCTCCCACTCCTCTCTTCTTGTCCTTACTCTTCTCACATGTATTTGCTGGCTTCTGTGAGGGGTCAGCTTGTGTCTCTCTCTCTGGAGGAAACAGGCAAACACACATTGGGGAGGTAGAGGGTGGGGCGGGGAAGACACTAACCGAGTTTCTATCTTTGAAACTCAGACAGCAGCTTCCCTAACTGGAGCATCACACAGCAGAGAAAACCATCCTAAACGACAAAAGGCTGCTTTTTTTTGCTTTGTTTCTTCCCTGATTGCAGTGTAATAATAATTGGCAACCCACTTTTCCTTCCTTAACCGCAGCATAAATTCCAGATTACAGCATGCATAGGAGCATGTCTTCTGAACTATGCAAACTATGCAAGGGGGTTAAAAATATTTAACATTTAAAAAATTTTAATGGGAGAAGAACCTGACCTGGCTTTAGATTTAGCACATTTTAAAAACATAAATACCTAGAACTCTGGAGTCACTGGTGACGTGTGCTTGACTCTGTGTGCGTGCCTATGTCACAGACTGTGTGTACAACTTTCTCAAGGAAACAAAGTTATCTAGGAAAACACAGAGCGCTTCTGATGAGAGGAGGAGCCAGAAACTGTAAACACTGTGGCATGATTCAGAGTGCTACCTTCATAAAGTGGCTTTGTGACAGAGCCCCAACGGAGCCAGAGAAAGGGGAAGACCAGATGGAGGAGGGAGTAAGGAGCAGGCAGTGAGCAGCTGAGGACCAGAACTGCAGCGGGAGAGTTCTAGAGGGCAGGGCTCTGGGGAAGGGTGGGCTCGAGAGGGGCTGCTCGGTGAGGGGGGCACCAGCGGGCCGGAGGAGAGGTGGAGAGGAGGGGGCCTGCTGGGGGACAGAGACCCCCACAGGAAGTTAGCAATCAGCCACAGAAGATGCTGTACCAACATGGAGATGAGTGGGATGATGCTGAAGCGTCATGATCGGCACTAATTATCTGTCACAGAGAAGAGAACTGGTAAGAGTGAAGACCGCGTGGAAAAAGGAGGAAGGAAGTGTAGGCAGTGGAGACTCAGTGGGAGAATCCAAAGACTCCCCTGGGGTCTTCTTGTGGGTGGACAGGCGGGCAGTCGGACAGCTGCAGCACGGGGCCCAGGAAAGGAGGACATGAGTACAAGGACACTGGGCTGGAGGTCTCACACCGCCTGATAATGGTGAGAGAGGGCAGGAGGGAAGCATGGCCATTCTCATCCTAAATTTACGCTTACAATCAGACCATTCCTGATCTACAGAGAAAGCAAAATTCTATGGTTAGTTTACGTGGATTGGGTTAAAACAGATTACTTACATGAACAGATCATACACATGCCATGAAATCTGATGTTTAAATTTAACTGTTGTTCCCTATACATCCATTAAAAACCATGTTTCTAAACAACACTTAAAACATAAATATGAAATAACAAAAGTCAAAAGATAGAAAACAGAGCATGATGTCAATTTTGTAAAAGAAAAACACATATATGTATAGAAAAACGACCAAAGAAAGAAATACGCTAAAATGCAAACCAGTGGTTTCTCTGGATGATAGGATTATGGATAATTTTTCTCTGTCATTTCCAAATATAAGAAGTTCAACTTGTTTTATAATAAGAAAAAAGTGATACACTTCAGTAAAATAAAAAATAAAAGATTCTAAATTAAGGGATAGGATCCAAGTACAATCTATTATCTGGTACATGCAGATAGTAAGAGGCCGCAGGAAATAGGATTTACGTTCTGAAAAATAAGAGAAATGAATATTTATCTAAACAACATAAATACAAAGGCAGAATACCAAATAATCTCAGTAATCATCAATTTTATACCCAACACGGAAAAACTGAATCTCAGATGCTAGAATGAATAGCAATCATTCAACTGTGGGATTAAAAAAAAAATCATTTTTCCATCTGTACCTACTTAAATAAGAATATATATGGAGTATTATAAAATAAAGTATAAGTTTTACATGAGTAAATAATCACAATCAAATTAGTTGGGGGAAAAAAAACCCAAAAAACACCCTGGGGGCTATCTATCATATTCAAGTACCCCTCCTCACCCCAAGACCTGTGAGCAAACCTGAATCATCATTATTATTTTCTATGGAAATGAAAGGACATAGAGATTCACACTTGAGGTGAACACTCTGATGCAGCTCCAATAATTCCCTAGTACTGAACAGATAACAGCTTGTACAGAAGAACTGCCTAGAACTTGCCTCTTAGCATAGCCAACCAATGACTGACAGCCCTTCTGGGGTAGGGATTGTTTTGGGCACAGTAACTACCAAATATGAAATATCTTCTGTGTGCAGAGTCTGTGTTAGACACTGAGGTTATAGAGATAAAAATTAAGAAAAAAGGACACAGATATAACGTAAGGTCCAGGTTGTTGCTGTTTTTGAAACATTCTTGAGTCACGTAAGAATTCTCTATTCAAATTCTGAAATGCTGACAGAAGACTCTGAAGCTTCTGGCCAGTAGAAGACCACGACCTTACACAAGCAGGAAATTAAACTGTCTAGTCTAGAAGTACAAACTAACTAGTGAGTCTATGTTGTTCCATGAGTCCCTTTTGCAACACATGTGACTTAGTGACCACATCACTCACACCTGCAAGAAATATTTTTACTTAAATGCTTACAAATTCTTAAAGTAACTCCAACAGAATTCTTCTCCTGAAATTAGAACACATAAGATTAGTAAATGGAAGAAATAACTATCTCTTTTGCTCATCACTCTTAGAAAAGGTTTCCAAAAAGAATAATAAAGTTCCATCTTAGGCACATCAATTACCACCTGCTAATTATTTTTAGTTTATCAAGTGGCAAAGCAAATTCAACACTCTAAGCTAAAGAGGGAGAGAAAGGATTAAATGATTATTAAGATAAAAATGTAAGCCACTGGTAGTTACTGAGCCCAAATTTAGCATCAATGTTAAAAACACTACATCTAGGTTAGTGGAACAAAAAACTTGAGTCAGAGCGATGGAAAATCATACAAAGTAACCCAATGTAAAATGAAACCGCTTTCAAGTATTATTTCAGAATCAAAAAATATGTATCATTAATTTTTAAGGAAAGTTTTTGAAACATATCGTGGGCCATATAAACACCAAAGCCACTGGTGTGTTTCCAACATATAATAAAACCAAGTACTATGCGGAGGCTTTGCTACAACACACGCACACACACCTAGTGTCTGGGGACAGGGATCCCTCGGAAGACGCTCCGTGGTACACACTCTGAGACAGCCTGTTGTCGGGTCTAAGCTCTTTGTCATATGCCATCATACTCCACTCCTGGCGCCTGTTTCTGGCCTTCCTAACCTTTTTCACCTCCCGGGTTGTGCCATCTATACGCTTTTGCTCCTGATGTCCAGGAAGAGAAAGCAAGCATGCCGAGACAGAAGGGAAAGGAAAAGAGCAGGTTAAATGCAGTTGTAATGCACGGGATACAAGCCCGGCATGCAGACAAGAGACATTCCCATTTCAGATCACACTAACGTTAAGAAATTCTAACACAGTATATATTCTCTTACCTGACACAGACCCAGCAGCGGTAACTGATACTTAACCATTTAACCTAAATAAACAGAAGCTACACTGTGGCAGCTACCTCCAGGAATCGCTTACCATCATTTCTGGTAAAGAATTCGCATCTTACTAGGTTTTTAGCTTGTTTTAAATGTACTAGATCTTTTAGATCTGCATTATACAGATGAGTGTCTGAGATATTGACTAATCATGTCCTACCAGTACACAATTTCGACTGAAATGTTAATATGCAATCATCTTTTCACAAAATCACTCAAAATACTCCACTGCCAGGTTCTAAAAGATTGTTACAGAATATTTAAGCTAATCCTGCAACTAGCTTAACATAGAACAAAAACATGATAAGAACTTACCTTCCCATACAGAGAATCAGTCTTGCTCCAGCCCTACTTTGCCAGCAAAAATGTATCCAATAAAAACTTGGGTCCTACATCGGTGTTTCTTTAAAGGTGAGGACAGTTATTCCTACATGTGTATGTGTGTTTCATACTTCCCAAATAAGAGGTTATGGTCTTTAAAGATGAGAACTACGTGCTTTTAACTCCTACACTCCCATTAAAGTACCTCCACACACAGCTTCACTTCACACAGAGTACACACTCACAAATGCTGACTAAGCCATCAGATCTGGGTGAGCTTACGGTGCTCACGACAACGTCTCAGGCACCGTGTCAGGCGCTGACGATGCAAACAGCAGACAAACACAAAAGACAAGGAATCGGCCTTCATGGAGCTTGCAATCCAGTGGGGGAGGCCCACAAAATCACACAAACAAATGTACAGGTATAGCATACGGTAAAACGCCAATGCATTGTTTACTGAATGCTGCCTTGCATGGAAGTCAGGGAGTGTCCTGGGGGCACTGTGACAAGCTCTGTCGTGTGGGCAGGCACCCATTCGGCAAAGGGGCTGGGTGCATGGCCAGAGGGGAGAGAATGTGCACTGGCTCTGAGGAGAAGGCACATCGGGAGGAATGAAAGAAGGTCATGGGGAGTTAGGGGGAATGGCTCCTGCGATATAAAAGGTAGGCCAGACCTCACAGGCTGGGGCAAAAGTGTTGTTCTTTATCCCCAGAGCAATGGGAAACCACTGAAGGTGAGAAGGGAGGGCTGACGCGCTGTGGAGGCATTTGAGAAGATCCTGTTGGTGCAGGAGGCATGGGTGAGGTACTGGCAGAGGATGTGAACACGGAATTCACAGAACATATATAAATGCTTAATAAAGATATGAAAAGGTATGTAATGCAAATGAGATTTTTGGGGGGCGGGGGGATGAGTGCATCAAAAAAAGTAATAATGATAGGCAGGTCTGGAAGAAGTCTGTTAAGAGCATAACCTGGTTCAGTCTTTTTAATGGTCAGGGACAATATGATGGTATCTTTCAAAATTTAAAGCTCAGATTTGTTTTCTGAAGGTTTACCCAGAAGACATATCTGCGTGTGAGTCACGTAGTACCACAGTACTGTTAAGCAACTATTCACGAACAACTGAAATATGTCCTAATACAGTGAGGGGTAAATAGTTTATGTAGCATGCATACCTTGGAATACTATACAACTATTAAAAAGAACAAAGAACATCTTTAATTATGTCAATATATGTGTATGTCTGCATGTGCGTGTGTATAAGTCATGTGTAGTACAATTCTGTGCATGTAAAAGTACTTTGTGAAATGTATGCATATATTTATGAATGCTTAAAAGGTCTAAAAATGTGCACACTCAATCGTTACTAGTGATTGGTGATACCTGGGGAAGGGAGAAACCTATCTCCAAATTTTCTAAACTAATGTATTTACTTCAGTGTAATGTGAGCATTTTACAACCAGCATGCATTGTCTGTATACTTGTAGAAACCAAAAGGAGAGAGATTTCAATGGATTTCAATACACGTCCTGATTAAGAACCACTGTATTAATCAGTAACTGTCACCCTTGCTTTGAATAAAAGACGTATGCTGACGTATTTAGATAAAGTGTTATGATTATCTGCAACTTTCTTTACAGGAATTCAGCCTCCAAATCTACCCATCATCATGCACATGACACACACACACGTGCGCACAAACCGACTGTGAAAAGGGTTCACAGTGATGCATTTGTACTCCAACTACACTGGCTTTGTATGAATGTGCCCAACTGTCTCCTAGCCCGGGATGATCCTAGCTGCTTCTACCTCAAACGCTCCTCGATTCTGAAGCACCCCACACCTCCTCTGCCCCCAACTCCTCCAGCATCCCCTCATGCACGCATGTGCATGCACGCACGCGTACACACACACACACACACACACACTGACTCTGCTTAGCTGACTTCTGACTCCCCACTGTTGGAACTCAGTGAATGACACCACTTCACCTACACGGTTACCTGCCCCCCCGACCTTGTCACCTCACCCACCGTACGCCATACTTTTCCTTCACAACATTTACTAGGCACTGTAACTACACACTTACAACTACATATTTATTTGCATCATTTAAAAAATGTTTTTTAAACCAGCAAACTAAGGAAACCAAGTTCAGAAACAATGGATTTCTCATCCCCAAGTTTTCTAAACTAACTTTTCCTTCAGAGAGACTTTTCAGCTCCAAACTGAAAGTAACCTGCACTTCTGAAATCCTAGGAAATGAAGGATAGCTGGTTCCAGTTTCTATTCCTACATAATAAAAGCATATTTGTATTAGAATTTTCAAAATTCTTTCCCTCTTTATGAGTTCCAGTGGGCCGCATGATTACTTAATGTTTGTTTCCCCCACTACATTGTAATCTCCGTGAGGGTTATATAAGTGAGTAAGAAATTCTTATCAGAATTTTATGCATTGGAGGAATGTGTAATGAGACAAAACAGCCAAGGAAATGGCATAATTTTGAAGACATGATAATCATCCATAGACTAAGACTGTTTTCCCCTGAAGAACACTGCTGAAAAAATTAGATACTTTTGCTTAAAGTATCACTGAGAAGGGAAACCTAGAAGACCATTTAAAAGGACAGGCAGGTTTTAAAGGAATATATTCTTAAATCCCTGTTAGTATAAAAAGGTATAGGGACCAACCAGCCTCTAGATATGTTTCTTTTCCAGTCAAGAGATTAGGATCTTTCTTTTCTTCACTTAAATACTTTATACTTTCTTCACTTGAATACTTTTCCCCTCAACACTCAGCAGCTCTTCCAAGATTTTCCCATTCATCTCCCCACCCACAGTACAAAAAGAGAGCATGAATAATCAACCTTTACAATTCTTTCCTGGATTTCGGAGGGAACATCTTACACTTGTAGTCTCCAAACTGTTTCTATGTTCCCTTTCTTAAATCCTGTTTTCAAATCTCAAATTCTCTTCCATCCCAAACTGTTGCTTCTATGGGGCCAGTACATCAAGATGCCTCCAAACACTAAGGTCACTAACCCACAACATGCTAAGAATTTGTCTTAATGAAAGCACTCTAAGATTTGTCAAGCAAACCAGGTGCTCATTTTTAAAAACATAGTTTACATATAAAAGTCTTAGCAAATATTTGCCTTTGGAGAATTAACTCTCAAGAGGTTAAGTCTAATTTCTGGGTGCTAAAGAGGGGAAGTTCTTAAGATAGAAGTCCCTAAACCTGGGCAGAGTGTGATTATTCTTCCAAGAGTGCTCATAATGTGGATGTTTCTCAACCTTCAGACTTGCAAGTCACTTGCCTACTACACCCCACCAAAAGGAATTTCATTTTTTGGTAAATACTATGCCCTAAATGTACAGATCACACACGCTTTCAATCCAATATGAACATCTATCTCCCTAAGGTGTTAATTATAGTGAGATGGCAATGCACCAATTAAGAATGCTTTAAAGAGATGAGAGCAGGTCATTATATCTGATATGAAATGTTGACTGCTTTGTTAAATTTAAAGAGCAGGAGAAAAGTTATAAAACATGGTTACAAACAAAACTTCCAGTCACTACTTCTATTCAAGCAAAACAAGTAGTAGGGAACAGATCAGGCAGTGTTTACTGAAAAATAGTATTACTGTGTTAGACTGAACTGCCAGTATCTTCATGTAAAAAATGAAACCTGTACTTCACTAAATCCAACATCTCAACCATTTACATAAAGGACTTACTGACTTATTTCTAAACAGGGATCCCATTTAAACATCGATTCACAAGTTCCCGTACTAGAATTATTTACCTTTTGACGCCTCTTCTCCTTCCTTTTGTCTTCTGTGTCCTGCAGCATTTTTTCTTTCCAGAGATCAAAGAAATAGGAAGGATCAGTGTAGAACTTCAGCCCATCCTTTTTATCATCTCTGTAAATCAATGTAGCACAAGTTGGGGGAAAAGGCTGTTAGACATTTTCATGTGGGGTGAATATTCACTTAATTTAACTCATGAGATGGTAACATCTACATGGGGCACTTTGTCCTACACATTAAGTCTCTCTGGATCTCCTTGTTTGGAAAAAAAAAAAAGGGTGAACATGCAAGAACAGCAACTTTTCTAGAATAATTACATAAAAAGCACTCTTGACAATTCAGATTTAAGTACAGAAAAGTGCATCAAAATCACAATATGGCTCATAAACAATGATATCTGATACCTCAATTATTTCAGGAAATGGTTTGTTTATTCCAACAGGAGTCATACATAGAGATGAATGGATTCTTGGTGTGTATATATTCACCTCTACTCTGGAGCTTCAATATTATCAGGATAAAAATTAGTAAGGACGCTGTCCCTTTTATCAGGTTGGCCCAACATCTATAAATTCAATTCGGAAAGAAGCAAAATGTTCCCAGTGTATTAGGTGTGATGGAAGGTGAAGTAACCCACAAAGAGAATTCACTCGTGGCATTTCACTTTCAAGTCCTGCTACAACCACCGTGGTCTAAGGACTATTTCAAGGATTTATATAAGTTATTCATCTATCATAAAACCAATACAAATCCCAAGCTGTAATATAAATCAATAGGAAAGCTCAAAATAATCCTAACACGAACTAAACGCTCTATACGACTAATGCTTTAAAAAAGTATCTGGCCTGTAGATTACCTTCAAGAGGAAGCAGAGCATTTACATTTCAATTCAGTGTTTCAATAAGTCATTTACGGCACAGAGAAAAGCAAAATGAAATGAGGCACAGTGAGGTGAGCATAAGAAAGAGTTTATGCCCAAACAGTCAAAGAAAACTAACTGAATGAGTCCAGGGGAAAATCCTGCCTGCTGGTCCCTGATGTTCCTGCTATGCCACGTTCATCACAAACGAAGGCCCAGGTTCCTATAGGTGTTACTCTGGCCCCTCAACCACCTGAAAATCACTAGCCATGGCAATTCACTTTACACTTCAATCTTTATTACTTGAAACCCTTCTTTTCCTTTCCAAGTTTCCTAACTGATAGGAGACCTGCATTATAGAGATTTTATTAATAACATTACTGTGAAAAATATAGCCTCCCAAAGATACCAGGCCTTCTGAATGGATTGAAGATACAGAAAAGCTGAACAGTAACTTGCTACAAAATTTAAGACACAAAATGCACAGTTACTTGCTACAAAATTTAAGACATATAAAATGCAGTTTTCTTAAAAAAGGGGAGTTAATACTTTAGCGAAGGCAGAAGCTCATGTCAATAAACAAATATTAATCTCAACATAAGAATATAAGCAGCAATGTCCTATGTTGATAGCAACCAAATACTTCACTTTCCAGTCATGTTGTCATGCTCATATATTAACACGGTCTTCAGTGTTTTATATACCTCAAATACTACTTTATTATCAAAAAGTACATTTGAGTTAGCACAGCTATTCTTAAGCACACTATTAAAAAGTCAGACATTTTTATTTTCCATTAAACTGAATATACACATATAATATATATGAAAGTCAATTCATTTTTTATACAATTAAAATTTGTCTATCACCACAAGTATCTAATCATGATCTCAATTCATCAAATATAAGTGGTCCACTGAGTTTTCTAGGCTTTTTCCTTTAGAACAGAATATTTACTGAGGAAACTTTCTTAGGAAAGTTTTAACAGGCTTGCCCTTGGGGCTTCTAGTGCTAAATAAAACTGAAATTGCCCCCTCCCCCCAAAATGCCTATTGAATGAAAGCAAAAGTACAAGATAGAACATCAGGCTTACAATACTGCTACTCATGTAGATCATTAATTTTTAGATGAGTGTGCTAAATAAAACTTCCAGAAAAGCATACTCCTAGAAAGCTGTGGCCCACTGGCCCTCTCCCATCATAGTTTCCATGGGCTTTCTATTACATTTTCTCTCCGTGCTGAAAGAAAGGGATGCTGCTGGAACTGCTGCTTTATTAGCAGAGCTGCAACAGAGGGTGGGTCCAAACACCTCCCTTTAGACCCTAAGAAGGAACAGGAATTCAGACAAAAAAACCTCAGGGCACTCCCTGAGAAGGACCAAAGGCCCAAGATGGTGGCACCAGAAACAGAGAACCCACTCGATGGTAAAGGGAGTCTGTCAGCCAGCGGAGCTAGTCCTGCGGGCTGTGAGGACACCCGCCACCACAGCCTGTGCTCATCAGAGGCTGAGGGCATGAGCTTACCTGGAGGGCAAAGGCGGAGAGGAACAAGCTGTACGATGAAGGGCAGTGAGAAGGTATATGGAAAAGGGAGACGGGGATGAAGGTGACAAAATATGGAAAGAAAACCCTAATGTGGTAAGAGGTAGGAGAGGTGTTTTTAACAAGCATTTTTAGTTCCTTAATTAATTTTTTGCACTACTGATTTTCCATTCCTATTCTGGAAAGTTTGGTCCTGATACCGTGTCCCACCATTTTAGAGTAACAGGTTAATTTGTTGACTGTATTATTCACTCGTAAAAACCCCTATTGCTGCAGCATACCTTTTTCTGAATTAAATAACAAACGTCCCTGCAGTGCTGAAATGCTGAGAAAGGTATTTCGCTGCATTATAAATGAATTATGCAGTTCCTTTCAAATGGACTTTGAATATGAGGAACAACATAAGCACACATAATACTATGCAATGTGTCCACTTCTACTTCAAATGTCTACACTCAGGTATCTACAAAAGTAGCTACCTACTACAGATATCCACCAAAGCTAACATTAGAGCTCATACTTCTCTTGGTGAGTTTATCTCTATTTTGAAATATTAAACCTTTAACAATTCTGTACTGGTAAACTAATTTTGTGGCATATAATACCTGCGATTATATTCAGTTTGAAAAACTATGTCCACAGCACTGTCCTCCTTCCTCAGCTTATCTAGACTAAAAAGGCACTGGGAATACATGAAGCCATACCTGTATGGTGTAAGGATATTCAGAGGAGGTGGCTTATCACTCTGGTTGTAAATGTCAGCAACGGGATTAGGAATGCTGTTCTTTGAAACCACCTGCTGGTCTTGGACTGTGGAACTTTTGAAAGCTTTTTTCATGTTGATATCCTGTAGTGACACTATTTAGAAAAAAGCCCCCCAGGTTGAGTTATATTGAAATATTTTTAACTGTTTAGCAATAAGTCTCATTTGAGACACAATCACAAATAGAATTTATGATTCTAGAATAGCAAAATCATGTTTTTATTGTTCATTTAAAACCATGCTTACATAGCATGTACATTCCTTCCTTCTTATAAATAACAGCTGTCTCTATAAAATGAAGACAAATCACGTCTTTTCTTCTTCTGTAGTGAACTAATTATTTCTCTGAACTTAACATTAGAACATCATTCTTTATAATAGCATTTTTCAGAAACCACGCAGGAATATAGTTCAGTATAACAGGCATGTAAACACAAAGGTTTGGGTATCCTGGAGGAAAAAAATATTCAGTTAATACCAGCTGAATGTAATACATGTAGGCAATACGTCTGTAAAAAATACACAAATGTAAAAAATGCATGAAGTTCTCCTGACACTAACATTAAGGAAAGATGGCAAGGCTTTTCAAAATACGTATAGTCCTAGAAATTAAGTAGCAGCATATAAAACTACACTCAAGGGTAAGAAAATCAGGGCTGATTATACCTATTTCTTGTGTTTGTGCAACACTTCACATCTCACGTATTAACTCATCTAACTTTGACAGAAGCTTTTGAATTGGGCAACCTGGTCCATTAACCCACTTGACCAATGAAGCTGAGAGCTGGGTGTTAAAGCGACTCTTCCAAGATCACCCAGGGAGAAAAGGCAGACCCAAAATAGAACACAGATTTCCTAACTTGGTCAAATGTTTTTTCTACTATAAAATCCATGCAAAAGACAGAAATCAGGTAAATCTTGAGTGGAAGGGATTTTAAGGATATGAGATATACTGTAAAATCTTAAGGACTCTAGTGTACAGATTAACCTTTTCCAGCACAAGGTTTATCACTGGTTTTCCAATTGCAAGATCCCACAAAGAACTGAAGGAAGATGAATAAACACTAAAAATCATTTGTGATACCAATGTGAAAATGAATGACTGGCTTAAGATGCTAAAATTTCTTATCTGAATAGACCAAATAGCTATCCAAGGTTTTACTTTTTTCAAATAAGATAAATCTTAAAAATCAGATTAAAGAATGTATCATAATGGATATTAAAATTTCAATGCTCTACATTTTTGTTAAATTTCTAATTCACTAATACTGATCTTTGAAAAAGACCTGAATGGGAGTAAACACATTTTTTTAAATGATGAGGGATGAATTCCCTAAAACACTTTTAAAAAAAAATAAAACTTCCATTTTTTATTACTACTACTATTGTTAAGTCTAGTAGAAAAATCATATACTAAGACCATTTTAATGCAACAAAAGAAATCATAACTACCACTATATAAAGGTAAAAATAATTAACCTGAACATTTTTCTCAAATAAATATGAAATGCTGTATCTTCTACTTTTTTTGCAGATTTTTTTTTCCAGTGTAATCTCAGTCTCTCATCCAAAAGATACAGAAAGTGCAATCTTTAAAAAGGAGTTGCTGAATTTTCATTTTATTGAAACTGTCACAATTTCAGGGTATATCCTCAAAATGATTATCAGTTACCTACACAGTGCTTACCACTTTTAACTTTACTTTACAACCATGACACCTAAAGGCCATCAGTAAATGCTATTTCTTGAGATGTTAAATCAGCAGGATCACCACGATTATTTACAGGCATCAACCCCAACAAGGGTAGCAGGTGGACACCTTCACTCAGTCACGTGGGTGTCTGTATCACCCTCCCTCTTAGTTGGACCACATCTTTGGAGTGATTCTGTGATTTTTAGGTAAGAAAGTATCTTTAAAAGAATCACCAATGACCTAAACTAGGGTTTCTAATACCAAAAATATTCAAAGAATTCTATAAAACAAATACTATACGTGTACATTTTTAAAAAGAGAGTATGGATGGCATCTATGAGGCAAACAAGACTCTAACTACCTTACCCAATATTGTGCCCTCCCCAATATTCTTCTAGAAAGGACAAGATGAAGTATCAGTACACTACCCCAAGGAAAAAGCAGTGATTACACTGCAATTAATTACTACCGTCTTGTCACCATCACTTCTAGCTCATTGCTTTCATGCAATTACCTACCTTCTTCCACTGTTGAATCCAGCTGGGTAACTTTGACAGCAAGGCGATCAATTCTGTCTTGAAGAGAATTTGCTCTGATGTAGAAGTTGTTAGCCTCATTAAACAGCTCACCAAATATGTCTTCAGCATGTTTGCCTAGAGAAGAAAATGAATGGAGAAGGCCATCTGTTAAGAAGTGCTGAAGCAGCCTTCACACGTTCTCGCCAATGCTGATTACTGTCAACATGTAGGATTTTGTGCAAATGATTATAAAAATAGTGTCACAGTCAAGGGTCTTTAGAACTTCTGAAAATGTATTGTGGATATTAACATTTATCTGAAATTGACCCAAAGTTGTATAGTTTTAAAATACCCCAGGGAGTACAGCACTTTCATTTAATTGCTACATGAGCTATCATGCAAGTTGTTTCCCATTAAACTTCTTTGGGAAAAAAGGACTTTCATTTTGCATGCTTTATGAATAAATAAAATCTTGGGACCTTAATCTTCTTTTTACTTCCCAAGATAAATAAATCATTTTGGTTTCTAAATTTGAGATTTTGCTTCATTCACCATTAGAAACGTTGTGTCTAACACTCTCCAATGGCACGAAACTGTTCTAATTCATATTTTGAAATCTAAGGATATAGTGCTGACTCTGGCACTCTCTAAAAATCAATATTTTGTATTTGGAGTTAAATTTTCTGTATGGATTCTTGTGAGTGCCAGACACAACTACTCCCACTTTTCTTAAAATGAAAAAAAAAATTTCTGAAAAGATAGAAGTACCTGCTTGAATTTCCAAATCCTAACATCATTCCTTTATTCATTCAACAAACATTTAATAACTGTCTACCCTGTGTGTGCAAGGCTCACCTGCATCGTATCTCCTCTGCCAGAGAGAACCACTTTTTAAAAAATAGACTAATTTTAAGAACAGTTTCCAGTTCACAGCAAAACTGAGCAGAAAGCACAGAAAATTCCCATATAATCCCTGACCCCCCACTATCAACATCACACACCAGAGTGATGCATTTGTTCTAACTGATAAACCCACACCGACACGTCATTACAGCCAAAGTTCAGTTTACATTAGGGTTCACTCTTTATGTTATACATTCTATGGATTTGGACATATGTATAAAGACATGTATCCACCATTATAGTATCATATAAAATAGTTTCACTAATAAAAATCCTTTATGCTCCACCTATTTATCACCCCCCACCCCCCCCATTCAACCCCTGGCAACCACTGATTTTTTTTACTGTCTCCACAGTTTTGCCTTTCCTAGAATGTCATATAGTAGAAATCATAATTAATTATAATCATATTCACTTAGTAATAAGCATTTCAGGTTCCTCCACATTTCTTCATGGCAAGACAGCTTATTTCCTTTTAGCACTGAATAATGTCCCACTGTCTGGATGTACCACAGTTTGATTATCCATTCACCTACTGAAGGACATCTTAGTTGCTTCCAGTGTTTGGTGGTGATGAATAAACATCCGTGTGCAGGTTTTTATGTGGACATGAGTTTTCAACTCACCTCGGTAGATACCAAGAGGCAAAACTGCCACATTGCATGGTAAGAGCATGTTCATTTTTATAAGAAACAAACTGTCTTCCAAAGTGGCTGCACCATTTTGCATTCCCACCAGCAACAAATGAGAGTTCCTGTTGCTCCACATGCTCATCAGCATTTGGTGTTGTCGGCTTTCTGGATTTTAGCCCTTCTAAAAGGTGTGAAGTGGTTATCTCACTTTAATTTGCATTTCCCTGATGACAGATGATGTTAAATATCTTTTCATATGCTCTATGCCTGTCATCTGTACATCTTCTTTGGTGAGATGTCTGTTCAGGTCTTTTGCCCATTTTTAAATCAGGTTGTTAGTTTTCTTGGTAATGAATTTTAAGAGGTCTTGGTATATTATGGATAACAGCCTTTTATCAGATTATGTCTTCTGCAAATGTCTTCTCCCAGTCTGTGGCCTGTCTTATTCTCTTGACAGTATCTTTCACAGAGTCCAAGTTTTCAATTTTAATGAAGTCCAGCTTATCAAGTATTTCTTTCACTGTGGTGCCTTTCTTTGGTGTTACATCTAAAATGTCATCACCATTCCCAAGGTCATCTGGACTTTTCTCCCATGTTACCTACCAGGAGTTTTATAGTTTTATGTTTAGGACGATGTTGCATCTTGAGTTAATTTTTGGCAAGGGTTTAAGGTCTGTGTGTAAACCTACCACTTATCTCCATTTCTACCAATTTATCACTCAAATGAGAAGAGAACCTAAATCTTCTGGAAAGAATACTTAAAGCCAGAATCACCATGATGTTTTCACAGTGCTTTACAATTTATACGGTGCTCTGATATCCACTTTCCAGACTGCTGTAATTCACAACATGGCAAATTGTGAGAGTAAGAACCATGCTTGTCTATTTAGTGTTGCAGCCCAGCCCTAGAACAGTGCCTCCTGACAAACGCCTGTTCGATGAATGCACCAGCTCATCAGGTCAACAGTGAGTTACTGCTTTCATTTTCCAGATGACTAACCTGACCATCGAAAGATGATCTGTGGCTAGTAAGTGGCAGTAAGAGATGAAACAAAACTGTGGTCTTCTAACTTCTAATCCCTTGCTTTTATCATATACTTCCCTGAACTTCCTTGCCTAGAATTAGCAACTTCCATGAATTATTTCAGGCCATAAGCCATTTGCTAATTTCCTGTTTACTTAATGAAATGGACTGAAATATTTGCTGCATAAATGGTCACTCCCAGACAATGGATGAACATTTCTTGTGAATCTAAAAGCAATATAATTTCATAAACTCTCATGGTGTAACTGTCCTAACAAGAGGAACTTCCTCTTAAACAATGAAAGCAGTAAAGAAATCAATAAAAACATCTTGTATCTAAAAAGTCATCCCTCCTGCCAAAAACGGAAGAGGGATCCCCAAGACTACTGATTTCAGCAGAGCAGTAAATTGTTTCTCTTAAAGCCTGGCATCTATTGTATGGTCCTCTGGAGTCACTTAAAATTCTGCCAGCAGTTTCCACTCCCACCATATATAAAGTGGTTCCCAAAAAGGCAAAGGAATAAAATAAAGTCTTCTCACAAATTATATGTTTTTCAACTCAGTAACTAGATGTGGTATCCAGAATTAATGTTTGTTCACTGGCTTATAAACCCTTTCCTGAGTGCCGGACTTGTGTATCTAATTAGCTCATGAACATCTCCATGTTGACATCCTATAAAGAATCCCAAATGCTGTACAAATTCCAATAGGAATTCATTTTCACATTAACTCAAACCTGCATCCCCGTGTGGAAAGGCATCAACCAACCCAAAATGAAACCCAGGCAGAAACGGAGTCATCTGTGATTGCTGCCTCCCACTACAACTCACCGAACACCAAACCTCAGCACTCGTCTCTCCCCAGCACCCCTGAGCTAATACCTTCCCTGCTTCCCTCCTGCCCTACATAGATCAACAGCTTTGGGCTGTTTTGCTTTCAGGTTCACTTCCCACCCTCAAATCTATTCATCACACCGCTGCCAAATGATCTTTCTTAAAGAGAGATCTGACTGTCCCTCCTATTCAAATTCTTCATTGCTCCCTATCATTCTCAAGATAAAATCTAGGCCTCTCAGCAGGGCGCAGAAGGCCCTGTGCACCTCTCTTCTGCCCTTCCTTTGTGCTCTGGTCAAAATGAACTGTTTGCAATGCCTAAACCCGTTCCCCTTTCCCACAGATCCCGTTATTGGTCTGCACTTTTAAATCCCTCCCTTGCTTTGTCACCTCACTCAGAATAAAAGCCAAAGGCCATGGGAGGCTTATAAAGTGATTTAACTCCATTTACCCTGCTGGCCTCATCAACTGTCATCCTCTCCCTTGCATATTCCACTCCACCTACACCGTCTCCTTGTTCTTTCTCAGACAGGACAATCGTTCTCGCTTCCGGTCAGGTGTTTGCATTTCCTGTTCCTTCTCCCTGGACCATTTTGTCCCAGAGACTCACAGGGTCTGGTCCCTCACTTCATCCAGATCTATACCCAAATGTGACCTTCTAAGTGAGACACCTCTAGCAACCTGAGCTAAAAGTGCCATCACCTCATATGAGGATTTTGAGAAACAAGACAGAGGATCATAGGGGAAGGGAGGGAAAAATGAAACAAGACGAAACCAGAGAGGGAGACAAACCATAAGAGACTCTTAATCTCGGGAAACAAACTGAGGGGTGCTGGAGTGGAGGGGGGTGGGAGGGATGGCGTGGCTGGGTGACAGACTTTGGAATAGCCTGCTTTCATCCAGGGTATGTGCTATGGTGAGCACTATGAATTGTGTAAGACTGATGAATCACAGACATGTACCCCTGAAACAAATAGTACATTATATGTTAATAAAAAAATTTTTAAAAAAGTGCCATCACACACACCCTTGTTCCCTCCCTGCTGTATTTTTCTCCTTAGCACTTATCACCATGCTATAATTGTACACCTGTACTTATTCATCTTGTTTCCTGCCTGTCTCCTTCCACGAGAATGTACGATCCAAGAAGACAAGGACTCTCCTCGGTTCTGCGCACTGCTTTATCAATCCCCAAGGTCTAGGACATGCCTGGCTTATAACAGGTGCTCAAAAAGATTTTGGAATAAATGAATAAAAATGCATTAACTTAAAACCAACCCTTGAGGATGCAGATAGGGGTCTATAAGATCAGATGCCTCTCTCTGTGTTCCCACAATACCTTAAGTATACCTCAGTCACAGGACTCTTCACATAACCTGAACATTGTCTTTGCATAAGTTATTTGAGGGTATGAGCGATGCCTTTTATCTCTGCATTGCCTGTGCTGAGTTAGTGCTCAGTGAGTACCTCCTGAATAAAAAACATATGATCTCTTCCAGTGTTTTCTTGTTAACAAGTAGACAACCAACAAACCCTCCCTGCCCAAGTAAGTTTGGGAAATGCTGGGCTAAAAAGATTAAACATGCTTCTATGCCTGGGGGTATCTCAAATCTTTAATACGCTAATGTGCAATAGGAATCTGCAAGAGATGCATCTAGCACACCATGTTTTCAAACTAACGGGGCCTGGAAACACCTAATAACATCCTTTGGAACTACTGTTTTATGACACCCATTTAGGAAAATGACTGTCCCTTCAGTTGGATGATCTGTAGACAGAGTACCATGTTCCAAACAGTTTATATCCAAGACTATCAGTTGTTTATTTGGATTATCAGTCATGGTCAAAATGTAGCCAACTAATTTTTCTCTATTTGCCCATTCACAGTTTAAAAGGCATATTCCAGTCCATTCCCCTGCTCCCAGAAAAAAATCCTTTCCCTTTCCCTTCAGTTATGCAGACATCTAATTAACAGGGACAGCATATATCACCAAGAATACAGGAGTATACACCAGCACCTCTTGCAAAAGTCACACCAGCATTCTTAAAGCACAGCAGCTATTGTTGAGAACCACACTCTGCTAGATGCCATACAAGTTGAAAAGGATAAGTAACATGTGTCCTTTACCTTCAATGCTTAAAATTAACTCTATTTGGAAAAAACAACAACATGCAATTGACACTGTATTTCTATAAAAGTTCTCAATTTATAAAAAAGAAGCAGAAATTAAGGACTCGTACTTAATCTTTTACCAGCTGCTAGAAGCTAACAAGTGACTAAAGAAAATGGAAGAAACTATTTCCTGATGAACAAAAATAAAATGTTGCAAATTACAGTACTCAGTTTTGCAAATAGCAACTTATTTGAAAAGCTTAATTTTACTCACTCTTTCAATGGCAAGTCCATTAATAGCTAAACTAAAATAATTCTGAATTGAATTAAAGACCATGCTGAGGTAAGTGCAATTTACTCATTCTTTACTGACAAAGGATCCACTTACTGGTTTATTAGTACCGTTATCAACTCACGTCCAAGTACGTCAGGTTGAGAAGTATGCCTCTAAACTGCCAAAGCATTCAAAATTATGCATGGATTTTCCATTTTATTTAAAAGCAAAAATTTACTGGAAACAACTACTGTGTCTGATAGGAGTCCTTTCTGTAGAACAAGAAACCAGTCATAACAAAGTCCTTCAGAAATTTTAATACATACATCTAGCACCTGGATCTTGACTGGTGAGATTTTGGCTTTTCATTCTCCTCTGAAAGTAACAAGGCTCCTTGGAGAAATGACTGATTCTAGGGCTACGGTGGAAAAGTACAAGATGAGCTTAGCATACCTTGCTGTGCTTTTCTAAAAAAGTCCAGAAGTGCTCAGAGAGTGGCAGATACATGTCACAAAGGACACAGGAGCCAGCCCGGAAGGGCTCCCACTGGCCAAATAAGGGAAAATGTAAGCATCAAAATAAATAATAAAGACAACGGATTACAACCCACGGAATAAAACAGCAATCCATGAATTCATATGTATGGATATAAATGAATGAATGAATGAATGAATGAATGAATGAATGACAAGGAAAGAAGTGAAAGCACTTACAGCAGAATTCCAACTAATACATGTAGAAGAAATTAGGGAACAACAAAAATCACCATTTTGTAACCATCACAATAGTGTTTGGGGCAAGAATCATCAGTGGATCCTAGGATTAGTGGAGAAAAGTGGATGAAAGCAGGCTATTCCAAAGTCTCAAGATGTTTCCCCATAAGACACTTATTAATTAATTACAGAGGGAGACAAAACTTTAATTACGGAAATCTTTGGACAAAACAGGAGGGGAAGAATGAAGGGGGGGAAATCGGAGGGGGAGACGAACCATGAGAGATGATGGACCCTGAAAAACAAACTGAGGGTTCTAGCGGGGAGGGGGCTGGGAGGATGGGTTAGCCTGGTGTTGGGTATTAAAGAGGGCATGTTCTGCATGGAGCACTGGGTGTTATATGCAAACAATGAATCATGGAACACTACATCAAAAACTAATGATGTATGGTGATTAACATAATAAAAAAGAGAATAGAATAGTATTAGATTTATTGAAAAATTAAGATTGTACAGAGAGTTCCCATACAATTTATACACCATTTCCCCTATTACTAATGTCTTACATCAGTATGATTCCTTTGTTACAATAAACAAATCAATGCTGATACCAAAAAAAAAAAAATTACCGACATTACCGTGACTGAAAACAAAACGTGACTGAAGTCCTCATGGGCAGTTATGGGGCAGGCAGAGAATATGTGCTTTGAGAAGATATGCACTGAGAAGGATGTGTCATCACTCTGTCACAGCCCTGCCAATATCCTAAATCTAATCATCAGGAAACATCAGAAGACCCAGACTCAGACATTCCAGAAAATGGTCAGTTCCCTTTTAAAATGTCAAGTCATAAAGTCAAGGAAAGTTTGAGAAACTGTTCCAGATTAAAGAAGAGAGTTAAGGATATATATTTACTAAACATAAAATACATAACATTAAAAATACAAAATACTAAATATATACATGTATGTGTGTATAGGAGAAAAGAAAGCAGGAGGAAGAGTCTCTGAGAAAGAGAAAATGTGGTAAAATAATATACAGGTGAAAGTCTGAGAATTCTCTCCTGGTTTTGACCTTTTATAAGTCTGAAATCATTTCAAAATAAAAAAGTTAAAAAAGAAACTTCATTATAGTGTTTGTAGTAAAGTCCAATTACCACTGAATTCCATAAAATAGTAAGTTATAATTATTGGGCCCTAAGGTTTTTTCCGCCCTTTTTAGAGTTTTATTTTTTCTACCATGAAAGCAATCCACGCTTATCAGAAGAAATATAGGAAACACAGAAAGGTAAACAATGGGGAAAATGGGCCAAAGTCCAATCCAAGGCATCCACTGCTAACATTCTGATTTCTTTGTCTTTGTTGCGTTTATAAGTCCGTGTAAGACAAAAAAATATAATATATACCCTGATTCTTACTGAAATCTGTTTGTGAGTATAAAAGGAGTATGTGCTCGTGGCAGAAAATCTGGAAAACTCAGAAAAATAAAAAGTAAGAAATGTCACCCATAGATAACCACAGTGAACTTTTGTGTATACTTCTTTAACAATATTCTTTCTGGCATTTCGTAAGAACTAAGAAAATACAGGTTGCTTATTAAGCATATTCAGTTTACTTAGCAAATATCTAATAAGCACCCACTGTGTACCAGGCACCATTGTAGCTGCTTAAAGAAACATAGCAGTTAACACAGCCACAAAGTTTATTTTATACACAGACAACAGACGAACAGGTATCACGTGATGCTAAGTGCTATGAAGAAAATACGACAGTGAGGGAGCAGGGAGTGTAGGACGTGGCTGGTACGTAGGTGGTCACAAAAGACCAGGGAACCACGTAGATATCTCAGGGAGGAACCTGCCAGGCAGAAGGCAGAAAGCCGGTTGGTGTGGGAAGGCAGTCTCCATAGGTCAATATGGCTGGAATCCAGTGAAATGGAGGGAAAAGTGGTTAGAAGAAAGCAAATGAATAAATCCCTTCCCCGTGGAGCAGAGTGACGAGTAGAGCAGGGAGACCAGACAGGAGGATGCTGTTGAGCAGAGACGCAGCGGTGGCTCAGACTAGAACAGTGGCCGCAGAGGGGCCAACCGCTGTACAGATTTGGTACACAGTTTGAAGATATCTGGTAAGAGAGAGAGAAGACACAAATAAGAACTGGAAGACTAGAGTTCTCATTTGCTAACAGAGAAGAGGGGAAGAGAGGGGAAAGAAGTGATTCCGTTTTAGACACGTAGAGTGTGAGGCGCCTATTAGAAATCCAAGTGCAGATCTCTTGTACGCAGTTGTATACACAAGCCTGAAATCTCGGGGAGAGGTGAAATGGAAGACGTACATCAGCGTAAAGATGGCGTTTCAAGCCATGGGACTGGATGAGGTCACCGAGTGAACGGGAGTGGGCAGAGAAGGGTGTCAATGACCGAGCCTTGGAGCACTCCCACATGCAGAGGTTGGAAAGATCATCAAAGGAGACTAATAAAGAATAGCTTGTGAGGGAGGAGAAACACCAGAGGGTGCTGGCCCAGAAGCCGGGGAAAGAAATGTTCCCCAGACTTGCGACTAAGCACTGGACTTGGCAATGGGGACGTCACCGGTAATGCTGACAAGCACAATTTTAGGAGTGGATGGGACAAAATCTTAATGGGGACAAGAGAAAATGAAGAAGGTAAAGGCAATGAGGATATGAATGTTCTTTCAGGGTATCTTGCTGTGAAGGGGAGCAAGAAATGGGGAAACAGGTAGAGGATGGTCTGAGGTTTAGGTCAGGAGATTTGTCCATATATTAATATTTGGTAGGCATGATGTAGATGGAGTGTGGGGAGGGGTGATGCAGAAAAGAGAGGGTGAACACAGTCCCGGAGTGAGCATGAGGATGTGGGGTCCACTGTTTTTGACAGAAACACTATTGCTCACCATTTTGAAGGAGGGTGAGCAGGACACATTGGTACAGAATATATCAGCAGACTGAGCTGGCAAAAGGCGATTGGTTGTTTCTCCTCTGACTGCTTTTATTTTCCCAACAAAATAAGAAGCAAGTCACCAGCTCAGAGGGGGAAGTTTGAGGTGGAAAGAAAGATATGAAATAGGCACTCTAAGGGCAGGAAAACTAATTAACAAAGGAATTACAGCAGGATTGCTGAGCAACATTGAGAGCTCACCTGAGGAATGTGCTCATGATTTTAACTCTCTCTTCTTCTCACATGAGCATTTAAAAGTACAAATTTCCCTCTAAGCACTTCTTTAAATAAGTCCCACAAATACATGGTTCATTATCACACATGTTAGAAATAGTTTCTAATTTCTTTCATTTCTTCTTTGACCCAAGGATTATTTTAAAAGATATTGCTTCATTTTCTAATATGTCAGGATTATCTAAAAAGATTATCATAATTACGGTCTCATTACCACCATACTCTTTATGATATCAATCTTTCAAACATATTATTTTACGGCTGAGCTTATGTTCATCTTGGTGAACATTCCATGTGAACATTAAAAGAATGTATATTCTAAAATGTGGGAGTTCAGTGTTCTATAAAGGTCAATTAAATCAGACTGGTTAGTAGTGTTGTTCAAATCATCTATATTCTTATAGACTTTTGTCTATTTTTATCATTCGCGGAGAGGTTTTTGTTAAAATCTGCAATTGTGATTCTGCGATGTCTATTGCTGTTTCTCTTTTTTGGTTCTATTTTTATTCCACATTCTTTAAAATTAAAATTTTTAAATTGTGAGTTCTTGACAAATAGACTCTCATCACTATGGAACCTCCTTCTTTACCTCTGCTTTATAGTTTACTTGACATTAATAGTCACATCAGCTTGCTTATGCTTTATGTTTAGTTTACATGGTATTTATTTTACATTATTTTATTTAAATGTGTCTTCATCCTTAAAAATGCAAGTATTTTAGTCTTGCTTTTTTACCTAACCTGATAAGCTCTGCCTTAAATTTTAAGTGGGTGTTCAAAAGGTTTCCATTTAATGTAATTCTTGATAGGGCTGGGTTTAATTCTATCACCTGGGTATTGTTTTTCCATTTGTCCTTTCTGTTCTTTGTTCCTTCCTTCTTCCTTTCCTGCCTTCTTCTGGGAAAATCAAATGATTCTCTTAGGGTTCCATTTTATCTCCTCTATGCATTATCCTAGAGGTTGCTGGAAATTAAAATATGCATTCTTAATTCATCATGATGTACTTTCAAATAATATAATATTTTGTAAAACAAGGTAAAACACAACTATATCATTCCATTTACCCCCTTCTACCCTTACAGTTCTCACTGCCATATATTTTAATTTCACACAGGGTATGAACTCTACAATACATTTTGAACAGTCAGAAGGCTTCTAAACAAATAGATATAAATACATAATTTTTAATGAGCATTTATATTTACTCCCATATTTACTTTTTCTGTTGATCTTTATTCCTTCTTGCAGATCCAGGCTACTATCTGGTATCGTTTTCCTTCAGCCTCAAGAATTTTTCTAGCATTTTTTGGTAATGCAGATCTACTGAAGACTTAATTCTCTCAGATTTTATCTAAATAAAATAAAATATGGCTTTCATTTCCATTTCACTTCAGTTCATTCATATTTCATTTCGGGTCTTGTTTCTGATGAGAATCAGCGGTCATTCTGAACACTGCACCCTCCCTATATGCACTTTTCCCCTCTTGCTTATCATTTTCTCTTTACCTTGTTCTTTTAGTAATATTACTATGAGGTGACTCAATGGGATTTTGTTTAATTTACACTTCTTGAAATTTGCTAAGTTTCTTGAACCTGTTGGCTGGTAACTATCATCAATACTCAAAAACTCTCATTCATTATTTCTTCTGCCTTATTCTTGCTCTATCTTCTTCTCCTGGGACTCCAATTACCTATGTATTAGCCCCTCTGATATTGTCCCACATTTTGGATTCTCTGTTCTTTTCTATCTCATTTTCTCTTGCAAATTAGTTTGAGTAATTTCTATTGGCTCATCTCCAAGCTACTTCTGCTTCGACAGTCTTCAGTTGGGCCCACTAAGTGAATTCCTTTACTTCTGATACTGGGATTTTCAGTTCTGTTTCTTTTTTTTTCTCTTTAGTTTCCATTTCTCTGTTGAAATTCCCTATTTCTTCATGCATGCCATTCACCTTTTTTTACTCTGTCCTTCAATGTGTTTTTTTTAACACTTTCTTAGAATTATTTTTTTGTTATGTTATGTTAATCACCATACAGTGCATCATTAGTTCTTAATGTAGTGTTCCATGATTCATCATCTGCGTACAACACCCAGCGCTCCATGCAATACGTGCCCTCCTCAACACCCATCACCAGGCCAACCGCTTTCTTAGAATTTCTGTATCTCTGCTGACATGAACGCATCTATTTCTAAATGTTGTCTACTTTTTCCATCAGCATCCTTGACATATTCATCATAGCTATTTTAAATTCCTGGTCTGATAATTCCAACATCCCTACTACATCTGACTTTGGTTCTGATGCTTTCTCTGTCTCTTCAAATTGTGTTTTTCACCTTTTAATTTTTTTGTTGAAAGCCAGACATGTTGTACTGGGTAAAAGGAACTGGGGTATGTAGGCCTTTAGTGATGTGCTGGGAAGGTGTGGCAGGAAGGAAAGTGTTCTAGAGTCCTATGACCTTTTTTCTAGCTGTATTGAGGTATAACTGACAAAACTGTGTATATTTATACAATGTGATGATTTGACATATATATAGGTTGTGATATATATATAGGTTGTGAAATGATTACCATAATTGGTGAATTCATATGCCATCACCTCACATACTTTGTGTATGTGTGTGTATGTATGTCTCTGTGAACCCTTAAGATCTACTTTTAGCAAATTCCAAATGTACAATACAGTATTTTTAATTATGGTCACCATGCTGTGCATTAGATTCCCAGAACTTACTCATCTATAACTAAAGGCTTGTACCTTCTAACCAGCATCTTCCTGTTTTCCCTCCCTCATAGCCCTCGCCTGGTAATAACCATTCTACTTCTTATTTCTATGTGTTCAAGTTATTTTCTTAAAGACTCCACACATAAATGAGATCATAGAGTATTCTCTGTATGGCTTATTTCACTTATCATAAAGTCCCTTAAGTACATGCATGTTGCAAATGGCAGGATTTCCTTTCTCAATGCTGAATAATACCCCACTGTATACACATATATTCCATATCTTCCTTGGCCCTTCATCTGTCTATGGTAGTCCTATGATCTGGTCTCAGTCTTTTGGTGAGCCTAGGTTGCTGGGACTCATGCCCCTCCCCCTTAGATGAGAAAGGAAGGCAAGAAGGGGCTGGAGTAGGTATTTCCCTTCTCCCGGGGCTGGTTAGACTCTGGTAAAACTCAACTCCCTTAGGCTCCAATGAAACTGTTTCCCTTTGAGAACAGGCACTAAGAAAACACAGAATGCTCTGGTTGTATTTCAAAATGGTTACTCTTCCCCTCCCTCTGGGGTAAGCACAAGGGGATTTTTCTCTGATATTCACTGTGAGAACCTGGTAGGATGGTAAAACTCACAGAAGTGAGTTTTGAAAATTAACAGAAAAATAGACTTTGTAACAATTTTTTATTTTTTTAAAAGATAATATTTGAGAGAGAGAGCATGCACACATGAGAGTGGGGAGAGAGGGAGAAGGAAAGAATCTTACAGGCTCCATGCCCAGCTTGTAGCCCGACACCGGGCTCAATCTCAGGACCCTGAGATCATGACCTGAGCCGAAATCAAGAGTCTGAGGCTTAACCCAATGAGCCACCCAGACGCCCCTGTAATAATGTTTTAAAGGAAAGACATATTTAAAATTAATGGAGTCTCAGAATTTTTTTTTTAAATATCAAAAAGAACCAGAGGTGTATGTACTGGTTTATACAAGAATTTATGATAGTGTTCCCCACCCCCCAAACAAGGAAACAATTTATATGTCTAACAGTAGGGAAATGGTAAAATAATTATGGTATATCAATATAATAATCTCTAGCTATTAAAAATTGTATCTTAGAAGAATCAACAAAGATACTTACTATATACTGAGTATAGGCTACAAAACCATGTGTATATGATACCATTTTTATAATGGTATATACAAAGCATTACAGATTATCTTCTCTTATTAATGAAAATTTTGTAATTTTTTTAATCTGTGTTTTCCTATGCTTTGTAAGTTCTCTATATTATCTCATTACCATCTAATTTGAGCAAAAACCTTGGGGGTGGGAGGGGTGACCCCTTTCTTTGTGACATCCTAGGAGTCTTCACAAGGGGGGGGAAGAGGAAGACCACTATTATCACAAGAACAAAGAGAAAAGTAGTAAAAAACACCCTAGAGGTATTAAAGAGGACTTATGGCATCCTTGGCACAAATGCCTTATGTTCCCATGTTGGGTTTTTTTTTAAGGTTTATTTATTTTAGAGAGAGAGAGAGAGAGTATGAGAGCAGGGAGAGGGGCACAGGGAGAGAGGCAGAAGGGGAGAGAGAATCCAAAAGCAGACTCCCTGCTGAGCATGGAGCCACTGAGATCAGACCTGAGCTGAAACCAAGAGTTAGTGCTTAACCCACTGAGCCACCCAGGTGCCTCCCCATGTCCTTTTCTTAAACAAATTATATTAAAATTACATTATAATATAAGTAGGAATTTGATTGCAAGATACCATAATTTTAATTGAGCAACTAGCTGATAGGAACAAGAGTACTCAGATTACTAATCAAGGAAAAGGATGAAAAAGCATCCCTGATGTAAGAGTAATTGCTACACTCAACTGTCACTTGAAGAAAAAAGAAATCAATATTCCATAGCTAGAAAACCAAGTAATACATTATTAACCAAAACTGTTTTTAAAAAAATGGCTTCCCAGGGTGGCTGGGTGGCTCAGTGGGTTAAGCATCTGCCTTCGGCTCAGGTCATGATCCCGTGGTCCTAGGCTCAAGCCCTGCATTGGGCTCCCTGCTCGGCAGGAAGCCTGCTTCTCCCTCTCCCACTCCCCCTGCTTGTGTTCCCTCTCTCTCGCTGTCTCTTTCTCTGTCAAATAAATGAGTAAAAATCTTAAAAAAAAAAAAATTGGCTTCCCTGTCCCCCACCCACTCCCCCCAGATCAATCCTATTAGAAGTTAGGAACATGCGGGCGTCTGGGTGGCTCAGTGGGTTAAGCGCCTGCCTTCGGCTTAGGTCATGGATCCCAGGGTCCTGGGATCGAGCCTCACGTCAGGCTCCCTACTCAGCGGGGAATCTGCTCCTCCCTCTCCCTCTGTGCTCTCTCTTTCTCCCTCTTTCTCTCAAATAAGTAAATAAAATCTTTAAAAAAAAAAGTTAGGAACATGCAAAGAAAAAAAATCTGAAAATTACTAGACTAATATTTTATTTTATTGGAGAAAGCCTTGATTAACTATAAGGCAGTTCAAGTTACATGTTTCCTCTTTCATTTCTATGACTGTTCTTAAACTCATTACAGTAATTAATATTTTCTCATTGAAAAGATTTCAATTCCCTGAAAAGCCTGGTAAGTATCTAATGCTGACAAAATTTCTCACCCTTTAAAGTCAAGTGTCTAATTTGGATGTAATGGGAACATGGTACCTGGCTAAAAACCTAAAATTCCCCAAAAGTTATGTAGAGTTATAGGGGTTACAGAGGTCTATTTGGTATCTGGGACCATATTCTTTTCGTCATTATAGAAAGTCATTTGCATCTGCATGATGCTGAACTGCCTCTAGAGATGTGACGAGACTCCGAATGATCTGGTGAATCAGGGCCTTGATTGCTAAGTCTTCCTTTTTGGAAAAGAGCAAAGAAATTCCTGTGGACTCCTGGTCTGTTCTTCCTCCCTTGGACCTACAGAGAATTAGTTACCCTGGACCATCACAGTAGGTTTCTCAGGGCAAGTTCTCTGCTGCTCAGGCAGATATGATGAGTCTATGGTCAAGGCAAATCCTTCAACTTCCCATGATACTCTGCCCACATGGCATTTGTAGATGAAGTCCAGCCTCTTTCTGTACTGCTCATGAGAAGTTCAGATGGTGTGCATCACCCATTACAAATCTGAGGGGTGGAGATACTGGGGGGATGCTAATGGCATGTGGGAGGGAAATGGAGATTAAGATGGCATCTGGACCTAATGCATAATGGTTAGATACTCAAAGGAATAAAAAAAGATTCTGTTTTGACTTTATCTTGGGAATTAATACTCAGTAAAAGAAGACTTCTTTTTAGAAGATTTTTAATATGACAGATACATGCATTCTTAAAATTTCACTTTTTTTTTTTAAAGATTTTATTTATTTATTTGACAGAGAGAGACACAGTGAGAGAGGGCACACAAGCAGGGGGAGTGGGAGAGGGAGAAGCAGGCTTCCCGCGGAGCAGGGAGCCCGATGTGGGGCTCGATCCCAGGACCCTGGGATCATGACCTGAGCCGAAGGCAGACGCTTAACGACTGAGCCACCCAGGCGCCCCTTAAAATTTCACTTTTTAAGAATACCTGATGAATGACTACAAAATGAGAAAATAATGTAAAAACATTTTTTAAATTCTTATTCCTCCTAACAATTACAGATCATAAAAATATCAGATCAAAAAAATATCTCCTGTAATATATTTCGGCTCAGTGGAAAGCCCCCACAAAACCCAAAGATTCACCCAAATTGGAGCATTTATTACATGTGTGAGTGCTGTAGCATGTCATAGTATGCTTCCTGTTCTGTAGCCATATTGATGTCAATTATATATGCTTTTTAAAACTCTAAGTAGGCACCAAATTGATTTGTTGTACGCTGTACCTAGAAGGGTACTGAGTGTATCATCACTCATGAATAAATCACTGGTAACCAAAAATGTGCTATTCTATCACCAATAAGTAACTAAGCATATTAGTTTCCTACAATTACATCCTTGGCATCCGTATCAGTCTGCTCTTCTTTCTGTAAGTTCCTTTGGGCTGCAGGCACGGATCGCACAAGGAAGAGGAAGAAAGGAGATTTGCTCTGCGGATCCCGGAGCTGCTCTTTGAACGGGAGGGAAAACCCTCCTGTGCAGGTCCAGAGACCAGGTCTCTCTCCACCCTCCTGCACCTCGTGCTCTTTCTCACCATCAGCTCCTGTCTCTATCTGCACATTCCTTTGCCTTCGTCTACCAGCTCGCTTCCTCTGCCTTCTCTTACACTCTGCCCACAACTCCAGCTTCGGCATGCAGGTGGCCATCACTACTTCAGTCCTGGGTGACATTTCAGCAGCAGATCCCATAACAGACTAGCAAGCTGTGTTTCTTAGTTCAAACTTGCTGCAAGCACAGGACTGACCCAGCTCATCTTTTCAATCCAGATACATGGTATCTGATTCTGCAGATCACATCTCTAGGGCACACTCCAATCATTCTCTCGGGGGATTCCTAGCATCTTGTTTCAAAGCTCCCCCAGTGACTCTAACAGAGACAGGGTTGAGACCCACCGGGGTAGCCTAACTAAGGCCAACTGTCCTTGAGGCCAGTGCCCATCGCTGGTCCACTCATGAGGCAAAAGTGGATTAGGTGGACGCCATGAAACCAAGCCTGGGTGGTACATTACTTTCCTATTGCTGCTTTTCCTTGTTGTGTCAAATGACCACAAATTTAATGGCTTAACACAACACACATTAATTATCTCACATTCTAGAGGTTAGACGCCTGAAATGGAGGGATGACAGGGTGGCTCAGTCAGTTAAGCGTCTGCCTTCAGCTCAGGTCATGATCCCGGGGTCCTGGGTTCGAGCCCCACATCAGGTTCCCTGCTCAACAGGGAGCCTGCTTCTCCCTCTGCCTGCCACTCCCCCTGCTTGTGCTCTCTCTCACTCTCTCTCCCACTCTCTGTCAAATAAATAAATAAAATTGAAAAAAAAAAAGTCTGAAATGGATTCCACTAAGCTAAATCAAGGTTTGGGCAGAGCTGTGTTCCTCCTGGAGGCTCTAGGGGAGAATCCATTTCCTTGTCCTTTTCCACTTTCCAGAGATGGCCTGCATTCCTTGGCCTGTAGTCTCTTCATCCATCTTCAAAGCCAGCAACAGATGACAGTCTCACATCACATCATTCTGACATGGGTTCCTCCTCCTCCCACATTTAAAGGAACCCTGGGATTACACTGGATCATCCAGGCTAACCTCATTCTCTTGAGATTAGCTGCTTAGTAACATTCACTTCCCCATTATGTCACACAGGTTCCAAGGATTAAGAGAGGGACATCTTTGGAGGAGACATTATTATTCTGCCTATTATTCCATAATAATAGGCAGAAAATACTGTGTGTCGGGTTTTACTCACAGAAACACGACCAACATAACACTCGGCTGAGTGTTATTACAGGATGAGATACAGCTTGACTATTAAAACTTTAACCATTTATGTTAGTTTTCATCTCTTATACTCCACATCAATAGGCATTTCAGCCATAAAAACAAGAGACCAAGCATTCTTATAAATATATGAATTCAAACAGAAACATTTTTACACTTCAATAATTTACAAGCTATTTTCCTATAATTACACCAATTTATACATTTTATCAACAACCACTACCCAAAATCAATTGTAATTAGTTTAGATTCCAAAAGAAATCTATTTTAAAACACATTGTAAGTAAATTCCAAATTGCTTTTGCCTCAGCCAATGATTATATATTAAAAATATAACAACACAGTACAATTCCTTTAAAGAGAAATACTTATCCAAAGTGTTTCTTCTTCAGAATTTAAATAAAAGCACTTGAACATTTTTAGCAAACATTTTCCTGTGCTTGAGGCTACTGGTATGTGAAATCATGGAGGTTTTTCTAAGTTATTAGCAGTTTCTGAAAAACTTAACTGTGAAAACCTGTCACCCAAAATGCATCTAAACCAAAAAGGAGTGGGACAAAGTGAGAAAACAAGATCATGATATAAATGTAAAAGTTTGGGGGAAAACATTCCAACTGCAAAAAGCTTTGAAGGAAAATGCATTTTCATGTATATCCGAGTCTTCAGAAATGAACTATTTCTGGGCGCCTGGGTGGCTCAGTCACTTAAGCATCCGACTCTTGATTTTGGCTCAGGTCATGATCTCAGGGTTGTGAGACTGAGCCCCTGCTGGGTCCCACGCTAGGCATGGAGCCTGCCTAAGATCCTCTCTCTCCCTCTCCCTCTGCCCCTCCCCCCCAAAAAAAACTATTTCTTGAGTATTTCACATTAATGTTCAAAATTAAAATAATACAAAGTCCTGGGGCACCTGGGAGGTTCAGTCAGTTAACTGTCTGCCTTCGACTCAGGTCATGATCTCAGGGTCCTGGGATCAAGCCCCGCATCAGGCTCCTTGCTCAGCAAGGAGCCAATGCTTCTCTCTCTCCCTCTGCCCCTCGCCCCGCTCCTGCTCATGCACTCTCTCTCTCTCTCTCTCAAATAAATAAAATCTTTTTAAAAAATAATAGAAAGTCCTTTCTTCCTTATATTTGCTTGGATTTATAAAATCTAAATATGTAATATATACATAGTATTGTGTGTGTGTGTGTGTGTGTATGTGTATATATATATATAAAATAATCAGCAGCTTATCTGTTGACCTCAATTTGGAAGTTAGTCCCTACATTTAGGTTCAAATCAGCAAATCTCACTATTTTTGGCTTTAATCTTCAATTTACTTGGAATATTATTTAATCAACAAATATTTGGGCATCTACTCTAGGCCAGACATGTTACAAGTGTTAACAATTTATCACATTAAAAGAAAACAATTAGTCCTGTCCAAGCTTAAAATAATTCACATTAAAAAAAAAAGTATCAACATTTTATCCTCATTTAATAAGGTTTTAAAAATTGACACTACTTCGAATCTACACGTTTGGTCTTATCTAATAATTTGTAAATTGGTCAATTCTAACTTTACATCTTCAGCACATAAAGTTGGTATCATGAGACCAGTGATTTATTTCACACTGGGAAAACTGGGCAAGTGGGATTTCAAAGTTGTTGGTCCTTCAAAGTTGCGGTCTCTTCTTCAGACAAAATTAACTACTGAATTGAAAGCAATCTGCTAATGGTAAAGTTAACAACATGCCACTGGTCATCAGAAAACAGGTGTTCTAGAAACGGGATGACTTACTTAGACTGCTTAGCTGGCGTATGATAGCAGCAAGAGTACTATTGGTTACACATTCAAGTTCACTGGTAATCCCTTCAGGCAGGGCTCCCCGGCACAGGTGCCGGGGTTCGATGTTCCTCTTCACTAAAGGCATGGCTCACAATCTGAAAATTAAAAAGACATTTTTTAAAAAAGCTCATATTCACATTTTAACAAATTTAGATTCTTAATTCCCTTGAAAGTTGATTCCTTCCCAAGAATTTTCATTACCCTTTCTACATAAATCCACTAAATATACAACAGATGTTGAATGACTTACATAAACTTTATCGATTTCAAAGATAGAGAGTACAATCCTACTTCTATAGAAAGATAATGTAAGCAAGATTTCCAGTAAAGTATGAACGACTGAATACATGCATTTTTACCTTCCTTTCTTCTCTAGTAAAATGAAAAGAGAATAAAAAAGGCATAAGCCCAAAAATGCTAAGGGCAGGAAAGGACACAGCAGCCCAAACCTGGACGAGCCCAACCAGATTAAGACACAGAAAAGGCATAGCCGGGTTGAAATGAAGGGAGACAGGAAGTGAGCCCGCCCGAACCACAGAACCTTGCCCACCCTGCCCAGCAAAGGCTCAGGAGCAGGCGGTGCCATGTATCCATGAAACAGGGGTGGGGGGAGGATGGATCCATAGATGTATGATGAACCAGATAATGAACGAGATGTACTACAAGGCTCTACAAGGAGGAATATGAAAAGAGGGTTGCTGGCTTTTAAAAATCCATTCACAAATTCCTTCTCCATCCCCAGGCTGCTCTTACTCCACTGCACCCAGCTGTTTTACTTTCTGGTGAATTCCAGAATTTTTACTTGAGAAACAAAACATAGCTAAAGGTTAGGGTAGGAAATGCACTGAGGCCAAGAGTAGTAACTCAAAGTCTACACTGAATATAAGACAGAGCTGCTCCCCATACCCTCATTCCCTAGCTCGCTTCTCCACTTGGCTGCTTTTCACTCTCCACCCAAAGAGATCAGGACATTCTCCCCAGATTGTTGGAAAAGAAAAGATCTAGGAACATGGACACTGAGCCAGGGCTTCTCCCTATGGAAAATGCAACCAGGTCACGCTACCGTTACAACCTGCCAATAATCTCTCCCCACACAATTCCCCATTAGCTTTTGATGCCTTAGGCGTAAATAAGAATGGAAGGTGAAGGATCACCAGACCTTTCAGGAGAGCCTTCCCCAATGTCCTGGCAATTCTTTTCACTTCTCTCCTCAAGAAGTACATTATAAATTAACATAAAATCTCAACTTTTTGTTTAAGGAGGCATATAGAGTTTCAAACCTACTGCTTATGCAACCAATCTACTGCTCATACAACAGTAGAAAATCCAACGACTGGGATCTACTGTCATTTTGACAAGATTATCATATTGCCCAACTTGTAGGAACAGAAACAGAAAAGCCTAGGACACTGGTTAGCAGTCGAACTTTGAAATTGAAATGCCAATCTGGAATTCTTGTTATGCGAGACAAATAATATCCTATTTGCTTAAACCACTGTAGTTGGGTTTTCTGTTACTTGAGGTAAAACTTTTTCCCAATGGGTAGGATAACTGAACGGTACCCTGTATCTAAAGAACCTGGAATGTGTAAGCATGTAATAAATCTTTGCCTTTCTTTCCCCTTTCTTTAAAATCTTTGCTCAAGCACCTAATAAATCCTTACCGAGCACCTACAACCTACCAGCAGGATGGGGAGTAACAAGGACCCAATGGGGAATAAAAGCAGACAAGGTCCCTCCCCCAGTGGAGCTCTATTCTATGAGGAAGCAAGACACTGATCCAAACACACAGACTAATGAACTCTGGGTTAGAGAACCATTTTGGGGGGCAGGGTGCTGAGTTGTCTGCAGAGTCATGGGCAGCCTCTGGTGGATGCAGGACATGACTGCTGACTTGAAATCTGAAGGGTGAATAAGGGTCCTGTGGTAATGTGGAGAATAAAACAAAGGAACGCAAAAGTGGGAAAATTTCTGTTCAATTATCCAATGTTTTTGACTATTTCTGTCTAATGTCCATGAAGGTGATAGTTCAATATACTAACCATATTTTCAGATTCAAATCCTACTTCATCCACTGACTTAGGTATATTGCCTATAGCACATCACTTCACCTCCCTGTGCCTCTGTTTCCCCGTTGTAAAACGGGGATAATAGCAGTACCTACCTTAGAGAGTGAGAATCTAATGAGTTATTACTATATAAATCATTTAGAATAGCCTGGCTTTTGGTGGCATTCAAAAAATGTGACTGACTATATTAGTTTTATGATAGCTTACATGTTGCTATAATGTTATTATTCCTATTATAATAAAAAAGCAACAGTTTACTTAGCAGATGATAAAGCTAGACCAAAGAAAATACATAACAACAGTTGTATAAAAATTATGTGAAAGAAAAAGGACACACTTAAGGAAGGAGTGCTAAAATATGCAAATTCTAGATCTCCAAGTCTCAAGGCAAAAATGTAAGATTTACTGTGAGTTGTCATGACTTTCTGGGAGAATCCTTTAGAACAACAGGATGGTAACTAATCACAATAGCATGAACTAGAAAACTAGAATTCGTCATAAGGAAAAAAAATATCATTGATAAACTTAATAAAAGCATAGAGTGTGGAAAGAAAAATACTGAAAACTGATCAACAGGGACTCGCGCCATGAAATGGAGAAGAAAATTAAGCCACAAAGCCCATGATGTCTACAAAGCAGCACAGAGCGACATGGGGGGAGGGGTACAATGGCAAACACTTCTAGAGACTGCGCAGGTAAGCTACTGAACTGGATGTTCTACAAGAATCTGAATTCATGGGTGGTCTGCCTGTAATGCTGGTTTGTGAAACTGGCCCAAGCATGAATTAGCTTTTAAATCATTTCTCAAAAGGGGGATTTGTAAGAGTTCGGGGTAAATATAAGATTCAGGAGCTGAAGGCTATGCATATAATATTCCCCTATTCCACATTCATTTTGTATTTATTTAGGATAAATGTCACTCTTTTCCCATATTTTTAGGCCGCGGACATGCCCAGAAAACTTGCCAGTACAGCACCTCCCCAGCTTACCACCCACATTTCTTGGGACCTACAATTATTCAAACACATACAAATTTAATGATACACGTATCACACAGAGGTCCCACCAGCATGTCCCAAACCTGGCCACAGCTAGTTGATACCTTCCTCCTCTCTTTCCCTGGACTGGGTAGTTCCCCAATATCAGATATGCCTGTCATTCATTAGGGCACAGGTAGGAGCTAGCACAGGCTCTTTGCCACACAGGGAGGCTCGAAAATGCACACAAGACTTTCCTGACGTTCTCAGTTGGAAGGGCTCATACCCTGCTCTGACAGCCCACCCACCCCGGCCAAGTCCTTCCATTTCATATTTAAGACATCCCCCTCTCGTGTCACACAGTGAACTGCTGACTTAACGCTGTGGGTACCGGGAGGCCCCAGGGGTCCCTGGCAGCCCCACTGAAGGTGCTGACCCAGAGGCTTGCTGAAGATGTTATTAGGACACAAGAGAGAAAAGCTTCACTCTGTAGAGGTGTATTAACCCTGTCTTTTATACCTGTATTTCTGATACTTTGACATCTTGGAGGCAGACGTAGGTCCCTGGACTGGACAGACTGCTCCTCCCAGAATTAAGCCAATTCCTAGAGCTAGCAAAACTCACCCAGGCGCTCACCTTTCATATGCAAACCCACCAACCCAGAGCCCACATCTCTGCTCTCACACCCCAGGCCATTGTCCGCCTGCTCTAAGCGTCCCAGTGCTAGGGACCAGACATCTAGGGACAATATTATGCCCCAAAGCCTGCTGTAATTACTCAGCAAATCCTAAACCTGCTTGGCCCGCCTCACCCATCCCTTCCCACAGAAACCACAATAAAGGCTCTTGCCCCCATTTCCCTCTGGCGCTCCCTCTGTTTCCAGATACTCCTCGAACCTGGTGCTTCCCCATGTGGCCCCCTCATGATGTGGCATACCCCTCAGTCTTGGGACCTGCAACACTTATCTTTTCACTGGCAGCCACCGCCCGATCTGTTGGCCTCACCGTATGTCACCTCTTCTGTTACTGTACTACATTACATTAAAACAACAGGAAGTCTGAGAAGGATTCCCAGGAGGCACCACGGCAGGTGTTCATCAGTGTCCCCGCTGACCATTCCAGGCAACCTGCGGGAGTCTATGTGCCTGGTACTAGGCTAGGACTTTCTCCCAGGGTGGCCTCTAAGCTTTCTGAACTCTGGGACTGAGTCTACAAGTTCTGTGTTTTCCACACTGACTTTCACGGTTCCCCAACATGGCCTGAGCACTGAAAAACCGTCTGCCAGTTGCACACACACCCACATGCATACACAGACACGTCTCGATCTGGCCTTCTCCTTGGGTATTCGTCTGCGTTGTTGCAGCATTTCAGCTCTAATTAACCTGAGCCTTCATTTCTCACAATCATTATGCATCTATTTGGCACTCCCACACTTGTCTAAATACAAATGACAACAGAGGGAGGCCATGCTACTCTCTTCCGAATTTTAGAAAAATTGTTTTGTAGCTCCTTTTTAAAGTCCTAATTACCTACCAATGGCTTTTATGGCTTTCCAATTCAGTGCGAAATACTCTAACAAGTGTATTTTTCCCCAGATGGCCTTTATTTTTTCTGACACTAATCCAGTTTTGAATAAATTGAACAGCAGGGTAGAGGTAAAGGAGAAAATGTTGGGTCAGTCATTACTCGTGAAAATGCTTTGCAATGACAAAAAGAGACATGTAATGAACGAACCCAGTTAGTCACCAACAAATAAGACAAGTATGCCTCTCAATTCCTTCACTGGAAGAACTATGACCCATCCAGATCATTCTTTAAAGTTATTCTGTATGCTAAAAAAAAAAAATCAAAGATAACTAATCAAATTTGTGAGGATTATTAGAGGTTACATAAGGTATTACTATTAAACCTGCAGTCTGTCCAACTTTTCTGGGAAATGTTTCAGTTTAGAGAGAGACAATCTGGTTCACATAACCGTGAACTAGATTCCAGCTGCGGCTGAAACCAGGCCAGAGCCTTTCCCTGGGAATTCGGAAGTGGAACCCCCACAGCCCGCTCAGCAGCTGCTCTCTTGAACGGCAGTAGTGGGTAACTCTTCCACCACAGGAAATGGAGATCGGCAAGGTTAGTCAGCACCAAGAGATCAGAATGAAGTAACAAACTGGCAAAGACAAGAGACAGACAAGGGCACCCCAGGGCTTTGCCCAATCTCCCTCAGATGGCATGGCCAACAAGGACAGGATGCTTCCACCCAACCCCCCCTCTTCAATGGGGGTCAGACTTGCCTCACAGTTTAATGGCTCTTTTAGCCTTTTCTCGCTTCCTCTGTTTCCTGCCACACAGGCAGTTCCCCCTAACCAAATCCTCACAGGTGTGATCCCATCCTGAGGGCTGTCTCCCGAGGACCCAGACGAATACAAGTGGCTGCAAGAGTGGTCTGGGAAAACAAGTGGTAAGACAGGGATTTGGAACTTGTGCACAGACCCCCCTGCAGGCGACGAGGAGACGGTCTGGAAGGATGGACATGGAGAGCCCTGCCACAAGACTGTGGTGCACTCGTGACAGATTTCTGTTGTAAGTGACCCAGAAACTGACCTGGTACAGAGAAATGCCATGACGGGCATAATAATGCAGACCCCTGGAAGACAAAGAAGGAAAAACACCTACAAAAACAGCAGAGTTGGCTAGTTCCTGCTAGCGTGCGCTGGTGGCCTGCATAAGGGCAATGAGGTCCTGAAAGTTATTAACAAGCAGTTAATAGCTAAGTGCGGGAACATTCGAGCCTTCCTGGTGGGTATAAACAGGTCCTCGTCATGACCTGTAATGGAACTGCGGACCTAACCGTGACAGCTCTGGAGCTCAGACTTTTTGAATGCTCAGTCAAAGCACTCTATTATTATGCAGGTCCAAGCTGTGACTTTCAGGGATCCTAACAACTGGAACGGGGACTTCTGATGGATGCTCACAATGATGCTGAGTCCAAACACCTCAGCACACCATGCAGAGGCCTCGGCCCCACCAGTCGGCAGGTGTACTACTAACAGCACACGTCCCTTTCCAGATGTCAAGTGGGTGCCCAGTGCCAGGCCTGGGGAGGGAGACTGACAGCATGCTGACTGGGGAAGTGGTGCGTGGCTATGCTCTGGAGGCCCTCGTAAGACACACGCTTCTGGAGTGTGGGAGATAAACTCGACGAAGGTTCTGGGTCTGGCAACTCTGGTGAAGCTTCTAGGGGTGTGGCGGTAAGGGCATGCTGGGATAGCCCCTCCTAAGTAAAAGACGGATCCACAGAGAAGGAAGCACAGTGCCTGTTAGGTTGGGTCCTGGGGGCAACAGGGCCAGAGACTGGGTGACACAGCAGCTGCCAGCTTTGAGTGTGGCCCAGAGCAAGAAAAGAGTCTGTCGCAGGGCCAGGCTCGGCACAAGCAACCTAGATGTTTGGGCCATATGACCCAGCAACCCCGGATGGTGCAGACCGTGTTCGTAATGGGAAAAGGCACATACAGAGCCCCTGGCAAGCTCCCAGGGAAAATCAAATGCATGCCTCTGGGATTCTGAAGTCAGGCCATGCCATCAAAGCAAAGAATTACACAAAGGTTTAGGAGCCAAGGGGTAGAAGCAGGAATGACCCTACTTACCATCACTGCAAAAAGCCCACTGAGGCGTTCTGTGCTTCCATCCCTGCACCACTGGACTCTGCAGGGCTAGAGGTCCGAGTCAGCAAAACGGCTCATTCTTGGCAGGGGTATGGTCAGGGTCCCACTGAACTCCATGTTCTGGCTCTGGACAGTACTGTGGACTCATTGGGCCAGGGACCAAAAGTGAAGAGGAGGCCCCCATAAAGGCAGAGGAAGCTGACTGTGAGCAGGAGAAAGGGCCGTGTTTACACAAGGGGCAGGGAGGAGCATGTGTGGAGGCCAGCTGACACCCATCTTGTCTGCTTCTGGGATCTGGATAACTCAATCATCTACCTACCTTAGTGCGCTATTCCTGTGCATGCATGCTGCCCATATACGCCGCACCCGCTGATTTCCTGGAGTATCTAACTCATTACTGCTAACTTACTTCTCACAGTGGGGGTTTGTTCTCTGTACCTCATTTCAGGAAAGTTGTCTTACAGGGCAATTTTGTGTTTGCTTCTACTGAGACCCCGGCACAGGACTGGGGTTCTAAGTTCTCACCGAGAGTTCAAGGTTTTTTCTTACTTCTGGAGCCCCAGGCTGATGGCAAGCCATTTCTCTAGGTGGTGAGCAGTTTTTCTATTCAATTTTTAAGGGATCTGACAACCCTCTGAACATCCCAGCATTCATTGAGAGGATTCAGTTCCAGCTCACTACTTCAGCCTGCCCAAGACACATTTCCGCATCCCGGGTATCATTAGAACCTAGCCTCCAGCCCCTGTTCCGGTGTCCTTCCCCCTCTCGACACCCTCAGCTTCTAACACCCATGGATGGGCTGCCAATATGTTCTTTTCAGTACGGCATTATTAAAAACACATACATGGGGGGCGCCTGGGTGATTCAGTCCCTTAGGTGTCTGCCTTAGGCTCAGGTCATGATCCTGGAGTCCTGGGATCGAGTCCCGCACTGGGCTCCCTGCTCAGCCCCTCCCCCGCTGCTTGGGCTCTTACTCTCATGCCCTCTCTCTCAAATAAATGAATAAAATCTAAAAAACAAACAAAAAAACACAAAAACCACACATACATGCACACACACTCAGGCTTTAGCCAGCATTTGTATGAGTTTGCAGCAACTCGAATAGCTCATTTCACTTCATATGTATCACTTGTGAGGACGCCCTTACGAACCCCCAGCCTGAGCTCTGCCTCTCCCTCCATCATTGCAACACGTCACGCTTCCCTGTTCCTCTAACCCTCCCCGATGTGGTCCTCAAACTCTGAACAGTAAGCAGTAACACACATCAACTGGTGACGAGGTTTCGTGAAAAAATGGATCAAGTGGGTAAAAATGGGGAAGGCAATGTTGAATATAGAGCATAAAGGTACACTCTACTCTGATTTATGTATTACCTTAACAAATTAACCCCAAGTCCCTGTGTGTGCTAATTACACCTTCCCTGCCTGCCTTACAGCTTGTTCAGAGGCTCATATGAAAATGTGTGTGGGGCAAAAAAAAAAAAAAAAAAAAGTAACATACTAATGGTATTATTACTTTAATTTTAATATAAGTATAACATTCATTCCTAAAATAAGATACGTAATATTTTCCCCCAATTTTATAGAAGCTTGGAACTTTCAGCCCCATGCCCTATTCCCCTATTTTTCAGAGAGGGCAGAAGAACGGGAAATAGAATAATCAATCAATGTGATGAAGCCTCCATAAGAATCCCCAAAGTATGGGTTTGGAGATCTTCCATGAACACATCCATGTATTAGGAGGGTGGCAAACCCCAACTCCGTGGGCACAGAAGCTCCTGCATTTGGGACCCTTCCAGACTTCATCCTATGTACTTCTTCATTAGGCTATTTATCTATATCCTTTATGATATAATAAACTGGTAAATGTAACTATTTCTCTTGATTTCTGTGAGCTGTGTTAGCAAATGATCAAACCAAAAGAAGGGGTTGTGGGAACCCTGATTTATAGCCAGTTGGTCAGGAGTTCAGGTCATAACCTAGGACATGCAACTGTCATCTGAAGTGAGAGCCGTCTTGTGGGACTGAGCCCTTAAACTGTGGGATCCACACCAACTCTAGTTAGTGTTAGAACTGAATAGAATTATCGGAGACCAGGCTGACATAACAGAGAACTGCCTGATGTGTGGGAAAGCCATACATCTGGTATGAGAAGCGAAGTGTTGTCTTATATACTCTCCTTTTCTCTTTCCCTCCCTCTTTCTAGGTTTCATTTTATGTTTATTTTTTCTCGAGTATAGTTGACACACATTTCAGGTGTACAACATAGTGATTCTACAACTCTGTACATTATGTGGTGTTCATCACAAGTGGAGCTCCCATCTGTCACCACACAACACTATTACAATACCATTGACTATATTCCCTATGCTGCACCTTTTATTCCAGTAACTTATTCATTCCACAGCTAGAAGCCTCTACCTCTCACTCCCCTTCATCCATGTTACCCAACCCTCCTCCCCTCTGGCAACCATCAGTTTGTTCTCTGTATCTATGGGTATGTTTTTGCTTTTTGTTTGTTTTTTAGACTCCACATGTAAGTGAAATCATATGGTATTTGTCTTTCTCTGTCTGACTTACTTCACTTAGCATAATACCCTCTAGGTCTGTCCATGTCATTGCAAATGGCAAGATCTCATCCAAATATATGGCTGAGCAGCATTCCATTATATATATATATATATATTTTTCCCATTATATGGAAATGACAAGTGTTGGTGAGGATGTGGAGAAAAAGGAACCCTGCGCACCACTGGTGGCAATGCAAACTGGTGCAGCCGCTACGGAAAACAGTATGGAGGTTCCTCAAAAAATTAAAAAACAGAAATACCACATGATCCAATAATTTCATTTTATGTTGTTGAGTTAAGCTTCAATTAGCTGATTCTTTCCTCAGCTATGCCCAGTTTGCTAACAAACCCAACTCATGTGTTTTTGTTTCCAGTAGTTTCCATTTAACTCTCTTTTTAAAAAATAGTTGGGGCGCCTGGGTGGCTCAGTCGGTTAAGTGTCTGCCTTCGGCTCAGGTCATGATCCCAGGGTCCTGGGACTGAGTCCCACATTGGGCTCCTTGCTCAGCAGGGAGCTTGCCTCTCCCCTGCCTGCCACTCCCCCTGCTTGTGCTTGCTCTCTCTCTCTCTCTCTCTCCCCTTCTGTGTCAAATAAATAAAAAATCTTTAAAAAAATTAAAATAAAAAATAGTCTTCCTCTCTCTGTTGATATTCTCTACAAGTCCACGCATATTGTCCACCTTTTCTACTACATCCTTTAATACATTAATCACAGTTATTTTAAAGTCTCTGATAGTTCCCACTTCTGGATTATCTCTGAGCCTGTTCCTGTTGATAGTGTTATCTCCTGACAATAAGTTGTTTTTCTTGCCTTTTGTGGCATAATTTTTTTTTTGCTCAATGCTGGATATCATCTGTAGAACACTAGCAACTTAGGCAAACAGTATTTCTGCCTGGAAATGAGCTTGCGTGGTCTTCCAGCATGCCTTTACTACAGAGGATTTGAATCAACCTACTGTTACCTAATGTAGCAGAGCATCAAAATCCCCCAGCAATGGGCTGCTACCCTGTACCTGGTGTGGGGTTTGAAATGTCAAATTTTTCTTAGTGTTCCTGCTCCACCCAGCAGTCCCTTCACACCTGTGTCATAGAGGTGTCCCTCTCCACATTCTCATCTTCCAGGAGAGGGCTACTGTTGTTTTGTTTCTAGATGTGCGGTTCATGGTTGGGGAAGGGAAAGTTCTTGGCTCTTCTGGTCCAGCCTATATCTCAGGAAGGGCCTATGGACCTGGACCTCAGAGCAGGCCTCCTCAGCATCTGTGCCTTTCCTTCCCATGGCAGCTAGACTCCACCTTGTATTTGTCCCTGTCTTGGGCATAAGAGTTTTCTGCTCCTCATGCAACATAAGCAGAACTCTGTTTTCTATTAGTGAAAGATCAGGGGGCTAAGAGGTTGTTCTGCTTCTGCTACTATGCTTGGTCCCAGAAGCAGATCTTCGCTGGTTACAAAGGGTGGACAAAAGGGTTTCCTAGCCTTCCTCCAGAAGCAGTAATATTTGCCTGGGTCCTGGGTGCTAGAGGATCTGCTGCCCTCCCCACAACTTCTGTGTCAAAGGAGAGAAGGGGTGGGATAACAGACCTTATGTCCTGCCAGTCCCCTAGTATGGTCATCTCCCACACGGCTGTACCACCAATGGGGTCCTGTCTAGTCTCCAGGCTTGCCACTCATCTTTCTTAGGAGCACTTGGTAGAGACCTGCAGAAAAGAGCTTGTGAGTGTGAACCCCCACTTGTATCTGGGCTCCTGGTTATTCTAAAGGGATGTGTTAACTCACATTCAACCTTTAAGAACTCATTTTAAACGCCACTTCTATGGCAGTCACCTGTTCCTCCCATGCTCTGCAAAACACAAAATAGCTTAAATGTCCTGCTCTCCTCAGGAGGGCTTGTTACTCTCTGCAATTCAAGAAAAGTTATTACTTTACAGACCAATGGCTTCTTCTCTTTCTTACCGATGGAAGCAATGCTCATTTGCAACTTCTTACATCCTAACTGGAAGACAAACTCTCTGCCATCATGGTAAGAACAAGATGAACATATCTGCTTCCTCTTTCGTTAAGACTTTAAACAGCTAGCTACATTCACAAAGGGAAAAGAAAGCAAAGTGATATTCTTGAGGATTGAACATTTGAGTGTACTCTAAGTATATGCATGCACAGACCCCAAAGTGAGCAAACTCTTTTGGAAAGAAAGGAATAACACTTAGTATGGATAATTAGTATGGATAAGAGATCACATTCGTGCATGGGATATACTGCAATGGGCAGTATAAATTAAATTGAAACCCACCACTGTGATCATTCCCCAGCTTATACTGCAATTGTAGGAAGGGCTGACTGGATGCAGAGTAACTTCTATTAACTGCATTAAGTCTTTATGAGATATTTTAAAACGATATTACTGATAGAGAAAGTTGAGTGTACAAAATTGAACGAACAGATTTGGGGATGGGTTCCCTTCTTCACTCTGCAGCCATAAAGACCATCCTGTGAGTTCTGAGAGCATGCACCACCTGCAGAACCTGACAGTGTTAATGATTCTGTCTTTTCTATTCTTGGTGTGCTGTAACCTTTGCTCTGACTGCCGCATGCCAGGAATCAAAGTGCGGTGTGAGGCAAGACTAAATCACGCGGTACGGACTAGATTACACACACCAAACTACACGCGTGCGCACTGCAGATGTCCGGCTTTTTAATCATGTTGACTTCTATGTGCGAGTTTTGTACTCAAGAGGGATCCAGGCAGAGGTGGTCCTGGTCCCACGCTCATACAGAACCGAGTGACATGGTGCTGCCAAGCCCTTGCTCCGACTTCCCACCATACTTCTCGTGGGGCAAGGGCCATGTCTGTGCACCCCAGTCTCATGGCACGCTGCTTGCCTACTGACATTTCCCAAGAGATATTCGCCACTAATATTACATTCCCACAGCCAATGGAAGAGCCTAGGATTCCTCAACTCCCAAGCTGTTACATTATCTTCTAGAGCTATACTGCCTTACCTCCTCTTTTAGCTAAGCTTTAGATCAAAGCTGGGAAGAGTGGGGTGAAGGGGGGGAAACTGGGTGAGGTTTAATCACTAGCGTTTCACTGGGATGAATGACTACATTTTGCTCTTCAGAACACGGTCTGTATGTTTCCACATGATGAGACACAGGAAGGTACAGTGAAACAACACTGGATTAGGAACAGGCGGACCTGGCTTGTGGTCCCAGTTCTGTCACTAACACCGCATGACCTTGTGCAAGTGTCACAGTCAAGGTGGGCCTCAGTTTCCTCTTAAGAAAAACAGATTTGCTCCCTCCGTTCCCTCCAGCTCCGATAAGCTTTGTTTTGTCCTTTCAGTTGGATATTCCACTGCCTTTCAGAAAACTATCATATTGGAGTCATCTGCTCTCCAAACAGTGCATTTTTACTATTCTTTAGCCAGTGTCAACAGGAAGAGTAGACAAAAATAAGACACAATTCCTTTAGGGGTGCCTCATTCGGTTAAGCATCTGCCTTCAGCTCAGGTCACGATCCCAGAGTCCTGGGATCGAGTCTGCATCAGGCTCCCTGCTCAGTGGGGAGTCTGCTTCTCCCTCTCCCCCTGCTCATTCTCTCTCTCTCACAAAGATATAAAATCTTAAAAAAAAAAAAAAGACACAATCCCTTTACTCAAGGAATTAATGGTTTAGTGAGAGACATAGACATATAAATTAAGTTACAACCCAGTGTGACAAGCACTACATTGTAGGTATTTCTCATACCTGGGAAATTAAATTAAATTAAATCAAATTAAATTAAATTAATTAGAAAGACTCAGTGGTGGGTGGGGGAGGGGGACACAGCATCACAGACCCTGCAGCACCATGCCTGGCACATGGGAGCTGCACTCATTAAGCATAGCGGATGGGAAAATGGAGGTCCTTACTCAAGGTTTACGGGAAGCATTCCATCACTTTTAAAAATTGCTAAGCAGCCTCAATAACTAAGCAAGTATCCCAGGGAAAAGCAGCAGATTCATGTCTGCAGAATAATGTGATATACCTGAAACCTGTCAAGTACCTATTTCTGGAGGGCATTCTGAGATAAGAAGTGATCATTTGCCTTTTGTGGGCTACAAACAGGCACTCTGAAAGACACTTCAATTGGAAGGTGATATGTGGGTCTAACTGAAAAGGCAGAGATTCGATGTCTAGGTTGAGATTTCTCCCCACCAAGGTTTTCCCCATTGGCTCCTGTCTTGCAGTTTCTCTGCTGACGGGAGAAACCTCAAAGCCAGTATAAGTGACGAAAAGCAATCTGTCCTAAGTGAGAATATAGAGAAGCAGAGTGGGGATCCTGGCAAAGAACAGTCACTAAGAACAATCCTGGGGTCTCTTTCCTCTGCTCTTGTCTCCTGGGTATCATAGGGGAGGGTGATGAGTGCTCAAAAAAAAAAAAAAAAGCCTCTGTTCTAGCACCTTCCACCATTTATTTCTATTTAACTACACTTACCTAAATTGATTCTTATGCTTCTATAGTCTGGATTTTTTAATTTAAATAAATTACTAAATTCTTATTAGATGTGAAATGTTTTAAAAATATATTTGTCTTCCATTTCCAAGTCTCTTTATAAGGCCCTGCTGTCCATATAACCAGATACTCGGTACATTTGAAATTACAGAATATATTTTATATTTGAGCATACATCTGTTTTCTGTTTCTTTGTTGTGCAAATTCACCCTGATTCATGTTACTACTCTAGGAACCTTGAAGATGCTTTTGCCAGGAACTATTTTCCTTCCCTGTTTTGACCAGCCACACAAAACCAGCTATTTAATAAAATAAACTTTTTTAGATAAATGGAACCTGGGAGATTTAGACTAACTTCTTCATTTTGTCATCAGAGATCAAGACAAAGAGATCCTAAATCACCTGCATTATGGAGATTTGCCAAGGACTGAGGAGACATTAGAAGCTCAATCTCTGACTCGGCTGGTGCTCTGCCCACCACATTCCCATTTGTAAATGTTCCCCCATAAGCCACATTTGTAAATATGCCAACAAGCCAAGGCTACTTCATTTCTGTGTTTTATCAGTATATAAAGGCAGCCAAGGCAGCAAAAATTCTCTGCCCTGGTACCCAAGTAAGCCTTGACTTCTCATACGATGTTTCTATTCCCTCTCCTTCCTGCTACCCTCCCAACACTGAACCAAGCACCTGACCATCTACTGTGAGTGGTCGACTCCAATCATGAAAGGAAGAAGTTGATCTACATTTCCAAAGTTCCACTTATAGAAGATACCTTACTATTGTACTAAATAGGTGGTTTTGTCTGGTCCCCCAACTCCTGATGCTGCCTTTGTTGCTATATGCATAAGTGTTAGATCTTCTCATCTTATTCTGTTTCATATTTTTGATATACATGAGTTTTTATAAGTGGCTGGCTTTTGGTTAAGCATTCTAGAAAGCCAGGTATTTGTGTCCCATCCTACTTCCCAGGCCAGGGAAGCATTCCACCTACATTTCTACTGAGCATGATTCAGCATGACACTTGGTAATTCAAATCCCATTTGACACTGGCCAGAAAGTTGTGTGTATAAGACTATGAGTATATACCCAGTCTCTAAGGAGAATCAGAGAAATGCTGTTGTGTGTGGGTACGGTAAAGAAAACTGCAGTTTAACATAATCTTTGGGACGAGAGAAAGGGACCATCTTCTTTCCCTCGACTTGGGTTACATGTAACTTACTGTTCTTCTTTAGGCCCTAGCAATACTAAATAAATCTCTCAATCAAAATGAAACATTTATAAGAACTAGGGTGTGTGTGTGCGTGCGTGCACACGCGTGTGCGCACACGCGTGTACATGATTAACTCTTTATAGGAAATCATTTCAAAAGCTATATAATTTGAACAGAAAGACTGAAGAAAGAGAAACAAGTCTAGGGGAGGAGTATAAACAGAACATCCTGTCTAGGCTTCTCCTTAGGTTTCAAATCCCCAGAAATGAGAAAAAAGACCTACACTTAAAATATATGCAATAACGTGAGAGAACTATAAATGGCAGATACTCTCCAAAAGTTAAAATGCAGAAGGATCAGATGAAAGGACATAATAAGCCAAACACAGGACAGAGAGGATGTGGCCATCAGTGTGTGTGGCTGGAGAACCATAATGGGAAGATCTAGACAATTCACAACAGAAAAATACAAAGAGCAACCAACCCAGAGATAATAAGATGCCCCATCTCTCTAGCAATCAGGATAGTGGAACCACAAGAATTACTATTTCTCCCTTATCATATTGGAAAAATTTAAGTGTGTCTATCAAGTATTAGAAAGGTAAATAGTAGAGTTAGTTGATGGACGGGTAAATAATGGTAAATTGTCTTTCCAAAGGATTATATCTAATAAAACTAAGAATATCATATCCTTGACCTACCATTTCTGTCTCTATTCTTCTGAGAGAAATACTCTCACTTGTGCACCAGGGTTCATGTACAATAATGTTCACTGCATCACCGCTGTAGTGAAAAACTGGAAATGACTACTAGAGGGAAAGACAGCTATCAAAAGCAACAAGGTAAATAAATATGGAGTGATCTCTAAAATACAGTGATGAATGAAAAAAGCATTTGTGCAAAAGTGACTACATATTCCCTGTATGTGTGTATATACAGGTATGCCTACCAAAGGTTTGGAAGAAAACATCCCAAGTTCATAACAGTGATTACCTCTACGGGGATGGATGGACATGAGAGTCAAAGAGCACGTTAATCTCAAATGTGTTCCAAGTTTTCAAAAAAAATATATATATTCATGTATTATATGTGTAATTATTTTAATTTAGTGCAAACAACTAAAAAATACTTGATGTATCAATAACAAAACTATTACAGAAAAAAACTGTAATAAACTCAGCACTGGGCAGGAAATGGATTTTAAAAAAATTTTAATGAAATAAAAAGCACTAATAGTGACCTTCTGCATAATTTTAATGAATGTTCATGCATGAACTCATCTATTAGTATAATGGCTAAGACTTACATAATGTGCCAGGCATTATTATGTGTTTTAAATATACTAACTCATTTAATTCTTACAAACTGAGGTAGAAACTATTTATTAATACTTCCCTTTTGCAGAGAAGAAACTGAAGCACCAACAGTTAGGTAGACTTGACTACCACCTCGTAACAGTTAATGGCAAAGCCTAAATTCAAAGGCAGGCAGTATGGACCCAGGGTCACTGTTTTTATCCACTACAGTTGACCCTTGAGCAACATGAGGGTTAGGGGCCCCACCACCCCCCGTGCTGTCAGAAATCTGCATACAACTTTGGACTCCCCAAAAACTTAACAACTAATAGCCTACTGTTGACCAGAAGCCTTACCAATAACATAAAGTCAACTAACATACTTCGTATGTTATTTTTTATGTATTATAAACTGTATTCTTACAATAAAGCTAGAGAAAAGAAAATATTAAGAAAGACATAAGGAAGAGAAAATACAGTTAAAGTACTCTATGATATTAAAAAAAAATCACATAGAAGTGGACCCACGCAGTTCAAACCTATGTGGTTCAAAGATCAACTGTACATGAATCTCTGTTAAAAAAAAAAAAAAAGCAACACACCAACTCAGTTTTTTAAAAAAAGCTGAATATTCAAGAGCACATCCAAAATGAAATAAGCAGGAAGGCTAAAAATGAAGAGACAACAAAAATACACCAGGCCAATGCTAACAACGAAAAGGGGCAGGTACAGCAATATTACTGTAAGACCCGAGAGAAACTCAAGTGAAAAGCAATAAAATAAATGAAGGCAAATGCACGTTTCATATTGAGAACTTGTATTATCCTTTTTTTGTACACAATGCCAACATACTTCTTTCAGAAACCAAAAAAACTCGTATTTTGAACTATACAATTAGCAAATTTTAACTGATAGTACTTCAAAAATCTGTACATAACAATGCAAGAATGTATTCTTTTCAAACATATATGAAAACGTTGGCCATGAATTTACACCAAAAAAAGTGAATGAATTTCAAAAAATTGAAACCATACAGTAAGCAGAGTGAATTAAATTAAAAATAAACAACATTTAGTAACTAGGGGAGGTTGGTAAGTCTGTCTCTATCTTTGATTCTGAACCCTTGCTCTGGCTTCTGACCAGACTTCTGACAAAGTACTTGAGGCCAGGCCAACCCGATGCTGAGCAACACTAGAATGGCACATCTCCAGACTCAAGAAACAATGCACTGACCATCCCAGAGTCGACAAACACATTCAATAATAACTAAAAATCATTTCTGCCCTGAAGAGAGGGCTACACCCTGGAAGGGATTAACTCGTGTACAGCTGGCTCAGAAGCTGGTCTGAAGGAAAGACAATACAGACCGAGTATGTTGACAGAAAGGGGAAGAAAAGACAGAAAAAAAGTGACGAGGATGTCAAGGAGGTAGTGCCTCTTGGGAGGGGAGACTGGGGAAAGTGTCAAACATAAGAATATAAATGAATCCCACATCACTCCCCAAAGTTACATTCTGGAATAAAAGGTTAAAAATTTCTAATAAAATGGACAGAAGTACAAATCACATACCTACTAAAGGTCTTATATGCAGAATACATAAGGAACTCTCAAAACTCAATAATAAAGCAAACTGTTCAATTAAATATATGCACAAAAGTTTTGAACAGACGCTTCACAGAGGACAGACTGATGGTAAGTAAATGAGTGCCTGAAAGATGCTCAACACCATTCATTGTGAAGGAGGTACAAATTAAAACCACAATGAGATACCACCACATACCTTTGAGAATAGCCAACCTTAGAAAGACTGACCATACCAAGTGTTGGTAAGGATGTGGGGCAAATGGAACTCTCACACCCTGCTGAAGAAAATGGAAAATAACACAATCGCTTTTGAAAACAGTCTGGCAGTTTCTTAAAAAGTTAAACACACTTATCATACGATCCAGCCATTTCACTCCTAGGTATTTATGCAAAAGGAATAAAAGCATATGCCCACATGCAGATTTGCACATGAATGTTCATACAGCTTTATTTATAGTAGCCAAAATGAGCCAAAATTAGAAACAATCCCCAAATCCACCAAAGGTGAACAGATAAACTCAACTAATCAGCAATAAGGTGGGATGAATTACTGATCATGTAACAACATTATTAATGAATCTCAAGGGAATTATGCTGAATAAAAACCAGACCAAAAAAGCATATATACTATATAAAGAGGATATTCCTTTTACATAACTGTGATACTGTGATTTATAATAAGAAATATATATTTGGTTTTCATCCCTATTTCTGGCACAGAGCTCCTAAAATCCTTGAAATTTCCTAAGTGATAAGAGCTATGATTTTGATATTTGTAACAAATCCCTCTCAACCTCACCTGAGTATGTTACTGAGGTGACTTTAGGAAAGCCACTAAGGATGGGGGCTGGTCGCCAGGGGAACCCACCATGTGATCAGAGGGTTGGAACTTTCAGTCCCACCCACTCCCAACTTTGGGGAAGAGGGAAGGACTTGATTGAGTTCCATCACCACGGGTCAATGATTTAATTAATCATACCTATGTAATAAAGCCTCCATAAAAACCCAAAAGGACAGAGCTTCCAGGTTGGTGAACCAGAATGCATTCATATGTTGGGAGAGTGGTGTATCCCAAACTCCACGGGGACAAAAACTCATGTGTTCTGCCAGACCTTTGGCTGTTCAACCATATCCTTTAAAATATTTTGTAATAAACTAGTAATCTAGTAAGCAAACCAGTGTTCTGAGTTCTGTAAGCCACTCAAGCTAGTTAATAAAACCTAAGAAGGGGGTATGGAAACTCCCAATTTAGAGCCAGCTGGAAGCGCAGGGAACAGTCCGGGCTTGAGAATGAAGTTGGGCCAGTTGGGAGTGGGGGGCAGTCTTATGGGACAGAACCCTTAACCTGTGGGATCTCATGCTGTCTCCCAGGGAGATAAAGGTCAGAACTGAGTTAAACTGCAGGACACCCAGCTGGTGTCAAATTGCCTGATATGTGGAAAACCCACACGTCTGGTGTCAGAAATGAAGTAGTGCTGTGTGAAGAATTTATAGTACAGGAGACACATCACAGAGTGTTCTTCCTTTACAATTCCTTTGCATTCTAGGAAATGCAAACTCATCTACAGAGACAGAAGCAGATCAGTGGTGGCCCTGGAGATGGGGAACCGACAGGAGGGAGGGATGACAAAGGGCCATGAGGAAACTTCTGTGGGTAATGGCATGTTCACTTTCTTGATGATGGTGATGGCTTCATGAGTGTGTGCACATGCCAGAACTTAATCAGACTGTACGTTTTAAATAGTCGTAGTTTACTGTATGTCAATTATGCCTCCATAAAACTTCAAAAAATGGATCAGCGGAGATGGACAAGAAATGAGGGTAGAAAATTAACTGGGAGATCACTGAACATTTCTTGACTACTTAGATTCTAACATGATGGCCTAGCCTAGATGACTCTATTGCGAGCCACAGACACAGGACTAGGTATCACCGCGGAAGAGACAGACATACAGGATAAATTTAGCATGGAGACAGGCCACTGCTCCAACAGTATTTACAAAGGGCCAGTTAATGGCATCATAAACAGCAATGAGCTCAGTTCCCTAAGGCAAGTTTTCCTCCTACACAATTCCCTCACCCTAAGGGGCTCTGAACCTGCCAACCTCAGCAGGGAGTGTGCCACTGGAAACAGTCTTTCAGAGCAGGGAAGCAGACGGCGCAGCAGGTGGAAACCCTCAATGCTCAAGAGCTGAGGCCTGGTGCCGCCATGTAAGTCCCACTAAACCCACGTCCTTATGGCAGCCATCACACCCGCCCGCTTACCTCAAAGGGCTGCGAAGAGAAGGCCCACCTACAGACCCACAGAACGCCACAAAGTGGAACACAGATGCTACATGTTACTCCTATTAAACAAATAAATGCTTCCTTGACAAATAAAAAAAAAATTGAACCATCTCCCTTTTCACTTTAACGGGACAGCGAGACGAAGAAGCCATTAATCAGTACCACACTGTGATGAACACGAAAAGCTCCTACGCTGTTTACCACCATATTACTACTTCTAATCCACACGAAGTATTTGTTAAATTAATGCCCTTTTAAACAAAACTCAAATCGTCAGCTCCAAAGTGTAACAAACATGTGAACTAGATACATTTTACAAACAGAATGTTAAATTAAGCTAAAAGGCATTGTTTTTATAATATAAAATACGTCAGTAAACACTCAGAAGCTAAAAACATCAACAGCATTTTAACACTTGCTAGAGACATGACTTTCAGAAGAACGCTGATCTCAAAGAACTTTAAAAATTCAAAAAGAATTTTTAGGTACTCAGAATTTATCTGATAGCACCTATGACCTCAAGGTTTAAGTCTCAACAAGCTCTAGTTTTTGTTTCCAATTATCCAGTTAACCATAAATTAAAAGTCTTCTCAAAAATTAGTCAGCATCTCCTCTTTTTGTTAAGAAAAAAGTATTACATATTTTTCTCTAACTTACTCTTTTGCATTTTTGAGAATGACATTCACCAAATAAATTTACAAAATCCGAAATGCATTAAAACTTCTTAAGTTCTTAGAGGAAACAACAAATTATAAGACACAAAATTAGATGATTTGCCAAGTGTGTGAGGAAAACATTGTCACCAGACCCCAGAATATCAAGTTGAACCATATGAAATTACCATTTTTATGGGTAAAAACAGCCAAATGTTGGCCATTTCACATGAATGAACGTAATTAAAATGAAATAAAATTAAAATAACAATAAAGCTGTGGAATCTAGCAACTGTTCTCTAGCATACACGCTACTAAACATGAGTTTCCGTGTTTTTAGAAACAAAAAGCATCCTGATGGCAATATTTTTGGCAACTAGAAACTGTGCTCATGAAAGAGAGTTAAGATCAATTAAATGGCTGTTTTAGTTAACTATTCCCAACTGTCTGAGCCATGAAAGCATGAAGAGAAATATGAGAGAGTAAAATTTCTCAAATTTGCAACTATGTCCTTGGTCTCAAAACATCAAGTCTGGCGTCCTATCAACTCCATTCTTCTGAACGTATTCCAGCAAGTAAATCATGAGCATCATCAAAAGGATCAGGCTGGGTTTCTAGGGAACTTTATAAAAAATCGACCAAAGAAACCAAATCATAAAGCTAATGGTAGTGAACCAGTTAAAGATGACAAATGGGAACACTTGCACATGTAAGTATTTATATACATTATGTCATTTATGTCCTACATACAACTTAACAGGCTGGTATGGTGCCCACTTAACAGCTAAAGAGATCAGGGCTCAAAAAGTATCTTATCCAAGGTAAAAACACTAATAAAGTATAAGAATTTAAATTCAAAACTGATTCTGTCAGATGCCAATCTTTTTTTTTTTTTTTAATTGAGGTCTAACATTATATAGTTGACCCTCGGACGACATGGGTTTGAACAGGTCCATTTATACATGGGTTTTTGTTTTTGTTTTTGTTTTTGTTTATAAATATGGTACAATACTGTAAATGTATTCTCTCCTTATGATTTTCCTAGTAACACTGACTTTTCTCTCACTCACCTTATTGTAAGAATACAGTTTCTGATACAGACAACATACAAAGTTGTGTTACTCAACTGCTTATGTTATCAGTAAGGCTTCCAGTCAACAAAAGGCTATTAGTGAAGTTTTTAAACAGTCAAAAGTTATATGCAGATTTTCGCACCTGTGTTATTCAAGAGTCAACTGTATTAGTTGCAGGTGTACATCATAGCGATTTGAAATTTGTATATAAAAATGAGCATCACAAGGTAACATTCATTGCCATATATAGTTACAACAATTTTTTTTCTTGTAATGAGGACTTTTAAGATATACTCTGTTTTAACAATTTCCAAATATGCAATACAATATTATTAACTAGAGTCACCATGTTGTACATTACATCCCCAGGACTTCTTTATTTTGTATTTGAAAGTCTGTATCTTCTAAACCCTTCACCCATTTCTCCCACCTTCCACTCTCCACCTCTGGCACCCATCAATCTGTTCTATGTATCTATAACCTTGGTTTGTTTGTTTGTTTTAATTCTTCATATAAGTGAAATCACAGCATTTGTCTTTCTTTGATTTATTTCACTTAGCATAATGTCCTCAAGGTCCATCCATGTTCCCTCAAATGGCAAGATTTTATTCTTTTTTATGGTTGAATAGTATTCCATTATGGTTTCCATATACCATATATCTTCTTTATCCATTTATCCACTGATGGACACTTAAGCTGTTTGTATATCTTGTCTATTGAAAATAATGCTGCAATGAACATGGAGGTACAGATAATTTTTCAATTTAGTGTTTTTGTTTTCCTTGGATAAATACCCAGAAGTGGAACTGCTGAATCATATGGCAGTTCTACTTGTAACTTTTTGAGGAACTCCATACTGTTTTCCACAGTGGTTGCCCCAATTTACACTCCCACCAACAGTGCACCTTTTCTATATTGTCACCAACACTTACTGTCTTTTTGATAATAGCCATTCTAATAGGTGTGAAGGGATATCTCATTGTGGTTTTGATTTAAATTTCCCTGATGATCAGTGATATTGAGCATCTTTTTATGTACCTGCTGCCCTTCCAATGTCTTCTTTGAAAAAACATCTATTCAGATTTTCTGCCCCTTTTTAATCAGATTTTTCTTGCTACTGAGTTGTATGAGTTTTTTATATATCTTGGATATTAACCCCTTATCAGAGATATGAGTTGCAAATATTTTCTCCCCTTCGGTAGTTTGCCTTTTCATTTTGCTGATGATTTCCTTTGCTGTGCAGAAGCTTTTTAAAACTTTGATGTAGTCCCACTTATTTTTGCTTTTGTTGCCCTTGCTTTTGGAATTCAGATCCAAAACATCATCGCCCAGACCACCTATACTTTCTTGTAGAACTTTTATGGATTCAGGTCTTATATTCAAGTCTTTAATCCATTTTGAGTTAATTTTCGTGTATGCTGTAGAGGTAGTGGTCCAGTTTCATTCTTTTGTATGTAGCTGTCCAGTTTTCCCAACACCATTTATTGAAGAGACTGTCTCATTGTATATTCTTAGCTGCTCTGTCATAAACTGTATATGCATGGATTTATTTCTGGGCTCTCTATTCTATTCCACTGATCTATGTGTCTGCTTTTACACTAAGACCATGATGTTTTAGTTACTATTGCTTTGTAATGTAGTTTGAAATCAGAGGGCATGATGCCTCTGGCTTTGTTCTTTCTCAAGACTGCTTTGGCTATCCAGACAGGATCTTTTGTGGTTCCATACAAATTTTAAAATTAGGTTCTATTTCTGTAAAAAATACCATTGGAATCTTGACAGGGTTTGCCCTGAATCTGTAGATCGCTTTGTGTAGTATAGATATTTTAAAAATATTAATTCTTCCAACCCAATTCAAAACCAGCTGTCAGATACCAGAGTCTTATAACATTTCTGCAACTAAGATCCTCTATTAGCATCACCATTTGGGCTGCTAGCATCACCACTGTCTGCTAGAAGCTCTGAGTATTATTTTTAATGTTTTCAGCAGTTCGTCAAGATTATCCTCCTTTTGGAGATGAGGGAAATGAGGATCAAGGATTTAAGTGATTTTGCTCAAAAGCTTAAGCCTGTATGTTTTTAGCATTTGAACTCAAGATTTTCTGTTAACTACTAAACTTATGTTCCCTCTACTATACCACTACTCTGCCATACCTAGTATCTAGCATCAACTAATATGGTCAGTAACATGTACAGCTAACCCTGGAACAACATGGGTTCAAACCACACAGGTCCACTTATAAGTGGATTTTTTTCCATTAGTACAGTACAGTATTGTAAAGGTATTTTCTCTTCCTTATGATTTTCTTAGTAACATCTTCTCTTCTCTAATTTACTGTAAGAATACAGTATACATTACATATAATATACAAACTATGTGTTAATCGACTGTTTGTGTTATTGGTAAGGCTTCTAGTCAAGGCTATCAGTAGTTAAGTTTGGGGGAGTCAAATGTTGTAAGTGGCTTTGACTGTGTGGGGGTCAGAGCTCCTAACCGCTGCACTGTTCAAGGGTCAAATACAATTAATACGGAAATGCACACAACTATTAAACTATGTATCTGTTTACATTTGTAAGCATTCCACTGAGGCTGAGAAACTATTTGATTGCAAGAGACTTAGGTATGATTCCAGTCACACCATCCGGAGAAACACTAGCTTGCCATACAACTGTCCCAGGCAACTGGGACAAGGACTCAGGGTTTCCTCAATTCTTACCCGCCAGACATAAAAATATGTGTATGGAAATTATTTAGCAGAAATCAACAGGCATAATATGTGGCTTACATTATTATACAAAACATGTCAATGCATTCCAAGATATTGACAACAAGCATATGAAATAATGTTAACTCATCCAAAGATATATGATAGTTTTAACAGATTTAACAAGTAATTTTGTATGCCCTCTTAGAATTTAAAAGGACATCTTAGCATTGTTTCAAATAGCCTTTTTCTTTAAATCAAAAAACAAGAGCTATTTAGTGAAGTTTAAACCAATGCATAACTTTTAAGTACTACACAAAGCTTTCTGGTTATATCAGCACAAAGAAGAAATGCTGAACTAAGACTCTCCCAAGAGATTTTGCTAACTTTTAACTTTAGAGAAAACAGTAACTGAAACCCACAAGTCATATACACGTGGCCTTGCTCTCATGATTTTCAGATCATAACCACAGAAATCCAAATGTAGTAGACACTGTCTACAGGCATTCAACATTTATTCCCACCTCCACTGTCTCCTTCCCTATATCAGAGACTAGAAGGCTAAAAAGCTCATTTCTCAGGTCCCTTGCCATGGGACTTTAATTTTTCTTCCTTCTGTATCTATATGCCTTGTGTTTCCTTTTTTGCTTTACTGCACTGACTAGGACAATTCTGAGTAAGAACAGTGAGTGACCATCCTTCCTTATTCCCAATGCTAGGCAAAAACATTAAGTCTTCCACCAATTATTATAATTACTAGCTGGAGGTCTTTCATAGATACCTCTTATCAAGTTGAGAAAGCTCCTACTTTTCTGAGTTTTTATCGTGAATAAATGATGAATATTGTTAAATGCTCTTTCTAATAAGCCTACTGAGATGATCATACAGGTTTGAAGAATTCTGTGTAGTTTGTTGATATTGTGAATTATACAACTCATCTTCAAATGAAGAAACAATCCTGCATTTCTGGAATAAATGGCACTTTAGCATGATGTATTATACTTTTTATATAAACTTTATTCAAGTTGCTAGTATTCTGTTGAGAAATACCTTTGTTTTTTTATATCAGAGTAATAATGGCCTCCTAAAATAAATCAGTGTTCTCTTCCTTCTATTTTCTGAAGATTTTTGTATATAATTGGTTTTATTTCTTTCTTAGTAAGTTGGTAGAATTCACCAGTGAGTCCATTTGGGCTTAGAGGTTTCTGGGAGGAGGGGGTGTTTAACTACAAATTCAATTTCTTGAATAAAGAGCTATGCATGCTATCCACTCCTTCTAAAAGGATTTTTAGAATGTGATGTTTAATTTCAAAATATTTGTAGATTTCACATATAATCTGATACTGATTTCTAGCTTATTTTCGTTATAGTCAAAAAACAGACATATTCCTGAAAAAATACCTGTAAAGTGAAAGCATGGAAATCAAATTAAATGCCTTGTGAATTTGATGAAATCTGTCCATTTATCTAAGTTATCATAATATTCCCTTTAACTTCCTTTTGTAGAATCTATACTGATGGTCTCTCTTTTCTGATACTAGAAATTGTTGCCTTCTCCTTTTTTTCCTGATTAGGGCAACTACAGGTTGATCAATTTTATTGATCTCCTTAAAAAAACTCAGCTTTTGGTTTCACTGATTTTTTTTCCTACAGTTTTTCTGTTTTCTATTTCAATGATTTCTGCTCCTATCTTTGGTAACTCCTTCTCTGCTTGTTCTGGGCTTAATTTGCTCTTTGCCCTCTATTTTCTTAAGGTGAAGGTTTAGATTATTGTTTCAAAACTTCTATTTCCTATTATAATCATTTAACATTATAAATTTCCCCCGGAAGTACTGCTTTAGGTGCATCCCTTAAATTTGGATATGTTGTATTTTCATTTTCATTCAATTCAAAATATTTCCTAATTTCCCTTGTGACTTCCTCTTTGACCCATGGGACTTTTAGAATGTGGTATTTAATTTCAAAATATCTGGAGATTTCACAGATAATCTGATAATGATTTCTAGCTTAGTTTCATTATAGTAAAAAAATACAGACATATTCCTGAAAAATTACCTGTAAAGTGCAAGTATGAAAATCAAATTCAATTTTCTGATAGTAAATTAATGAAATGATTTGCCCACAGCGAAGGAGAGACAGAACTAAAGATTAAGTCATCCAGCATCCTTTCCTCTAAAGGATATTAAGAGCATTATGTTCTCTCTAAAACCCACCTCAAAATCAAGAGACTTGTCATTTTCCCTTCTACTCTTCCAAAAAAATAAATAAAAGGAAGAAAAAGACAATTTCACAAAGAGCATCTCATTTGATTTTTACAACTCTATAAAACAAATGATAGACATTTTGTACAAGGAAAATGAAGCTCAAAGGAGTAACCTGCCTTACTGGTTTGGCCATGTCTCATTACTCTTGAATTATTCCTTGAAGATAAAGCAATATACATAATTTAAATCTCTAAATAATTCAAAACCTCATTTCAGCCACTGTTGGAATCAACATCACCTCAGTTCAGAGTAAGCTGTAGTAAAATCCACCTAGGCTTAAGTTTTATCATCTTGACTGTTCATATCCATTCATTATTAACAAAAATCAGATAATAAAGAACCAGTTAAACCCCAAGAAATAAAAAGTAAATGGGCAAAATATGTAGGAAGGAAAAATTAGACCCCAGTTTAATAAGTCATAAACTATATAGCCATATTTGTTTTTCACACAAAAATTAATATGAAATGAATATATCAAGTTATATTTTTTCTCTTTCAAATTCTTGAACTGTTGACTAGGATCTAAAGCTCTAAAATATTATCTGCTGTTAATATTTACATATTAAAATATATTAATATGTAATATTTTGAAATATTAGAATATTTTATAGTATTCTATTTCAAATTAGAATTCTGAACTATAATGTTACAGAAATTAAATGGCTTTAAAGGTAAGAGGCACACATTCTTACCGTATAACTGTTGACTTACGGGCTGCAGAAATTCCCCTCCGGTAGCATCACCACTTTGGCTCAGATATCAATAGTACAGCAGTCAAAATTAAAACTGAAAAAAAAATTTCAGTAACAGTAAGTAAAGTGCATTCAAGTCTTCAAGAAAGTCTTAAATTCAAATTTCACATTTCAACAATTTCATTGAGGGAGTTCCAATCCCAGAACTAGTTTTCTTAATTAGTTTAAGCAAGAAAGCTAATAAGGTATGTGAATTCCTGTATAATTCCAACTCCCTATCCTGGAATAAGCTCTGAAATTAACATCAAGAAATCACAGTAAATAGCTAAAGGGCAGAAAAACAAAAAGCCAAGTATATTACAGGTATATTCAACTGAACTGCTCAGTTCATAGATTCAACACACATACATTTAAGGTTTTATTACTGCCCACAATGAACTGAACATTGATGATTCACACAAGAACTCTATCAGACAAGAGCTTCTGTATCAATTTTTCACACAAAAATAATAAATTCAGCGGCACCTGAATTTAAATACAGGTGGTGCAGTCAGTTGAGCGTGGACTCTTGGTTTCGGCTCAGGTCATGATCTCAGGGTCTTGAGCTCCACTCAGAGTCTGCTTAAGACTCTTTCCCTCTCCTCCTATCCTACACCCCCCCCAATAAACAAATAAATCTTTTTAAAAATCTATTTAAATTCAATAAAAATCTTGGTGATCCCTTTATAAATACTTTAATAGAACATATGTGGATAAAACAGTAACAAAGGTTTAATACTTGCTGAATCTACCCTAGAAAGCGTTTCCAGAATAACTGATATTCAGAACGGCAAGACTGTAGAGCAATCTGATATTGTTTATCAATGCTCTGGAGCTAAGCAGTACCAGAAAGTATAGAATTTCCTACCCCAACAGAGTTATGGTTTATTTAGGAAGAATACGCAGAAGAAAAATTTGGTGAATATCATTCACTAATTCAGCAAAAGTTTACCAAGCATCTTGTATGAATAAGTCTCCCCACTGTAAGGCAACAATGCAGACACAAAAATGAATAAGAAAATGCCTGCTCATCAGAGAACTCACAGTCCTGTGATGGTGACCAATGCCTGCCAATAATTACAATACAGTGAGGTAGCTGTACGAGAGCAAGAGTGAGGCGGTGGAATGGGATGTATCAAACAGTCTCAGAGGACAAGGAGTAGGGAGGAGCGAGGCCAGGCAAAGGCCGTGCAGGCACGGGAAAGGAGGACTGTGCAGTTTCCAAATGGGAAAGCAACTTTGAGTCTATTAAAGAGGATTCTCTGCATATGCATGAATTATATGTAGGCCGGTAGATGAGAACCTACACAGTTAAGACTGTCACTACCATTTGGAAAGCAGGGAAAAAAACAGATCATTCAATGATCCTCTAATTTATACACATCCCACTAGTTTGCTTATTTAAAATTAAAAGCAGCACATAATTTTCTTCCCCTTCCTTAGGAGTAGCTGTACAGCAAGCTCTTGATTATGCAGAGTAAAAGCAAAATGAGTTTTTCCTAAGTAATTTGCATTAGTGATCACCTTATTTCCAAACACAGAGAATTAGCCCTAGGTTTTTGATTATCCAGGTCAAATTTTACCTCTATCAGATCACCTTATTTGCATGATTCTGAAAGTACCCAGCACTCTACATTTCACGTTAGAGATGGTTCTGTCTAGCTAACTGTGAAGGAAAGGGTCTGACGTGTGTGTTTTCTGGATGACCGTTTGTGTTTAGCAATCATGTGTTAATTCTTCCTTTGGGAAATACAACTATGAGTTTTCCCATTTGCCTGAAATGCTACGTACTGTTAATCTGTTAATAGCTATCACTTGGTGAATGCTTTACTCAGGATTAAGCACAGTGCTCACATGTCACATACATTTAACTTAATCCGCACAATGCAGGTAACATCTGTCTCCATCAAAAAATGAGGAAACCGAGGCCCAGAAGGTGACACGTCCAGGATGACACAGCTTGTAAGAAGCAGGGTCAGGACCGGGGGGTCTGGCTGCAGTCACTCTTCTGAACAGCGGTATTAGACAGCCTCCTTGTGGACACGTACACACGCATTTTTCTTTCCTGCTCTGCCGCTACCATGTCTTACTTAAGTCAGGAACCATCAAAGTCTTGAAGAATCAACTAGACTTTGTGAATGTGTTGCTTAATTTTACAGGGTAGAGCATATCTTTAACTCCTTGGAAGCTACAGTTTAAGGCTATTAAGTGTGAAACCCAGCACTTCTACTTAGAGGTGTCAGGGAAACACATTTAAATGCAACACCAGAACTGAAATTCTATTTATGCCCCATGGTTAAGCTCTGGGTGGTGCTGAAAATGCTTCTCCGTGGCCGTGGTCTAAGAGCACAATTGCCCTGTCATTTCCTACCACAGGCCTGCATCCATGATGCTCCCCCAGCATGAACGCCTTCTTCTCGCTTCCACGCATCCCAGCTGTACCTAGCCTTCAGAATGCAACCTAGTACAGCCCCCTCCCCCCATCCATTCAGCTCTCTAGCTGCTCAACAAACATTTATTGTAGTAGTGTGTCAGGCACTGCGTGTGTCCTCACCCTGGAAGATCAAGGCCCAGTCCTTCAACCCCAACAACCCCTTGGTCCACCAGAAGAAAACTGTACAAACAAGGAACTAGTATTCAGTGTGATAAAGGTGTATACATGGTATTAAGAGAGCACAAGGGAGGGAGTGGAGCCACCGAGGGGAGGGGGTGGCAGGAAGGACATCACAGCCCTGGTAACAACATATATTTGTATATATTACAAATATATTACAGATGATGATGACCTAAAATAAGACAGGAGAATTTTTTAAAGGGAACAAACCTGACAGACATAGGTGTTGGGTGATGAAGTGGAAGAGATGCTAGGATGTCTCTCGGAAGACAGAGCCAGAACCACTAAGGCAGCTCTGTCCAGGAATGATGGATGTGTTTTGTGGATGAACACCATCCAAAATGGCAGCCTCCAGCCGCACAGAGCACTTGACTGAGCACTTGAAATGTGGCTAGTGTGGCTGAGGAACTGAATTTTTAATTTTATTTCATTTTAATGAATGTTAATTTAAATAGCAACACAGGGCTAGCAGCTACTGTACTGAACAGTGCAGCTCTTAACAGTTCAGGTTTGAGATACTAAATTGAGGGGTTATTACCAGTAGGGGAAAGGAATAACCAAGAGAAGGGTATATGAACACTCAAATATTTGTTGATTAGATGAATGAACAAGCCAATGAACAGAGAAACAAACTGGATGATCCTTAAGGACTCCTCCCTTTAAAATTTCATTCAGGAGATGCCTGAGTGGCTCAGTCAGTTAAGCATGTGCCCTTGGCTCAGGTCATGATCCAGGGTCCTGGGATTTAGCCCAGCACTGGGCTCCCTGCTCAGTGGGGAGTCTGCTTCTCCCTCCCCCTCTGCCCTGCTCATGCTCTCGCGCTCTCTCTCTCAAATAAATAAAATCTTAAAAAAATAAAATAAAATTCCATTCAAAGAGGTACTTATCCCTGCTCCTTCGGGTTTTGAATACTGCTTTCAATATGATGGCATCAGACCTCAGTCTAATTCTTAAAATACTGCTAAGTTAAAACTCCTTATGCTATTCAGTGTAAAAAACAAGAAAGAAAAGAAAAAAAATGGAATTTTTGCAAGGAATGATCACAGACCAAGGATAATCAAGCCAGGGTAAGTAACTACCTAGTAAAATGTGTCCAAACACATTTATGGATGAGGCTCCAACAGCTTTATGATGAGCTCTGGTCATTACAAATATATTACAGACCATTCACCTCCTAAGCAGTTCAGCTGATGTTCAATTTACATTCCTCTATACTGTGCTGAGAGAAATGACTGAATTTAATCTCACGAAACACCTAATTTTGTTCTACAGAGCATTTTAAAAGGTCAATGATAATAAAGCTGTCCCCAGTAATATGCCCTTCTATCTTAATTATCCACAACAATCCAAGTCAATATGAGATAAATAACTCCGCGACATGAAAACGTTTAACCTGAGAACAGGTTGTGTCCAAATGACTCACTGTTAATCTGCCAATGTTATCCTAATCTGATTGTACTAGGCTTTACTATTTTGGTCCTTGCCATCCCCCTACAGCTTCCCAATTCTAGTTTTCCAGAAAGGAGAAGCTGTTCCAGAGAGCTGTTGCCCTGCTGCGCTTTCCAGGGCTACCCCGTTAACCAGACTCAAATTCTAAATTCCTCCCTCCCCAGGAGATCATGTCATCAGTAAGAGTTCTTAACTATTCACATATAAAGTTCTATTTACAAGATTGTTAGGCATTTTAGAACCTGTAGCCGCCATTAGCTTCAGAGGAACAAATCTCATCAGAATGTCTAATATGAATGTTTTTAGCTAGAATCGTCTGACAACACGGTAAAACAGCAGTCTTGTGTCTCCCCTCGTTGGCCTCTCAGGTTGGATACCTGTGCTCCAATTCCCAATGCTGGAACAGTCCTACGTCTTTGAAATCAGAGCTGGTAGGGACACACTCAGTTGGCCCCACAATTCAATTCAATGTATGAGTGAGTTCTTTTGTAGAAGGTAAAACAAAAACACTAAGTACTAAGACAAGGTCTTGGCCTCCAGCAAGCTTTATCTGGTGGGAAAGAGTAAATAAACACAAAAAATATGAAACGAGTCTGAGAAGGAATATTGCTATGAGTAAGAGAAATAATTGCAGCCAGCTGACATTCACTGGTCACCTAGGTGTATCACAGTCTCAGCCAGGTTCATTTTCATGTCTTTAGTAATTAATAAAACCACATTAATTCTGAGTACAAATGAAAAATTCTCCCCATTTTGAGTAATCTGTTCATTAAAAAGTACTTATTCCAGACCTTAATACAAGGGTCATAAAACAGTATTTTCTTCCCCTTAACTTAACGAACAGTGTAACTACCTAGTAAAATACAAGGAATGAACGATCAATTCCTGATATGACTTTTGCAGAGATCCACAGCTGGTCCACACCTCTGGGCTAATAATGGTCAAAGAATCGAATAGCCCAGATAAAGATCTGGGTCCTGTCAACCACTCATTGATCCATTCAAACACTTACTATCCCACTACGCATAAGAAATACAACCATGAGTCAGACAAAGGTGAGGCTATATATGGAAAGACACCTCACCGCAAGTTCAAAAGTGCTAAGTGGCCAGAGATACGGGCAACATGCGGTGAAAGAAAAGGTTAGCAGCACCTGCAATAAACAGGAAAAGACTTCAAATCTGCATGGGGCTCAAAGTGACACCAAGAGACTGATTCCTATCTTCTGAGATGCACAGAGTATACAAAGTTAATATAAAGATAAATGCTGTATCATCACTTAAATATTAGGACATCATGGGGGAGTCAGGATCAGGAGCAGCAGATCCAGAGCTTGCTCATAAAATGAAAAGCATGTATCTGCCTACCTGTCTCCAGGGAAGCTACGGGAAACTCATGGGCAAGCGTTAGAAGGGGTCAAGATCCATCGCCCCCAGGCAGCACAGAGCTCTCCTCCACCCTCCCTCTCCCTGTACCCACCTGCCTGAACACTGTTCAGAGAGAGGGAAGCCTTGAGTTTGGAACCCCACTCGTTAAGAAACACTATTTGAAATAAGGCTTTCTTTATATTCAGTTAAAGCCTACATCTTTTTTTTTTTAAAGGATTATTTATTTATTTATTTATTTGACAGAGAGAGAGAGACACAGTGAGAGAGGGAACACAAGCAGGGGGAGTGGGAGAGGGAGAAGCAGGCTTCCTGCTGAGCAGGGAGCCCAGTGCCAGTCTCGATCCTGCACTGGGATCATGACCCGAGCCGAAGGCAGACGCTTAACGACCAAGCCACCCAGGCGCCCCTAAAGCCTACATCTTTATAACTGCAAACCAACGCTCTGTTTTGCCCACTGAAACCAAGCAGAATCTACCACACCCTCAGCTCTGCAAACATCCAAGTATCTGAAGGCAGAGTTCAATGTTCCTGTCTCTCCAGTCTTTCCCAGGTGCTCTCTGGCCTGTCCTTCAGGAGGTGCAGTGCTCAGAACGACACATACCAGATGTGGCCTGAGGGAAGCAGCACGCCTTCCCCATCGACGCCACCAGCCTGCCAGTTTGTTTTACTGGTTCTCTCTTCTGGACGCTGCCGCCACGCTGGGCACACTCCTTAGGAAAACTCCTCTCTGCCCCGCCACTCTGGAATAGGATCCCCAGGCTGCCCTTCTGCAGGGCAGCCTCCACCGTTTCTCCCAAGCTGCAATCATGCCCCGAGCCCTCCACTCCTGAGTTTCTCTGCACCTGCCTCTCCCTGCTCATTGGCCCTCCCAGTGAGCAGACTCAGGTCACTTCCACTACAAAGCATTTGTTCAGCTTCCCCGTAGCATCCACTTTCCCCTTCTCCGTGCCCACCAACCAAAGGGGCAGTACTGAATGCCACAGTGCGGTAGGCTCTCAAGCCCGAATTGAGCTCCCACCGACAACATCCCCCCACTTACTTACACACTCCAACATTCCAGGCAGGTTAGTTAAGCCTACATTTCCTAAACTACAAAAAATGAGACTGTGGGAGTTACGTGAGCTAATCCGTGGGACACTCCAGGCCTTGCACGTGATAAGCAACAAAGAGGACCAATCACTGCTGTTACTACTTACTACTTCCCCACCACCACCATTAATTACAACCTGTTCTCCTCCACATGGTCACGTCCACCAGGACTGTGAGGGTCACCTGCATCTTTATACCCCCAGGGCTTCGCAGAGAATCAGGTTCACAACATCCTCTTGAGCAATGTTTGGTCCAGAAGAAAACAAAGAGTGAGCGGATACATGAGCACACAAGAACCTAAAACCAAGATGATCGAAGACGTTCAGATTTAGTTCTATTCTTAAATTTGCCTAGTTATTCATTATCACAACAATGCACTGAGCTGCTAAGAGATCAAATAATTTAGAGGTTGAGATGTTCAGAAATTCACAGTAAACAGAATCCATTTTCAGAGGAAAAATGGATTATCTAGTTTATGGTGCTTCTGCCTACTGCAAGTCTTGAGGTTTTTTGTTTGATGTTTTTAATGTTCATGGCAGAGAGGTCTGGCCCTGGGCAGCCAGCCACCTGTGAGCCCTAACACTTTTGACCCCTACCTCCACTCTTCACTATGAAAATTTTTTTCATTTTCATTTTTAAATTCCTAGAACCCAGCTCAGTGCTTGGCACACAGTCCACACTCAAAAAACATCTGCCAAATAAGTGAATTTTCTTGAATGCTTAGGTTAAAAAAAAAAAATCACAATGCCTCTTCCTGACCTCCTTCAACCCAGAAAGTTGGACTTGCCTTGTGTCCAGTGACCTTGTATTGGCCCCATGGGTCACCACTTTAAGTGCTGGGCTTCACCCAAGCAAAGAGCAGGAGAATTTGGGTCAACAGAGCACTCGTTTCAATTCAGCCAAATGGTTAATGAGCTTTTGTGCAAGGGGCATAAAGAGATAAATAACTTGCTCAAGATAAAATAAGGCTTCCAGCTTGAGGAAAGACTGCTGACTACGACAAAGTGTTTTAAACGCTGTTTAGCAACATTATGGAACAATCTACAACCATTAAATACAAATGTGGAGTGGTACCAATTGGCACCATCAGGCAGTTTCTTTCAAGACACTCAGAGACAGCCTGAGAGTGCAGGAAAGAAAGGAGCAGGCAGGACAGATGCAGGAGACAGAGGGGACAGGGGTCTCAGTGGGGGAGTGAGCTGACCAACAGGAAAGGTGGGAAAACGGGGAGGCCAAGGGGTCCCTGAAGATCTGTTCCAGAATTTTGCAGACAACAAGAGATGCAACACTCGCCCATTAAGACATCCCAGAATCCCAGAATTTTTCAAACTTCCTTTCTTAAAAGTGGGACACTGTGTCCTTGGCTGATGTTCTGGCACTTTTCCTGTTGCTTGTGACCCCACAAAGATGACAAACCAATGACTGTGGGGAGGGCCCTGAACATAATAGCTTAAAAGTTGAAAGAGATCCAACTCAAGGGAAAGATTTTTTGCCTAAACGACGTTATATTTTTCTCTGCTTTAATTACTGAATCCTGTAATTGGAATTCATCACTGATTCAAAGAGATGCTAAAAATAGTCTGTTTCAGAATGTAGAATGAGAAGCATCATGTAACTTTGCTACTAAATGGACTTCTATTTTTTTCATAGCTCAGTAACTTACTCTTGAAATAGACTTCCTCTTTTTATTAACCAAAAATGTAAAACACTTCAGATACACATTAAACATTAATTTTCAATACTGATTATGCTTTATAAATTTATAAGTGAAATCTCAGATATATACTAACCTTGCTTAAAAAACAGTTCCTCGACCCTTTCCCTATAATCATGACCTTCATGAAACACCTCTGACTGATGAGTGCAATCTCATTTACATGTGAGAAATGAATTAAAACAAAGCCTGTTATCCCACAGGTTCTCCACTGCACATGGCAATTTGAACCCACTGTGCCATTTACAAAGGGCTTTCTCAAATGAATCATCTCATTTAATCTCTGCAACCATCCTGATACAAACAGGAAAGGCAGGAATGTTTTAATTATCTTACAAATTAGGAAGCTAGCTCAAAGACTGAACCAGCCCATGAAGGTGGGGGAGACACTCACCTCCATCCTCCTTGGATCCACCTCACCTTCAGTCCCACCTTGGATTCCAAACTCAGCTCCTTCAAAGACATGCTCTGTGGCCTCCACCGGGTTTCCCGGACGCGCCCCCCCCCCCGCCCCAAGCCCAGCAGATTCACCCCTTCCCCCCAACTCCAACAGAGCTCACATCTGCTTCCCATTGTGGTTTGCCTTGGGATGCCCATGCTCTGTCTTCTCAACTCAATTAGAAGCCCCGTGAGGGTAAAAACTGAATTTCCTATTTCTTTCTTTTTTTTTTTTTTTAAAGATTTTATTTATTTGACAGAGAGAGACACAGTGAGAGAGGGAACACAAGCAGGGGGAGTGGGAGAGGGAAAAGCAGGCTTCCCGTGGAGCAGGGAGCCCGATGCGGGGCTCCATTCCAGGACCCTGGGATCATGACCTGAGCCAAAGGCAGACGCTTAACAACTGAGCCACCCAGGCACCCCTGAATCACCTATTTCTTAATGTCTAGAATCATGTACATAACAGGGACACACTGAATTCTTTTTTATGATGCCACCTATCAAGGAACCGTCGAGTAGACAAATGTCTCTCTTTTCCTAACTTTTCAACAATGGCCTTGCTCTTCCCTTTGGCTCCACCTTCCCAGCTGCAACTAAGAAATTCCTGGAAGCCATTCCTGGGCCATCATAAATAAATTTTTTTAAAAAAGAGGTTTTCTTAACAATGATTAAAGTTGCTTTACTCTTTGGTCTGAGTCTCTCCTGTTCTCCTGTACCTATAAACTGTCCCTGGTTTCTGACTGCATGTTGGTTTGTGAGCACCTGTGAACCTGACTCACTCGTCACCTGTGTTTTTATTTCCTTCATTCCGATATTCACCTGCTTTCTGTCCGTGCCAGGCCTCACACCGTTAACTTCCAGCTCTGCTGACCCTGCCTTTCTCACCCATCCTCACATCAACCACAGTCCAATGCTACCACAGACCCCACCCAGGCCCCTACCCAGGGACCTGCTGGCCTGCCGTGAGTGGTCAAGAGAGGGATAGTGCCTTATTTTTAATCTTTAGCTTCTCCCTGGAGTTCTGCATTTCCATAGCGATTTCAAGAGGAAGACAAATGTACCACAGGTACCAGTGTCAGCTGCTCTGGGCGCCCCATGACTCTGTATCCTTCCGCTTCAAACGCACACGAGACATTAGGACAACTTAATATCTTACAGTCAGCAATCAACATCCTGTTGGAAACCAAACACATCAAAACCAAATCAGGGTTACCGTTCGGTTTCATGAAATATGCTGAACCTTAAATCTGGACAAAGAGAATTGTTACAAAAACGCACAGAAGTACTTAGGAAATCTGTGCGTTATCAGATGGAAACAGCAGATGTAAGTGCTGCATTGCAGAGGCCTCTTTTTTTTTTCATTACCATGACAATTTTTACATATTCCAAAATCAAAATCTATTTCAAAGCTAGCTATGTAATACTAAACCTGACATAAAGATTTCATGTGCCTTTCAACAAGTACCTTCAGTTACTTGTTTTCCCCCTTGAGGATAAATTATAGTACCAGCCAGTATAACAAACAGGTCCATAAACTTCCACCCCCAGGGGATCCTGTGTGTTCAAAGAAGACTGACTAACACAGCAGTAACATTTTATGGCGCATCTACACTCAATCCCCTTGAGCCTCTAGTCAAAAACCCTAATGTTCACTATATCTAAAGTAATCAGGGAGCTGAATGGCTCACTACCAGACTACAAGAATACCACACAGCTTGTGACAGAAGACAAACACAAGGGGAAAAAACCATCACCACCCAGAAATGAATATAAAACTTCAGTCACCGAGAAAGTAACTTATTGCCAAAGAAAATATTTCTAGCATTAAGTTCTGTCTGCTCTTAATTAAAGTAGTAATCATTTAATTAGTGGCATCCAATATGATCTTGGAGAAAATGTTTTCTGAGGACCAACGGCTGCATGATAAAGGGGAGAGAAGAGAGATGTGAGCATTGGAGACTGGGACTCCATGCCTGGATCTACCACCAGAAGCCGTGGACTCTGGGGAGGTTATTACTGCCTGGGCCTCAGTTTCCCCATCTGTAAAATAAGGCCAACAGAAACGCCCCCCCCTTTAGAGTGTAAACATGAGGGAAGGATGAGTCATGTTGTCAAAGAACACAGCAAGGAGGCAGAGATGTTTAATTAACGGCAGCTACTACAGAAAGCTAAACTCACACTTGTTGGGCACCTGTCACGCACTACTGTCACAGCTGGGCAGTGCGACTTAGGCTGCTATGGCAAAGGGGAAATGGAAACAGCACAGGACTTGTGAATGCAGAGGGCCGTTCTCATTCTCCTCACGTGACTGTAGTTAACCCACCTGTCTGCAAAGGACAAAGCGGATGCTGGTGGCAAGTGGCCAACATAGAGAACGTGCCCCACCCAGCTCTTGTTTGGGGCAGGTAGAGACGATGGGCCAATTTACCCACTGAAAGAAAGGGCATGGAAATGTGGATATTGCAAACAGGAGGTATTTTGATATTTGAAATCCCGATGTTTATTTCACTTAACAAAAGCTCCTTTACTTTTGCAGTTTGGGGTTAAGTTTGAATTCTGCCTGAAATGCTAGCTGAATCTGTCAACCCTGAAGTCATGAAGATGCCAAGATCCAGATTCTGTTCTGTTCTTTCCACCACCCACTATAATTCCGAATAGTTGACATCACCCTTCTCTCCAAATCGAGAAAAGCCCACTCTCCCAAAGACAGACCTCAAGTCTAAAGAGCCTTTCAAGCACAGGGGTCCTGATTAAGTGACTGACTCCACATATACAGTAAACTGAGAGAATTCAAGTGGCAAAAACCTATTCAGGGATTGTCAGCTGACTTGAAATCAAAATGCACTCCAGCAAGTTTCATATCCAATTTTATCTTCTCCCTTCACAACCACAGAGATAAATGAAATTCCATGGAAATTTACTAAAATAAATACTACATAATTCAGATACCAAAGATGTATAATGGATCTATTTTCCTGTGTCACAAATACAATGAGATTAAATACTATTTTTTATCAATCTCAATGCTTAAAATAAATGGCCCTTAAATCTTCCTAACAAAGTGGCCAAAATCCACTGAAGGCAAGGTAATGAGTTACCAAACCTAAAAACCTAAACTAACAAAATCATGCCATTTCAAATATATCATGGCCCTCCCTTACTACATAACACACAACCTCAAGAATTTTCAACCTAAAAGAACTGCATATTGATAGTCTCTATCCTGCCACCAAAAAAGCCATCACCACCACTACACAGCACCTTCCTGCAACAATTAAGGAAAGGAAGGAAGACAGAAGTGGGGAGGTGGGAAGAGACTTGCAGAGGAGAAACTGACAAGATTCGCTGGGTGGCCCGCCTCTTCCTCAGAGGTCGGAAGTAATGCAGAGCGGGTGCTCCACTCCTTTTCTGCTGATGACTTGAACACAAGGAGATTAAATTCATGCAAAAAAGCACTGAAAACATCTGGCCTCCAATACTAACCCCCAACAAAACAAAGAATATCCCAGCTCCAGTAAACACTGTGTGATTTCTTATTTTAAATACCTTTTTTAGTCAGGATTTGTATTATGAATTCTCTGCTGGGCTGAAATGTTAACCAGGACTGTATCACACAAGGGCATTTAGAAAGGAAAAGATGAGAAGCATGCTAGCTGACATTTACTGAGCCTGCAAGGCCAAGCCAGGCACGCTGCTCAAGTGCTCTACATGCTTATGTCTTTCACTTGATCCTTGTAACAACCCCCTGAGGAAGGTGCTAGCATGATCCCCATTTTACAGATGAGGAAACTAGGCAGGAGAGAGATTGGCCCACGGTCACACAATACATAGAGTGGTTGAGATTCCAACCTAAAAAGTCTCTGCTTCCAGAGATGATGCCTTTTAACCACTGTCCACCTCCTTTCATTTGAAATTAAGAATGTCACTGTAAAGAAAACTCAGGAAATGAAAAGCTATCAAATTTCTATCCCACTCACCTTACTGTGCATTCCACTATTAAAGGTAAATTTCAAAATCTCTCTCTCCAGCAATCCTACGTAAGCCATTCAAGCTTTGGGAAGTCTACTATGGACTTCTACATTCAGTACATCACTTAATCCTTAAAGTCTGAAGAGAAGGGCAGAGATAGGTATTATAAACCTCACTTAACAAATGAGTACCTTTCAGAGAGTAGGTAAAACTGAACATTACCACAAGCTTCTAAGTGGCAAAGACAAGGTTGAACTCCCAGGCCATTTATAGTAGATGATGCCTTCTTTGGTCTAAATGAATTGAATCCCGTGGGATAACTGTAACTTCCATTCCATAAAATTACAGAGATGGCTCACCCCAGGACTTACCAAGGAAGCATCCTTCCTGAAGGATCCTGCTGGGCTTTAGATGGTGCCTGCCAGGGGCCCAGGGGGAAACAGCTACTCTAACAGGAGCAACAGGAGAGTTGTCTGAACAAAGGCAATGGGAGCTCTGAGAATGTGGAAGAAGGAGCTGCCCCCCAAATACATAACTGGCTCTAGTTCTCTAGGGCAATGAGCCACAAAGTGCAGGGCACCAATGGATGGGGGGGGGATGGAGACACAAAATGACTGAATAGGGAGAGAGAAAGGAAATGAAGCTTTACTCATAGTTAACATATGTAAGACATCAGGTCTTCCTGTGGACAACAGGTCAGCAGTCAGGTGTCATACCAGGTATTACAGGGGCCAAGGGAAGGCTGCCCCAGGATAGGCCACTTTGGCATCAACATTATTTTGACTAATGAAAACCTAGCAGATGGGGGGGGGAGCTCTCTGCCTCCCCCTCAACTGCCTAAATTTACTTTGGAAAGGAGAGCCTGTACCAGGAAGAGAGCTACTAACAGAGACTCCCCTTTACCTAAGAAATTGACCTGCATAATAGGGAAACCTTTGTTTTTCCAAACATCTCCTCTCACCTTCCTGCTAACAGCCTTCCTCCCCTTTGGATCCTCAGGCGCTACCCCTCTCCTTAGCTCATAGAAGCTTCACATGGCCTCACTGTCTTTGCAGTTTCTTGTCTGTGTGGATTCCCCTTCTGTATGCTATTGGATTTGATTTTTTTTTTTTTTAGATCTTATTTATTTATTCATGAGAGACAAAGAGAGAGACAGAAAGACAGAGAGAGACAGAGAGAGGCAGAGGGAGAAGCAGGCTCCCAGAGGAACAGGGAGCCCAATGCAGGACTGGATCCCAGGACCGTGGGATCACGATCCGAGCAGAAGGCAGACGCTTAACCCTCTGAGCCACCCAGGTGCCCCAGGCTTGATGTTCTGCAGGGTGTCAGTCTACGGGGGTCTAGGCAAGTGGAATTACAAACCATTTTAACCAGTTTCAATGAAACTAATTCTCACAAAATGGAAGAGGAGTGTTAAAAAAAAGAGATTCCTGGAACAACAAAAGGATTAAATCTTGATAATCAAGAATAAACTAACAAGAAAATGGCAAAGTTGACATTTGTCCTCCTGTCAGCTAGATGAGTTAAATACAATCATAATCTAAACAGATCTACAAGAAATTAAATTTTTTTCAGTCATCAAAGCAATGAACTGAAATACACGTATATCCACTATCAACAGTATCAGGTGAATACAAAATTTTTAAAATTTCAAGAATCTTATAATGTTTAATGTCTTAAAATGTGAAAAAAAGTTCAATAAAGTGGTATATGTCTGTAATTTGTAAGATGTACATATATTGGGCTTTTGTGCTCATTTTCTTATTATGAAATATATAATCAAAAGGTTTTTTAAGACCACTGCTTAAGGAAACAAAATGCCTAAGAATCAGAAATTAATAAAGAAGCTATTGATGCTTCATTAGTAAAATGTTAAACATACCTATAGCTAAGAAAAAAATTAGTAAAACAATTTCCATAACAATGAGCATAAGCTGAAAAAAGCTATAAAACCACAATTTTCAAAAGAAAAGAAAAAAAAAGAAACCCATTAAAAAAAAAGCTCTGAACAGAAAGAAAATGAATCGAAGTAAATACCAGATATTCACAAGGCCTTCCAAGGAGACTGGTGATCCACAACTGTTTTCATCCCTAGTAGAGTTACAAGAAGAATCTGCCATAAATAAGGGTAAGAAAATACCAGCTGAACTGTTTTTGTTTTTGTTTTTTAAAGATTTTTATTTATTTATTTGAAAGAGTGAGAATGAGAGAGAGAGAGAGAGCACATGAGAGGGGGGAGGGTTGGAGGGAGAAGCAGACTCCCCGCTGAGCAGGGAGCCCGATGCGGGACTCGATCCCGGGACTCCAGGATCATGACCTGAGCCGAAGGCAGTCGCTTAACCGAGCCACCCAGGCGCCCACCAGCTGAACTGTTAACCAACATTTTTTTTTATATATATTTGAGAGAGAGAGAGAGCGCGCACACAAGCGCACGAGTGGAGGGGAGGGACAGAGGGAGAGGGAGAAGCAGATTCCCCACTGAGCAGAGAGCCCTACATAGGGCTCTATCTCAGCACCCTGGGATCATGACCGGAGCCAAAGGCAGATGCTTAACTGACTGGGCCACCCAGGTGCTCGTTAACCAACTTTTAATGTCTACACGTGAGCCAGAGTGTTGGGTTAGAATCTCAAGGAGCCCAAAACACATGGCAAGTCCACACTCACCTGCCAACTCTCTCACTTGGGTCTTTACCAAATACATATAGACAGTGCACATAGAGATAGAAGACAAGAGTTGAGAGACTCCCTATCACAGGCTCCTTATCTCCCTGGATGCAGAGCAGCTGGAAGAAAAGAGAGCTGAAAAAGTTCCTCTAAAAAACAGGACAGGGGTGCCTGGGTGGCTCAGTTGGTTAAGTGTCTGACTCTTGGTTTCAGCTCAGGTCATGATCTCAGGGTCGTAAGATCAAACCCCGTATGAGGCTCCATACTGGGCATGGAGCCTGCTTTGGATTCTCTCTCTCCCTGTCCCTCTGTTATCTCTCGCTCGCTCTCTATTTAAAAAAAAAAAGTTAAAAAAACAATAGGGCAAAGAGAGATCTCCTGAGGAGAAAAAAGCCACAAGACTGGAAAGCAAAGAAAACTCATTAGTGTCCCCAAAACTAGCAGCCAAGCTATAAAACTAAGAGAGTCCCTCATTGTTCAGAAAGTTGGCAGCCTAGGTCTAAAACACAGAGATCTCCAAGGTCTTACTGGGATCATTCTGAAGCTCTGCTGAAAACAAAGCCCTGATCCCACTCTCAAAATATTTGAAGGTAATGATGAAATCAATCTAACTCTTGCTACAGCAAAGTCCAGGCCCAGCTCAATCCTCCACATTAGCAGCACAACCAAAAAAGGGACAAGCCCTTTCCTGGGGGGTAGATATTCACCAGTCTTTACTGTTTGTTACACACAATGACCAGTACACAATAAAAAATTATGGAATAAGAGGAGGAGAACATGATTCATAAAAAAGAGAAAAAATAGTCATATAGTTTATATCTCCATAAACCCATATATGACCCTGATGTTGCAATGAGCAGACATAACCATGTTAAATGTACTAAAGAATCATGTGGGAAAGATGAACAGATGAACATGAACAGGGAAGGATTTCAGCAGAATAAAACAGAAACTAAACAGCTAAACAGAAAAGCTGGAAATGAAAATTACAACTTCCAAAATAACTACTACAATGAGCTTAACAGCAAACTAGAAACAGCAGAAGGTTCTGCAAATCTGAAGGCGGGGTGGAACCAATAATTTAAAAACAAACAAACAATAAAACTTCCCAAGATCTGTGTCACAATATCAAATGGCTCAACTACAGGTGTAACTGGGAGTCCTGGAAGGTGAGGAAAGAGAGAATGGGACAAAGAAATATCTGAGGAAAAACATCTGAGAACTTTCTAGATTGTGATGAAGGAAATCAACCTACAGATCCAAGAAACTTACTTAATTTCAAGGAGGATAAATACAAAGAAAACCACACCTAGGCAAATTGCTGAAAACCAAAGATAAAGAGAAAATATCCAAAGCCACCAGAGGAAAAAAGCCACATTGAATATTGGGAACAGCAGTAAGACATGTATTTCTATCAAAAATAATGAAAATCAGAATGCAATGAAGTGACATTTTTAGAATGCTGAGAAAGAGGAAAAAACAGTCACACAGAATTTTTATCCAGAAAAAATACTTTCAAAAACAAATGCATCAAAACTTAAAACTCTTGAGCTGCAAAGACTCTGTTAAGAGGATGAAAACAAGCTACACACAGGAAGAAAATATTTGGAAACTGAATATGCAACCGAGGCCTACTATCTAGAATATATAAGGAAATACGATAGCAGTTAAAAAAATAAAACGAACAATCCAAGTATAGAATGAGCAAAGGACATAAAGAAACATTTCATCAAAGAGGAGACATTGATGACAATCTTTATTAATAGCCAACATCAACAGTCAACATCATTAGCCACTAGGGAAAGGCAAATTAAAACCACAAAGAGGTATCACTATACAAATATTGGAACAGTTAAAATAAAAAAAAATAGTAATAATACCAAGTTCTGATGAGGATCCAGAGAAACTAGATTACTCATACACTGCTGGTAGGGATGTAAATGGGTACAACTACTCTGGAAAACACTCAGACAAGTTCTTACAAAACTAAACATGCTCTTGTCATTGGACCCTGTAATCCCATTCATGGGTATTTATTCCAGAGAAATTAAAACATAGCAGCTTTATTCATGATACAAAAATACCAGAAACAGCGCAAGTGTTATTTGGGTGGATGGCTGAACAAACCTGCATCCATAGGATGGTTTACTACTCAGCAATAAAAAGGAAGAACTATTGATACATACAACCATCTGAATGGGCCGTAAGGGCATTTTGGACTGTTTTTATAATAAAGTGTTACTATGATGTAGGACATGAGATACACTGTATAATAAATGGCTCACAAACATGCTCCCAGAAGCACATTCTGAGTATATTTCTGGCTCATTTTTTTATTAGGTGGGCATAAGTACTATTTTGGATATTTAGGAATATAACAAATATTAACACTACTATTTTAACTTCCCCAAATATTTATGGATTGTACAGTGAATCAAGAAAAATGATGTCACTTTCAGTTGTTAGTATTTCTTGAACTGGGAATGTGTTCACTCCTGCAGTTTATTTTTAATTCACTTTTTAAAATTTTTAATTCACTTGACTTTACTCAAAATTGTTTTTGTAAATTAAAATGGAGCCCATCTTGCAAAATGATATTACTCAGACACCCTGAACATGATGATCTGCTCCACCTCTTATTCCTATCTTCGAACACAGCTGCAGAACATGATTTCCAGTGAAGACAGAATTGTTTATCAAGTCTTCTAAAGAAAAAGTGCCATACCCATATAGTCAGTTTTAATTAGCTTATTATCTTGGGTTTGGTGAAACCTTTTTTTTTTTAATTGAGGTATAGCTGACATACACTGTTATATTAGTTTCAGGTGTACAACATAGTGATCCAACATTTATATACATTATGAAATGATCACCAGGCAAAGTATACTCTTGTCACCAAAATTATCACAATATCATTGGCTATATTCCCTATGCTGTACTTTTCAACTCTGTGACTTACTTATTTTATAAATGTACATCTGTACCTCTTAATTCCCCTCCCTCTCTGGCAACCACCAATTTGTTCTCTGTATTTATGAGTCTATTTGTTTGTTTGTTTTATTTTTTAGATCCCACAGACAAGTGAAATCACAAGGTATTTGTCATTCTTTGTCTTATTTCACTTAGCATAATACCTTCTAGGTCCATCCATGTTGTTGCAAATGGCTGAGTAACAATCTTATATATAGGGAGCACTCTTCTTTATCCATTAATCTACTGATAGACACAGGTTGCTCCCATTGTAAATAATGCTGCAATGTACATAGGGGTGCATATATCTTTTTGAATTAGCGTTTTCGCTTTTTTCAGATAAATACCCAGAAGCAAAACTGCTGCATTATATGGTAATTCTATTTTCAATTTTTTTTGAGTGGCCCCCATACTGTTTTCCATAGTGGCTGCACCAATTCACATTCCCACCAATAGCACATGAGAGTTCCCTTTTCCCCATATCCTCACTAACACTTGTTACTTCTTGTCCTTCTAACTATAGTATTCTGACAGGTATGAGGTGATATTTCACTGTGGTTTTGATTTGCATTTCCCTAATGGTTAGTGACCTTGAGCTTCCTTTCATGTGTCTGTTGGCCATCTGTATGTCTTCTTTGCGAAAATGTGTATTCAGGTCCTCTGCCCATTTTTTTACTAAGGGCATTTTGCTTAACGAAAAAGATTAGTCTCAAAAAGTTACATACAGTATAATTCAATGTATGTAATATTCTCAAAATAACACAACTACAGACAGGGAGAACAAGAAATAGGGACCGGGGGTAGGGTAGATGAGATTACAAAGAAAAAGCACAAGGAAGATCTTGTACAGTGATGAAAGAATACCACAATCTTTTGATTGTGGCAACGGTGTCACAAATCTACACATAATAAAATTGTACAGAACTACACCTACACACAATGTAACTGAAAATATAGTGAACAGTGAATAAGGTTTGTAGCCTAGTTAATAGTAATATACTAATAACAATTCCCTGGTTTGATACTGTAGTAGCAGGTATACCAGATGTCCCCATTTGGGAAAGCTGGGTAGAGGATACATGGGACCGTAAATTTTGTGAAATCTCCTGTGAGACTATAATTATTTAAAAAAAGAAAGAAAGCAAACTAAAGACATCTTCCAATAAACCAAAGCTAAACAGATCCGTACTACGAAAGAACTTTAGCAGTTCTCCAGACTGAATGAAAATGATACTAACCGGACCAGACAGAAGCAGAAAGGAAGGAACAACACCAAAAAGACATCGGCGCAAAGATTTTCATTAATTCAATTAGTATTTGTTAAATATCTTTTCTACAATAGTTTCTATGGTCAGTGCCATGAAATCAAGGACAAATAATACTCAATCACACAGCCTAGCTTACAAACCTATAAATGAATATTACCAACACTGGCATTAAAGATTCTGTCAATCGAAGTGCTTAAACGCTGCCTGTAGTCATACAGTCTTCTGAAGAGGAAGTTGTCACGACAAAACAGTAAGAAAGCCTTCTTGGAGCTGAATTTACAAATGAATGTTAAGTGAACAAGTGACGGACAGTATCCTAGGCCGAGTCCATCCAGCCACCGAAGGATAGAAGAGTTAAGACACAAATGTGGAACTCCAACGGTTCAACACACCTGGAGAATAAGGCAGAGGAAAACCCCTCATTACAGGAAATGATGAAGCGCAGACTGCAAGGAGGGCAAGCAGAGCACACAATCTCTGCTGAAGTTCAAACTTCACTCTGTAAGCAACCGGGAGAGTTTGAAGGAATTTATTTAGGACAGCAATAGAGGATGGGCCTTTCAAGAAGACAGCTTGAGCAGTAAGGATGATACATTAGAGAAAAGTGACATAGGAGGTTAGAACAATAATCTAATAGTCCAGGGAAGAGGTGGTAATAAGCTTAAACTGAAACAGGAGCAAAGAGCATGGAAATGAAGGGGCATGCACCAACTAGCTAAGGATAAAGAGGAAATGGGAAGGACTGAGAATCATGCCCACATTTCCAACTTGGGTGCAGACAAGATGTTACTTTCATTGATCTCAAAAGGGAACAGAGCAGTAGAGAGCAGATTTTGATGGAAAGATAATCATTACACTGCTGGGGAATGTGAAGCTGAGGTACAGGGGCATCTCCAGTACCTAGTACATACAGAGTTAGAGCCTGGGGTAAGAGGCCATACTCACCAGCTCTGGCTGTAGAAGCAGCAACAGACAAGACTGCCGAAGGGAATAAGTACAAAATGAGAAAGAAACAGCATTACAGATCAAATCCTAGAAGCTCTTTTAAAAGAGTGGGGGTGTACACTGTTATACTTCTGTTGTCAGTACATGTTCAGACTTAGATTACTTCAACTATAATTCTGTCAGTAATATATCTTAAAGGAATAAACACAAATGTGGGCAAAGATCTATAAAGATATTCTTCCTCCAATGTTATTTCCAATAATAAAACAGAGAAGAAATTAAGTATGCCAAACAAGAGAATTAATTTACAGCAAATTAGGCTAGATCTATAAAATAAATTATTATGCAACTACCTGGGTAGCATTTCAGAAGACTTTTTAATTATGGGATAAAATTCTTATGACATTCAACAAAAAAGCATACAAAGCAGTGTCTAAAGTATTTATTGATACAAGACTATTTCCTGAATACCTATTACGTACTACTACTCAGGTACTAGGCATAAAACATAGTAAAAGACAATTTCTTGTGTTTGTGAAACTTGGATTCTACTGGAAAGTGACCCAGAAAGGGTAGATAAAAAAACTTGCAAGGGAATCTCAAATGAAGTAAATGCTAAAAAGACAAACATACCAGGTGATATAAGAGAATATGATCAATTATATAAAAATATCTGGAACTGACTTAAAAGAAATAAGCCTCAAGATTAATAGTAAAAATAATGTAAAATAAAAATTTTAAACAAAGCAAATTTCAGGTGGCTTAGTAAATGGTCTAGAAAAATGAAGGTGTAATTATAAACAGGAAGTGCTTGGGCCCTCAATGGTTTCTCCTTCATCATCATCAGGAGGCAGAACTTCCACAAAAACTCTCACTTTCCCACTCTTGAAACCAGGAAACTCAGGAAATACAGCAAAGCAACATGCGTAAGGGAGCCTGTGCTTTTGCTGAGCTCCTCTGGGCCAAAATGAACGCCTCTGTAATGCGGAAGGTAGAAAATCTCACATGTGAACCTTCCATCTATAAGCTAAGACAGTATTTTTTCCATTTTCCATCTTCTTTATAGTACAACCCTCCACCCCCACAGACACACACACGTTCACCTAAGAGCATTCATTCACTCACTGAACCAGTATTACATGGCAGCATGGCAGGGACTCACTTAAATCACACTGGCCCTAGAAACAGGGCTGAAGATGCTATTGAAACTTAAGGACCGCTTCCTGTAATGCAAGCATCAGACTGTTGTAATCAATCTGTGAAAAGACTAAACTGAAGAAAAGCCCTGAAAATACTGACACAGTTGTACAACATATTACAGAAACAGCCTGTGAAAATATTTTCTCTGTATCTAAAACACACACACACACACACACACACACACACACAGCTGAACATTTATCCTCATCAAATTACCCTTCAGCAGGTAACTGATAAGAATGTCTTCGTATTAGAGACAGAAAAACGAGAAAGCATTGTATAGTAAAAATTCTGTAATTCCATGAAGAAACTGCTGAGATTCACTCCAAAAAAAGAAAAACCCACAAAAATATTCCTAGTATTCTGAAAAGTAAATGTGATTTAAATTAATATTAACTACTTGCTTTTACAAAAAGTCAATTGTCAGAATGAGATATTATCTCATTAGAGACTGGTTAAATAAAGCACTTTGCAGAGGTTTGGTGACATCAGAAACTCCACTAAAACCGTAATACAGCAAAGCTTACCAGTAGAAAGATCAGGCAAAACCCAGAACAATCTAGAATCAGTCTGATGTGGAAAGCAAAACAGTAAAACAACTCCCTCTCTCCTCCTAGGTCCTTGAGAACTACTACCTAATATGTCCTCCAGCCAGACGTCCATTCTGAAGTAACAGCTGAGTACCCTGGGATTAAAATGTAACACTGAACTAGGTAGAGAAGTAGTATGGCATGGAGTAACCAAGAGCTACAGGCATCAACCAGGTAGAGAAGTAGTATGGCATGGAGTAACCAAGAGCTACAGGCATCATCCTTGGTGACCTCACCCAGTGATCTCATGTAGATCTGCAGAGAACTTAAAGCTCATGCAGAATGCTTTCCCTGAGTAAATTTCTAGGGGATATTTCTGGTTTAAAACCTACTCTTAAAGATGATATCTGTAGGAGTAAAGACGTTTAAAGAGAATAATCAGCAATTTTCTACTTTATGCCTTCCTTTAGTTTTTTTTTCCTCAAATAAAAAAGGTCAAAATTCAAAAAAATTACTGAAGCAAAAGTAAATACCATATTACATCTTTATACAGAGAGGATGAGGTGGCAATCTTATTAATACATAACGATTCAAAAAAGGTATCAGAAGTTTTACCTTTTCTTCTGGGTGTGACTACATGGGGGGAGGGGAGGGCACTTCTCAGCAGAGGGTCACGGATAAGAAATTAACATGATGGAAATCAAAGCATCCAGGCTTCAAATTAAGAACATCCTGACAGTGCCTTTCTTGCAAATTGAGGACTGACAAAGCATATTAATGAGAAATACTGTTAAAATGCTATTCAGACACAGGTCTTCAGTTTCAGCTTTCCCAAAAGAATTGGTTGCAAAGGGGAAGGGGAAAGTTAGACATATGAGAACAGAAGCATGTTTACATTTTCCATTCACTCCTGTACACTGAGAGTTAATGAAGCAAACCATCATCTGCATTGGCAGAAACCCAGGAACGGAGAGGGGCCAGTCAAGGAAGTAATGCAAAAGAAATGCGAAAATGCCTTCAACAATCCTACCTTGGCTTTAATTCAATGTAAGAAGCATGATGACAGTGCTCATGAATATTAAAATCTAAAGAAACATCCAGCCAAAGGGAGTAGATTCATCTGTGTTCAAGACAATCCAAAGCATGAGATCGAACAGTCTCTCAGAAATACAGGACACCCTACACCCCAACCAACCTACACTAATACAATGGTTTTTCATTTGATTTCAAGAGAACTACACCTATCAATCTGCCCAGCTATGTTGCGCTTTGAAGAAATAACACAAGGAAAGGTTTAAATACTAGGTATATGCAAAATCACTCTGAAAGTAGTATCATGGTACCAATTTTATTGTAAACATTCAACTACTGTTAAACAACAAGACCCCTCATACAAATGCATCTATTGAGAATGTCGCACCAGGCCCAATCTCAAAGCCTTCATAGGATGTCACCGCTTGCTTACATAAGTACCTTTCTAACCATATGGTCCTTGATCCCCGCTGAGCTCAATTTGCAGGAAAGGTTTGCTGTCTACCAAACGCGACGGTTCGCACCATGACACCCCGCTCTGTGATCACTTCCCTTTAATGCTCTGCTGACACCTGCCCACTCCACTCCACCTAAGCCAGTCCTGAGATGAACCATTTGTAGTGCTCATTTGACGCCTGACAGAACAAGCTGAAACTTCTTCCAAAGTAATACTCTACAAGTAAAGACTCCTCCCCGCAGCCCACCAATCTGGTTGAACAAAAACTGGGGAACTAAGTAACTGTCCACCCAATAGTTGATGGAAAAGCAGACATGAAAAAATGCCCAGCCTTACACGACACAGAAGAAGTGCAAATTAAAGCCACAGAGTACACCATTGTCACTTATTAGATTAGCAAAGATTAATAGGAAAAACCCCAGTGTTTGCCAGGATGGAGAGAGAGGGGCACTCTTACACTCTACTGGTGGAAGTATAAACTATAAATTAAGCTTTTTAGGACTGCAAAGAATCCAAAAGATCACACTAGATTGCAAGGAAGAAAATACGTATTTCCCAAAATGCAATCTGCAATGACAACTGAATTGGAAGTCAGTTTTAAGGTACTGTTTGGCTTTAGTAGAAACATGAGGGGTTAATGACTCTGTGAAGCCCTCGACTTCCCTCCCAGGAAATGTGGAATTGGGTCTCTGTTCTGGTTTATTCTAGTCACATGCACCCTTCAAGAAAGGAAATGTAAACTCAAGATCTTTATCTGAAAAAGTCTCACATTCCTGGGATACTCTATTCCTATTTAGCACACAAACAACATTTGAGGATTCAATAAACTGACTTTCACTCTTAAGATTATTTTCTGCTTATATTTTTGTTTTCCTAAACTCCCCGCCAACCTTTCTAATTTCAATACTGGCAATGTATATCAGCTTATCTAATTATCATATTCATTCCTTCTTAGGGACATTATTTACCCATTTCTTAAATAGATTGAGTCTAGTATAACTAGAGTCTAGTAATAACTAGACTCAACATATCCCAAACCTCACCCTCTACTTCAGAATATTATTCTGTATAGAATTACAGGATTTCTGGTAAATCTTTTTAGGTTTTGTTTTGTTTTTAACTAGCAAGTTTAAGTCAACAAATCCTATAAGTAATTTTCCAAAAAGAGCCCCCAAAATTGTCATCTCTTGGGGTGCCTAGGTGTCTCAGCTGGTTAAGCATTCGACTCTTGATTTCCGCTCAGGTCATGATCTCAGGTCTTGAAATCAGGCCCCATATAGGGTCCCGTGCTCAGCAGGGAGTCTGCTTGAGCTTTCCCCTCTCTCTGCCCCTCCCCCTCTTCCCCACCCTCTACCCCAAATGCACATGCACGTTCTCTCTCATTCTCAAATAATAAATAAATCTTTTTAAAAAATGGTCATCTTTCATTTTAAAAACTCACTTTAATTTAGTGGTGACTGCCATTCACCAACAGATGAAGGTCAATTTTCTCTCATCATTTGTTCCATTATTTTCCAATCTGTTATAGAATTATACAAATTATAGATCTGACTTGTCCTTCAAAACGTGAGGTTTGACTTTTAAGAATTATCACTTTTAAGAACTGTCTTCTTCCATAAACTAATCATTCTGACCAGAGGCTCCTGCAGGACAGAGCAATGAACACTCAGAAAGAGAAGAGATACACACACAGTTATTTCAATGGTAATGCTCAACTATGACAACACAAATTCAAGCTTTCAAAGCACTTAATTCTGCTTAAAATGCAATTGTGTTACAGGCTTTGAAAATAACGCACTCCTCCATCCTGTTTTTAGAGAACTTTGAAAATCTAGACAATATGCTTCCTTTCAAAACACCAACTGCTTACAGAGGAAAAGAAAGAAACAGACAAATGATCTTGCCAAGAAACATTTCTGCAGCTTCTCTTGGTAGAGTAGCCCTTTCAGTGGCTACAAAGATTAAAATTCAATCCTTGATTGGATTGATGATGTACCACCTTTTATTATTTAGAACTGAATTTTAGAACAGAAAAGAGCTTAGAGAACTCTCAATCAGTTGTTTCCAACTTTTGAAAGTAGAAGGGACTCCTTTGTAATGCGAAAAAAATTTGAGGATTCTTATAATAGTTGTATCTACTGACTGAGAATGTAAAGGAAAAAAAAACTGCAAGTACACCATAATTCTTTAAAAAGCACCTGCAAACATCTGCAGAACTGTAAAACATAAACCTAATTTTTTATTACAGAGCCTGTTAATGTCAGAACTAGGTCTAAAACCAAGTCTCCAGACTTACAAAATAGATGGGGCTCTAAGAATCCAGGGTCATTCATCACAGAGGAAGGTTTACTTTTAGGCACCCCCAATAATTCCTTTAAGGACTAGACAAATTGATTTTAAAGTTCTTATGGAAAACGAAGCAAAGATAGAAAAGGCAATTCTGAAAAAGAAGACTAAAGAGTAGGGAGCATCCCTATCAAACGCTGAAACATTATAAAGCTACAATAGTTAAAACAGTGTGGTGCTGACCTCTGAGGAAATAAACCTATAAAACTTAACAGATTAGAAAGTGCAAGAACTAACTAAAGCATATTGAGGAACTCAGTATAAAAGAGATGCAGCATTTCAAATCACTGGGGTAAGAAGTAATTCATTAAATGCTATTGTATCAACAACTGAGTACCCTGTCAGGGGAGAAAAAAAAAATCCCAGATTGAGTCCTTACCTCACACCTTATACCACGTGAAGTTCTAAATGGAGCAAAAATATACAAAATGAAACCACTAAAGAACTGGAAGAAACACAGAAGGATGTTTTTCTAATAAGCTTGTAGTGGACAAGGTGTTTCAAAGCACGACTAAAAAAAAATAGAAGCCAAACATGAAACTACTTAAAAACATAAAATATTACTTCATTACAGAAAATTCCATCAACAAAGTCAAGATGAGGCATTAAACGAAGTCCCCTCCAAGCACTACAATTCCAACGAGCATACAACCCAGGCTCTATGCCATGCAAGTACAGCACTATTTCCGTATTTCATACAATCCCAAATCACTAGGAAATTTTAAAACAACAAAAAAATCAAATCCGGGCACCTGGGTGGCTCAGTTGGTTAAGCAACTGCCTTCGGCTCAGGTCATGATCCTGGAGTCCTGGGATCGAGTCCCACATCGGGCTCCCTGCTCAGCAGGGGGTCTGCTTCTCCCTCTGACGCTCTTCCCTCTCGTGCTCTCTGGCTCTCATTCTCTCTCTCTCAAATAAATAAATAAAATCTTTAAAAAAAAAATCAAATCCTACAGAATGCATGGTAACAACTCAAACGTTGCCTAGGCGCATGACATGAGGCTTCTACAGCACCACCCACAGCTATTATCTCCACTCATGTTAGAAACTATCAGACATGCAATAAGGCGATGTCTTTTATTATGCATTTTGGGACCACAGTTTAATTTCAACAAAACATACACATAGTAAAGCAATAGTTAATAGGTTAATAGTTTCCCCAGAATAAACTTGCTCTGGAGTATATGGCCAGACTGGCAACATGCAGGTTCAGCAGTGAATGCTTACCAAATTTATTGCATCAACAGAGATTACTGAGCTCCTACTGTATGTGAGGTATTATGCCAAACTCCAAGATGATAAAGAACCAGTCTTCTGCCTTCCAGAAACTAGCTTATTCGTCAAATGATGAGGAAAGGGTATCTGCTTACCAATAGCAATAACATATGTTATGCTTCAATCACAAATCTCCCCACATGACTGCCTGAGTGAAGCAAAATTACACTTATCTAACTTATTACTATAAGCAAGTCATAACTAACCATGTGATTTTTTTAAAACTAGTTATATGTATACCTTAAGTGACTCAGCTCAAAACCTGACACTACTGTAAAGCCTATCAGCTAAGTGAGGTAGTCCACCTGCAGGGGTGTGTGAACAGCTGCTATTTAAATTCAGATCATTAAGGGCACCTGGGTGGCTCAGTCAGTTAAGTGTCTGGCTCTTGATTTCAGCTCAGGTCATGATCTCAGCGTCGTGAGATCAAGCTCCAAGTCCAGCTACGCACTGAGCCTGGAGCCTACTTAAGATTCTCTCTTTCTCGGAACGCCCGGGTGGCTCAGTCGGTTAAGTGTCTGCCTTTGGCTCAGGTCATGATCCCAAGGTCCTGGGATCAAGCCCCAGGTGGGACTCCTTGCACAATGGGAGCCTGCTTCTCCCTCTGCCTGCCACTTCCCCTGCTTGTTCTCCCTCTCTCTCTAAAAAAAAAAAAGATTTTATGTAATTAGTTTTTATGTATTTTTTAAAGATTTTATTTATTTGACAGAGAGAGACACAGCGGAAGAGGGAACACAAGCAGGGGGAGTGGGAGAAGGAGAAGCAGGCTCCCCGAGGAGCAGGGAGCCTGATGCATGGCTTGATCCCAGGACCCTGGGATCATGACCTGAGCCAAAGGCAGACACTTAACCCACTGAGCCACCCAGGCGCCCCTAAATACACAGAATCTTAAAAAAAAAAAAAAAAAAGATTCTCTCTCTCTCCCTCCGCAAACCCCCCCCGCATGCTTACTCTCAAAAAAAATTTAAAAATTCAGATTAGTTAACATATCACCTTGATCCAGAAACCATGTGATTTTTATTTCCATTCACTTTCCCCCCTTTATCCATATCTTGTATTTCTCCAAGTTCTTAACAATTCATTCTTCCTTTTTGACCTAGACATAGTATTTATTACAAGTATGCACTAGCTCACTTCAGTCCATTTGTTTGAAAGCTTTCCTTCCTTTTTTGCTTCCCAAACTATTGCTTGGGAGAATTATATTTACGATGGAGGCTCCAATTTGGAGGGAGTTTGCCACCACACTACAATCTTTACCGGGAGTATGGAATGGTGGCATTCCTCCATTCCCTTGGCCATTTAGCATGAGCTATCACAACTACCAAAGAAGTATTAACAGTCTGCATTTTTGTCACTTAAAAGACTCTGGGAAAAAAAAGAAAAAAGACTCTGAAACAGTTACGACTTTCTGTAAGGTCAGTCTACCCGGCAATACCGACTTCACAAAGAGATTACAAAACTTCTTATTCCCCTACGTACCTTCAACGCACAAATACTAGCAACTGAAATTCCTGAATTAATTATCCCATTTCTTTGCTGCCCGTGAATGTGCTCTGCATAACTGAACATAAAACTGAAGAAAATTTTACAAGTTCCTTATTTTAATTAAAAAAAAAAAAAAGATTGAACTGGGCGCCTGGGTGACTCAGTCGTTAGGCAGATGCCTTTGGCTCAGGTCATGATCCCGGGGTCCTGGGATCGAGTCACACATCGGGTTCCCTGCTCGGCAGGGAGCCTGCTTCTCCCCTTGTCTACTGCTCCCCCTGCTCATGCTTGCTTTCAATTTGTCTCTCTCTCTAATAAATAAATAAAATATTTAAAAAAAATTATTGAACTCAAATAAGTCATCCTTTTACCTGGTTAATTATGAAAAAAACGAACCAAATTATAAGTCAACTCCAATGAGGTGTCCTTAATAAATTGCTGTAATGAATAATTCCACTGGTTAACAACCAGAACTCTCAATAAACTGCATTAAATGTATCAAATACAGATTCGGTGAACAGAGGCCATATAGTGTTAATTCCAGAACCTACTACTGCTTCATAAAAATTATGTTCACTGCATAGTAATGGAAATTAAAGTCACATTTTTACTCTACAAATAAGCACTCTAGAGAAGTACTCTTAGCAAGTATTTCCCAGGAATTCATAAAGCATTCTCATTTGCCAGTCAGGGATTTTTCATAGTATAGATCTGTAAAATTCTGAGATGTGTCATTTGCATTCCAGCAGAAACCAGTAGCCCTCGAGAAAAACTAATAGAAAACAAAACAAAACAAAACACCAGCATTCTAATTTATTGGTCCCTTACAACTAAGTAACTAATCTATTATGCCAGAGAGAGGGGCACCTAGAAGTGCCTTTGCTATACTGTTGGCTGGATCTCCATAATCCTGCCAAACCAAGTGTCTTTTGGGGAGGAAATGGAGATGGCAGGAGAGCACCAGGGGTACCTCTTAAAAGTTAGAGGTTGAAGTAAACATTAAGCAAAAATGGCAGTATCTTACAGGTGGTCACAGATTCAATGCACTGAGCCCAAAATGTACTTTACTGAATTGAGTTTTCAAGGACCTTTTTGAGCACGTCAAATCTCTGTGAGCCTTCTGGATTCTGCACTCCAAACCTTTCCAGATTACCTAAGTGGTAACTCCTATTAAACTATCTGGCTATTTGAACAGACAGGACTGCTTTTTATGCACCCTCCTAATCGCAGAAGCAAATTACAATAATAAAGCCAGAGTGGCTTCAAAAGACTGCCAAGGCTTTAAGAAGAGGAAAGGGGATACTTGTGTATAAATGTAATACAGAAATGTAACTTAAAGACAGTCCAAACTGTTGGAAGAACAACTCTTGTTAAAATGTCTATACTACCCAAAGCAATCTACACATTTGATGCAATTCCTGTCAAAACACCAACAGCATTTTTCACAGAACCAGAACAAACAATCCTAAAATTTGTATGGAACCACAAAAGACCTCAAATAGCCAAAGCAATCCTGAAAAAGAAAAACAAAACTGGAGATATCACAATTCTGGATTTCAAGTTATATTACAAAGCAGTCTTAATTAAAACAGTATGGTACTGACATAAAAACAGACGCATAGATCAATGAAATAAAACAGAAAACCTAGAAATAAAACCACAATTATATGGTCAATTAATCTTCTACAAAAGAGGAATGAATATACAACGGGAAAAAAATCTCTACAACAAATGGTGTTAGGAAAACTGGACAGTCACATGGAAAAGAATGAAACTGGACCACTTTCTTACACCACACACAAAAACTCAAAATGGATTAAAGACCTAAATGTGAGACATGAAACCATAAAAACCCTTGAAGAGAGCACAAACAGTAATTTCTCTGACACTGGCCATAGCAACATTTTCTCACAATGTCTCCTGGGTCAAGGAAAATAAAAGCAAAAATAAACTACTGGGACTACAACAAAATAAAAAGCTCCTGCAAAGCTAAAGAACCAATCAACAAAACTAAAAGGCAACCTACTGAATGGGAAAAGATATTTGCAAATGACATATCCAATAGAGGGTTAATTCCCCCCAAATATATAAAGAACTGATACAACTCAATACCCTCAAAAAACAAATAATCCAATTAAAAATGGACAGAAGATATGAACAGACTTTTCTCCAAAGATTTACAGACGGCCAACAGACACATCACTTATCGTCAGAGGAATGCAAATCAAAACTACAATATCATCTCACACCCGTCAGAATGGCTAAAATCAAAAATGCAAGAAACAATAGGTGTTGGCGAGAATGTCGAGAAAGGGGAATCCTCTTGCACTGTTGGTGGGAATGCAAACTGGTGCAGCCACTGTAGAAAACAGTATGGAGGTTCCTCAAAAAGTTAAAAAGTAGAACTACCCTACAATCCAGTAATTGCACTACTGGGTATTTACCTCAAAAATATAAAAACACTAATTCTAAGGGAAACATGCACCTGCATGTTTAATGCAGCATTATTTACAATTGCCAAGCTATGGAAACAGCCCAAGTGTCCTTCGATAGATGAATGGATAAAGAAGTGGTGTGTACACACACACACACACGCCATAAAAAAAGAAGGAAATCTTGCCATTTGCAACAACAATGGGATGGATCTAGAGAGTATAATGCTAAGCAAAATAAGTCAGAGAAAGACAAATTCCCTATGACCTAATTTATATGTGGAATTTAAAAAACAAAATAAAACAAGCAAAGGAAAAAAAAGAGACAGACAAACCAAGAAACAGATTCTTAACTATAGACAACAAACTGATAGTTACCAGAAGGGAGGAGGGAGTGGGAGAATGGAGGAAATAAGGGATGAGGATTAAGGAGTACACTTATCATTATGGAAAAGAAATAAAGTATAAGAACAAACACATGGGGTGCCTGGGTGGCTCAGTCGTTGAGTGTCTGCCTTCGGTTCAGGTCGTGATCCCAGGGTCCTGGGATCGAGCCCCGCATCGGGCTCCCTGCTCGGCGGGAGGTCTGCTTCTCCCTCTCCCACTCCCCCTGCTGGTGTTCCTGCTCTCGCTATCTCTCTCTCTCTGTCAAATAAACAAATAAAATCTTTAAAAAAAAAAAAAAACACATGAAAGAAAAAGAAAAATGAAAACATGGGACTCACTCAAAAATTAAAGAATTTAAAAAAATAAATAAAATAAATGAAAAAAAAAAAAAGATAGTCCAAACCCCACAGAACAAGCATGTTCAGGGCCACTTTTCTGAAAAGCTGTCTAAAGAAACCACAAAAACAAGGAATATAACCAAATCCATATTTTAAAAAATAAACATTTTTTAATAGAATAAGGTATTTTCTATGAAAATACGACCTGGCAGAAAAGAATTCCCACTTGGGTTTAAGGACCCCTGGGGTCCTGCTTCAACCTCGCCCACTCCATGAACTACTCATCCTTCAGAACTCCCATGCTGGGGACCGGCAGAATAACACCACAAGCTCTAGAAGAAAGAGCCCTGCACTACAATCAGCAATCCTCTACCAGCCTGATGCACTTACTTACTGCATGACGATGTGAACCTTTCTGTGTCTCACTCATTTCAGGAAAATAATTGTACTTCTCATCTTTGCTTCCTCCCCCCCATTGCCTCTGGAACTTGCCCCTATGCAAACCAGAATCATCTGAATAATAAGCTGGCTTCTGAGCTGCTGTAAACATCAAATTCAATCATATCACTAAAACTCCTGACACCATAAATCATTACGCAGGCAGGCAGTCTTATGAAAACTAACACAAATTATCCACACTAACTCTGCCCAAACCACAACAACAGAGTTGTCACTCTCTTTACCCTTAGACCCCAAAATGCTAACTCAGCATTAATTTCTTTCTGCCCTGTTTTAAACATCCACAGAGGTGCCTGTCATCCTCTTGTTGACAATTTATGCCCTCAGAATTCTACCCTATTACTTCTAATGGCTAAAAAAGACACGTAGGCTGTTTTGTCCCTCTCTTCAAAGGTATGGTCAAAGTTACACACACAGATCTGAAACTTTCTCAAGAATTCTTACTCTTGTTGTCCTTTGTCTGCTGGCTACTGGGCAATTTTCAATTCTTGGTACATTACTCTCAACCCTTTACTTATTGTTTACATGCTCTCCTTTACTCCTTACAACTCTGTGCGGTCGGTACTGTTTTATAGATGAGAAGAGCAAGGCTCACCGAAGTTGACAAATGCCCCCCAAACTACACTGCTAATAAATGGCAAAGCCAAGACCTGAACTCCAATCAGTCTGGCCCCAGAGCCCCTGCTCTTGACTGGGCTGCAATTCTGTCTCATCCAGTCTTAGAAGCAATCGATCATCTAGCCCTGAGCCTGAAGCCAACAAAGAAGTAGGTCTAGTCAGGAACCATCTACATATGACTGCATTTATGTACATCCCACTCACTGTTCCAAAAAGACAGCATTCATTTGTTGGAAGTCAGTTAAAAAAAAAAGTCTAGAAGCACTAAGTGAGCAAGAAATGAGACAAGTGCAAGAGGCATCCCTTAAATCCTACACATCCACTACAGGTGAAACACGAAGTTGGCTGAAGAACTTGTAAAGGGGAATCTGAAGTACTACAGAATTCCATGTCTATCAGACACAAACCTACCAAATACTCAAAGAAAATGCCTTTACTTCGGATTCTAAGTCCCAAAAGCAGATTTCGGTCCACATCTGCTAACATTCTATCCCAAAGCACCACTACATATTCCTTCCTCCTCAATATCCCAAACAGCCCTTTCTGTTCTTCTGATACCAAAGCCTGGTTTGTAGCAAATGGTTGTCAAAGAATCTCTGGTAAGAGGCACTTAAAAACAAAAAGCCAGGAAGTTCTGATTCTCTCCCACTGACAACATAACTTGTGACCCTTCTACCCACAAAAGCAGTGGTTCTGTAATGTGAAAATGAGTAAGGGGAAACCTCACTAAAATGGAGCAGGGAGGCCAGAAAGGGGAGCCTGGCCCACTCAACATCAATTACAGGAAGAACTGCCTATTACAGGCCCCAAAAGAAAAGATGGACATTGCATCTCCTACAAGGCATCAGCCAGCCCTGCAACTCAGCCAAAGAGAAACCATCATCACCCTGAACTCTTGCTTCACTCCAAGGGACTTTGGTTCCAAACAACCCCTCCCAACTTCCTCCTCCTCCTCCATAAACTAACATTCTCTCCTTCCTTTGTGGGACTTGCTTGCCACAGGCTGCATGTCCCAAATGGCAATTCTCTGCTATCCCCGAATAAACCCATTTTAGGGGTAAAATAATTGGCTGTTTTCATTCTTTTAGGCTCACAGTAACTTTTCATGAGAATGCCAAGCAGCTACAAAGGGAATGAGAGTGGAAGGGTTCCAACTGATTTCTCTATCCTAAATGGTCCAAAACTGGATAAGGCTCTCGTCACTATTCCCTGTCCTTCTCTGACATTCAGAGCTAACCCATCTCCTACTGCCTTCTTCTACCGTAAGATGAATTTGTCAAGTTTGCCCCTTACTTTCCTTCCTAAAGGAACAATTATCAGTGAAAGTAAAACTCTGGATAATAAAGCTCTTAAACAAATACATACAGGAAATCTCACTAGAAAGGAAAAACTGCAAATTAAGAAAACCAAAGCTAACTGAAGCAACCTATAAACAGCAGCAAGAAAATACTAGTGGCTCAAAAAAAGTTACCAGAACTACGCTAAATTAACTTCAGTACTCTATAACCAGAAAGAAAGCTTTAAAATAAAACCTTAAGATGTAGTAATTATCATTTCTGCATCTGGGGGTGAGGGAAAGGAAACAGATCAAAATGCTCAGGTCAATTCAAGCCACCCTAGGCAAAATTCTATTCCTTCAACTTCTCAAAAATTTGCTTTACCTAAGTTCATATCCAGACCATATCCGGATCACTTCAAAAATTCTGGGAACTTAAATTTACATTTAATTTGTTAAATCTTATCATTTATTTTAGCACTTCAGTGAGAAGACTAGAATAAATCAAATTCTACTCAATTTAGGAAGAGAAATCACATTCCATTCCTCCCAGATAAGGAAAGGTTCCTCATTTCATTAACAATCAATGCCTGTAAAAACAAATGCAATCCTTAAGAAAAATAATTCCAAAATTACTAGAAATAACTTGAGGCTAACACCAGAAAATTAGGGGGGATAATATCAAGAAGCACTAAAGTATATGAAATCCGACACTTTAGAAATAATAATTGAATGCTAATTAGACCTACAAAAGAATATGAAATCTAATGCTTGGCCAGTTTTATACAAAGCCCTTTGAGTGTATAATGCCATTCACTGAGATTCCTTCAGATGTTCCTGACAGAAATGGAAACTGAACATATTTTTAACCCACATTATGCTACAGCACCTCTGAGCCCACTTCTAGACACATTCATATTAATGAATCTATCCCAATACTCTTCTAAAAGAAAAAGTTTAAGAGGCTTTTTTTTTTTTTTTTACACAAAGTCTTATATACCGGAAAGCCAAAAATATACAGCAAGAAATTACTGGAAATGCAGACATCTACAATTTTCAGCATCTAAGGTTTCAGAAATGCAGTCAATCTAGAAATTATCTGTTTTTCACCATGATTTGGTTTCATTTTTTTCTGGACTCATTCATTCCTTTTCATTGTCAGTTCATTCATTTCTGATGACCATGCATAATCGGTGTTCACACTAACCATGAGGAATGTCACCTCCTGGTAGAAAAGGGTCATTGCAAGGGTATATATCAGGTCTATAAATCACTGAGGGGTGAGGTGCAAGACAGTCATGTTTTTTTCTTTCTTTTTTTTCTTTCAGGAATTCAGACACACACAAAAAGAAACAATGGTAAAATAGGCAAGGAGACAATGTATGTGAGATTTTGTTGTTTGTGCAAAACACAAAATATAGAGGTCTCCTCAGTAAAGGAGAAATACTGTTTTCAACCTTATTTCCTACCCTTGCCATTTCAACATTTGTCTAAACCCAGACTGCTCACCTATATAATCCATGGAACATTAAAATATTTGAATTTCATTTGTCTGCCATCTGAAATTTCTCAATAAAAGGTAAGCAAAAAAATTATTATAATTAATTTACTTAAAATGAATCATCAGTATCCTTCCCCTTTCTCTAACTTGGGTATTTTATTTGCTTTTGTATTTTAATCTAGTTTCTCTCTTGTTTTTACGGGGACTAAATATCCATTTCACATTCAAAAGACAGTCCCAATCATCCTAAAATTCCATAGTCTACAACACCATCACAGACATCACATAATTACCATTTTTTAAACAATTCTGAGGTTAAATCCTACCTAGAGGGAAGCAGATCAACAAAACTGGCAAACCTTCAGACTGACCAAGATAAAAACATTACAAAAAAAACCCTACAGATCAGATTCACTCATGAATACAGATGCAAAAATCCGCAACAAAAGATTAACACACCAAATCTAGGAGCCTATAAAAAGGATTATATACCATGAGCAAATGGGACTTATCCTGGGAATGTAAAGTTGGTTTAACCTCCAAAATTCAATTAGCAAAATATAAAATATCAATAAAGGACAAAACTAATTGACCATCTCAATAGATGCAGAAAAAATATTTCATAAAATCCAACACTCATTTGTGATTAAAAACTCGGAACAAACTTCCTCAACCTGACAAAGGTGATCAACAAAAAAATAATTATCATTATACTTAATGGTGAAGGACTGAATGCTTTTTCCCCTAAAATCAGGAACAAGGCAAGAATGCCCACTCTTACCACTTCTATTTAATACTATAATGGAGGTTCCACCCAAGGCGACAAAGCAAAAAAGAAAGTGAGGAAGGCAGACCATCCAGATCAGAAAGGAAGTAAAACTGTCTGGCTAATCAATTTCATCACTAGAACATGCCATGATCCTATATGCAGAAAATCCTAAGGAATCCACAATAAAACTAGAACTAAAACACAAGCTCAGCAAGGTCACATGATATAAATCAATATACCAAAATCAACCACCATGACCACAAAGAGGAAGCATGAGGGGGTGCGCCTGGGTGGCTCAGTCAAGTGTGCGACTCTTGATTTCAGCTCAGGTCATGATCTCAGGGTCATGAGATGCAGCCCTGCATCTGGCTCCACATTGGGCATGGAGCCTGCTTGAGACTCTCTCTCTCTCTCTCCTTTGCCACCCACTCCCCCAATGCCTGGCTTGTGCACACGCACATGCTCTCTCTCTAGAAAAAAAAACAAAAACAAAAAAAGAGAGAGAGAGAAGCATAATTATAGTGAGGAAACAGTCATGTGCCTTGAGGTGGTGGTTACACTAATCTATACATGTGATTGTACAGAACACAAAATGAGTGCATGTAAAAAGTGGTTAAATCTGAATAAGGTCTACAGAAGTTCTGGTTTTAATAGTATACTGTAGTTACACAAAATGTCTCACCATGGGGGTAAATCCGGGTGAAGAGCACACAGGACCTTTCTGTGCTACAAGTTCCCAAGTCTACAACTGTTTCAAAATAAAAAGTTATTAAAAAATAAATAAACTTTTTCTACACAAGAGCAACAAAGATGAAATTAAGATCCCCAAGATGATTCTTTTGTACACATTTGTGGCCCACCATCTTATATTTTTTCTTCAAGATCTCAAGAACAGAAGTTACATAAGCATATGATATACAACTATTCCAAACTATAAACTGGTAAAATTCCCAAGCTTGTGTACACATCAGAATCATCTAGAGGTCATTTAGAAATTTCAAAGCCTATGCAACATCCCAGACCTAATGAAATCACAATTTCTGGGACAAGGACTTAGGCATTAGTATCTTTAAAACTCCCTGAGTGAACCACTGCTGTATGAAGCAATAATTCTCTAATTTTTGTTCAGGACGACTTACCATCTAAAACCCCAAACTGCGGGGCGCCTGGGTGGCTCAGCTGGTTAAGCAACTGCCTCCAGCTCAGGTCATGGTCCCAGGGTCCTGGGATCGAGCCCCGCATCGGGCTCCCTGCTTGGCGGGAAGCCTGCTTCTCCCTCTCCCACTCCCCCTGCTTGTGTTCCATCTCTCGCTGTATCTCTCTGTCAAATAAATAAATAAATAAATCTTAACAAAAAAAATAAAACCCCAAACTGCAATTGCTCATGAGTTCTATTTATCCCATATTCACCAAATACTAGAAATTAAGAGAGAAACGTTTTAAATATTTATTAAATCACTGAAAAGGACAAAATAAATTCATTATGTGTTAACAAACGTATCTTCAAGGAAATAACCCTTTTTCTCAAGACAAAAAACTACTGGCACCATTATATTTTTTACAAGTTCCTTTAATGTCTGGCTTAAAAGGAGGAAGCTGGATTTTCATATCTGCTTTCTGAATTCATTCCACTGTGATACACTGTTTTGACTGCTGTGTATGAAGACAATTCATTCTTACCCAGATACCTAGTTGGAAAGAGGAGTGTTTAATAGTCTTTTCAGGTAAGTGTGGCTCTGTCACATACCCTCTGAAAAACCCATTGTATGCTCTGAAATAATGAGAGTAAAAAGGGCAGGTAATCTTTTAATATGATTATGAAAATAAACATGACCTCGACGACCCCTTAAAAGGTCCTGGAAACCCCCAGGAGTCACCATACTACACTTAGAGAACTGCGGGTATAAAGTATAAAAGAAAGGAGGAGTAATGAGGTCTGCCGCTGTCAGAGACTTTACAGAAAGGCAGGACTTCCACTAGAAAAATCAGACGGGGGGGAGAGGGGAAGAGCGAGCTCAAAGACCACGTTGATTTTCACGGAAAAGATTAACACTTAAAAGTGAACTGGATAAAAACTAGATGCTAGCTGAAAAGGGAAACTATATCCAAACACCAGTACACATGGGATATATAAAATAAATCCAGCTTTTCAAAGAAATTCCAGCTTGAAGGATGATCACAAAGCGGACCAATCCAGAGAACCACCATCGGGGCCATGAAATAGGGCACTGCCAGCACCCCGGGAAGTGCCCTTCATGCCCCTTCTCAGTTATGAATCCCTTCTTCTCCCCGCAAAATAATCACTTTCCTTGTTCCTGATGCCCCTTTAAAATTTTATTTAAGCAAAACTGTACGGTCTGGATTCTGCTATGTCTAGCATCTTCTACTCAACATGAAGTCTGTGAGATTATTACTGCTGTTGCATGCAGCTTCCGTTTTTTCATTTCTACCACTGAATAACGTACGAACACACCACAACTTCCATAATCATTCCACTGCTGATGAACACTTGGGCTATATCTAGCTGGGGCTATTACAAATGCTACTGTGCACACCAGCACACACGCATCCTGGCACAGTGGTGCACGCACAGCTGTTGAGCGTATGCGCAGAAGACCAATTCTGGTTCATAAGGTATCTTCAACTTCAGCACAAGCCCCACCAGTTCTTCGCCACGTCTGTCCCAATGTACACTCCCTGTGAGGACTGCGTTTCAGCTGCTCCACATTCTCCACACTACGGGCCACCGGTCTTTTCAGTTCTAGCCGACCTGAAGACTGCGGTGCTATCTCATTACTATTTAATCCGCACTGCCTGATTACTGAGTTTAAGCTTCTTTTCGTACCTTCATTGGCTATTTGTACATCTTCTTCAAAAGTGCAAGTTCAAGTCTCTTACCCATTTTTCTATTAGATTATCTGGCTTTCTTACTGATTTCTGCCAGTTCTTTAAATTTTCTAGGTAGGAAACATGTCAGTTCACATGTGATTCAAACATTCTTTCCCAGCCCATGGATTACTTTTATAATCTTAATGGTATATTGTAATAAACAAAAATGCTTAATATTAACTTAGTTCAACTTAGCATCTATTCACTTATAGTCTGTGTCCTGTTTAAGAAAGGTTCTCCTACTCTTAGGCCCTGAGGCTTTTCTATATTATTTTTTACCTTTCACCTTTAGACCTATAGTCTATCTGGAATTGATTTTTGCGTATGATATAAGGTAGGGGTCACATGTAATTTATGGATATCCATCTTAACAATCACACACCAATTATCAAAAAGACCATCCTTTCCAGACTGTTTTGCACTTAACATAATCAAACATCTATATGTGTGTGGGCATCCTTGAGGGCTTTCTACTCAGTTTCATTAATCATGTTTGCCTACACTTATACATGTTAATACCACACTGCTTAAATACTATAGCTTTATAATAACTCTTCATATTGGATAAGGCCAGGTATTTGTCATTCTTCAAGAGTGTCTTGATACTCTTGGCCCTATATTTTTCCATATAAATTTTAGAAACAGTCCATTTCCACTGCCTCCCACCAAAATTTTCAGGCTATGGTCTAGGATTGGACAGAGTCTATGTACTGATTTAGAGAGAACCGACATTGCCATAATATTGTCTTTCATTTCATGAACATGATATAGTCTCCCTTTATTCACCTTTTCCTTAAATTCTTTAAATATTTTATAGTTTCCTACATAAAGGTATTATAAATTTCTTGCTAGTTCTAGTCCTACATACTGGGATCTTTGTAATTTCATTTTCCAATTGCTATAGAGAATTCAGCAACCATGCTAAACACACTTCTAAAGTCCAATGACTTTGGATGTTTCTATATACACAATAGGACTACTTACATATATTGAATTGTTTTCTTTTCTTCTAATTCTTAAACCTTTATTTCTCTTATCTTACTGCAATGGCTAGAACCTAGAACCTAGCATAATGGTGAATAAATAAGAAGCATCCTTATTTCATTCCCAATTTCAGAAGATAGGCGTTTCATCATTTAACACCATTAATATATTTGCTGTCCTTGCAGATACTCTTCCTAAGATTATTCTTTCCTAGTTTGCTTAAGAGTTTTTCATCATGAACAGATGTTAAATGAGTGTTTTCTGCATCTAATGATGATGGTATAGTTTTTCTCCTTCATTAATATGGTGAGATCTATTTGATTTTGAATATTAAATATTTATTCTAGAATAAATGCAAAATGCTCATATTATACCCTTTAATACTGATAGATCTAACTGTCATTTTTAGGGATTTTTTAATGTTCATGAATGACACTACCCTGTAAGTTTTTTTCTTGTAACATCCTTGACAACATTTGATATTAAGATTGTTTGCCTAGCAAGACTTCCAGGCTTAGAAGACTTTGGCCACCTGATTTCAAATCTCACCTATACATCCTCCCTCCAAAACATCTATAAGGAGAGCAAAAAAATCCACACATGACCCATGCCTTCACACATTAATAGGAGGCAGAGTACAATAGCCTTCAAATAACCTGGAAGTAGAGAAATAAACTCCATTCCAACAGAGCTTCCACCATACAGCATGGCAAGCCTATGGGTGGAGAGAACAGGGCTGGGGAGATTAAATGTTCTGTAAAATAGAGTAGAGATATGTGGAAGATTTAAATGACCCCCAACCCTCTGAAGAAAAAAAAAAGTGTTGAGTCACTGAACACAGATCAAGACTTAGTTCACAGAACTGGCTGGCTACAGGAAAGGGGCTTGAAAGTGATCAGAACCAGAAGTTGCAGCCTTGGAGAAGCAATGCTTGTGAGGGAGGGTCATTATCTAGAGAGAGTGGCACTTCTTGGAGACATGGCAGAAAAGGGAAAGAAAGAAATAAAAGAAAAACTAAGGAACTGCAGAAAGGAAAGCAAAGTAAGACAAGTCATCCACCCAACAAAACTAACATCATTCAAAAGGAACTTCGGGGAAGAAACAACTGGAAAGAATGCTCTCCAGCCAAAAAACCTACCCACAAAATAAACAGGGATTCAAAAAAATAAAGCCCATACCCACACAAAACCGCTATAGGAAAACAAAATGTAAATCAAAGCATTTCACTAATAAAACTTCTCCCCCCACCAAAGCAGCCATGAAACCAAAGAAATCTGTAACACAACACTCAAAACTGAACTAAATATCCTCCAACAAGCACATACGAATCTAATACAGAAACTGGGAACAGAAATGGTGTGAAAAAGAAGTGAAACAAAAGCAAACTGAACTTATTTAGAAAAGAAATTTTAAAAAATCATACTACAAGAGACTGAATTAAAAGGTGCCAAAAGGAGAATAAATTCAAATGAAAATTTAATGAAAGGCATTGAGAAAAAATGAGAAAACCACCAAAAGAAAAAGATAAAGAAATGAGTAGGCAGAAAGGAAGTGAACGAAACAAAAAACAGGCAAAGAAAGTCAAACATCATGTAACTGAAGATATACATATTCCAATGTACATATACTCTAGACTCTGGGAAAAGATATTTAACATACTGAAAGAGAATATTTAAAACAATAATCCAAGACAATTTTCTGGAAATAAAAAAAGACTTGAAGCTATACACTGAAAGAGCCAACTGGGGAAAACTGATCAAGAACAAGAAACTCTAAAATGTACCCTAATAAAACTGGAAGACTTTAAGATACAAAAAATACAAAAAAGATAACTTACAATATCAGGAAGTCAGACGTACACAAAAGTAGCAAATCATTTTTAAGAAACTTAAGGGAAAAGAGCAAAAACAAGGTTTTTATGTCCACCCAAGCTGTCCTTTAACTATCAAGGCCTTGAAAAATACTCGAACAAGCAAGAACTCACAAAATACTTACAGGTGCACCCGTCCTGATCACCCTTCTCAACTCAGGATCATCATCTGCATCACAGACACTCCAGAACGACTTGAGAGACTATTTTCTCAGTTTTTGCAAAGTTACACAACTAATACACTTCCAGACGCCAGGAAAGAAGTCACTCTGTTACATTCAATAGATGCATTATGGCTTGAATTCCATCTAATAAAAAAGGCAGTTAGTTAGAGTGGGGCTGGAGGCAAAGGTGGTGATAAACAAGTGACACATTAGAAGCTTGAACACACAATATCTTGACTTTGGGGCTTTCAAGACCCTGGCCTTATGGGTTCCAACACCCGGGGCTGATGGACCATGAGCTGCGGGTGCAGAACATGTGCTCTCCTCTTCAACCTCTGCAGGAGGGTAAATCTAGAGCTTCATTATAATGTATTTACATTGTGGTTTCAACCCCCCATGGGGGAAGATGGCCATGACAGTTCCAGCAAGAACCCTGTAGGGTCAAAAACTCCCCCTCCTAACCAGTAGGAGGAGTCCCTTAGATGATTGGAAACAACCTCAGTCCCTTGTTATGACCCATAACCTTTGCAAACATGAAAAAAAACCACTAACCCCACTGCAGTTGCCACTTCTGAGCCTGCCCACTCTCCCATCTTGAGAGTACATTATCCTTAATAAACTGCTTTGTGCTTGCTACTTTCCTTCTGACTGTCTTTATTCAAGTATGAGTGCATATCCTCATGGTAAATCTCTCACGGGGAATCTAAGAACTGAGACCTCCATTCACACAAAGCAGACTCTCCCACGGGTAACAAAATGACTGAAGAAATTTACACAAAAGGACTGATGAAGAAGGGAACAGTTTATGTATTCAACTGTAGAACTAAAACTAAAAACAAGACTGGGGTCATGGGCAGAAGAATGGTATATAAACCTATATTATGACAGTAGAAAATTGCAACTGAAATAATGGGAAGATAAAAGAGAAAGAAAAAAAACAGAAAAAAATCACTATTATATAGGTAACAGGTGAGAATCAAAAGATGCCATTTAAAGGTGACACAGAAGATAGTAAAAGGACAGATTAAAAAGTGGGAAGGGGATTAAAGGTACTACAAATGTATATACCTGAGAAATAACCACTAGAACAAAACTTAGTCCTTTCTAGATATGAAAATAAGTTTTTTTTATTAAACTCAAGGAAAATACACCTAATAATGAGTGAACACAGTATGATACAGACAATAATTATATCATAGATAATAACAGTTAAAAACAAATATATCAGGTATTACAATAAATGTGAATGAGCTTAACTTGCCTACTTAAAAAATCTTCAAACTTGCTTAGAGAGCAAAGGCCAACTCTATGCTGTACATATGAGAAGACATATTTAAAAGGCAATGATTTAAAAGGCAATGATTCAAAAAGGCTAAAAATAAAGGGACGCACAAAAACTTATCAGGCAAATGGAAGCAATTAGGTTGCAATCATACCAGACAAAATAAAATTTAAGACAAAAAGTATTCAAATGGATAAATGCTAAAAGCTACTATTTCACAATGAAAAAAATGCAATTAACATCTGTAAAAGAAATAACAGAAACTATAACGAATCCAAGAAGAAAGAAATAGAAACTCTCTATAAATAAGAGACAGACACCACTCAGTACACAAAACAGGTCAAGGGAAGAAAAATAAGTAAGGACTAAAAGTAAATGATCGTGGGGCACCTGGGTGGCTCAGTCGGTTAAGCATCTGCCTTTGGCTCAGGTCATGATCCCAGGGTGCTGGGATTGAGCCCCACTTCCGGCTCCCTGCTCAGCGGGGAGTCTGCTTCTCCCTCTGTCTCTGCCCCTCCCCCACGTGTGTGTGTGTGTGTGTGTGTGTGTGTGTGTGTGCGCGCGCGCGCACTCTTTCAAATAAAAAAATAAAATCTTTTTTAAAAAAGTACCTAGAATAGTCAAATTCATAGATAAAAAGGAGAATGGTGGCTGCCAGGAACTGGGGGAAGGGAAGATGGTGAGTATTCAGTTGGTCCAGAATTTTGGTATGGGGAGATGAAAATACATAATTACCTCCAAAAAGGCTGAAGAAGCCCTTGACAAAATTCAACATTCATTCCTAATTTTGAAAAAACATCTCTTGAATAAATAGGAATGGAGGAATACTCCTTAACATGACTTTACTGAGAGAGAGAGAGAGAGAAAGAGTATGGGAGAGCAGGAGCACCAACATCCTACTGGGTCAAAACCAGAGGCAGTCCACTAAGGCCAACAACCAAGAAAGGATGCCCACCACCTCTTCTACAATTTAACACTGTTCTGGAGGCATTCACCAATACAGTCAGACCAGAGGAAACAAAAGACACAAACAATGGAAAAGGAGAAATAAAATTCTCTACTAGCTGATGACATGACAGTAAACCTGGAAAACCAAAAAAATTAATGGTGAAAATAACTCAAGAAAGAGAATTCAGGAAGGCAGCAGTATATAAAATTAACAAACCAAAAAAAATAGCCTTCATATACACAAATAATAACTGGTTAGAATGTGTAATGGAAGAGAAAACTCCATTTAAAACAGCAACAGAAAAGAATACAAATTTAACAAGAAATGTTCAAAACTTACATGAAGAAATCTACAGATTCACACATTCCTAAAAGGCACACAAAGTGAGACTTCAGGATCCACCATTCTTGGTTGAGACATCACAACTTTATCAGGTTGTCAGTTCTCCCTAAATTAATTTATAAATATAATGCAATTCTAACAAAAATTACTCAGAAGCTTCTTTATGGAGCTACACAAGTTGACACTCAGTTAACATCGAATAGGAGGAGCTATCGAAGGAGAACTAGCCCCACCAAATATAAGAATAAAGCTCCATGATTAAAACTGTGGTAGTAGCACCTGAATAGGCAGACAGACCAAAGAAATGTTACAGAAAATCCAAAAATAGACCCAACCTACATATAGAAATCTAATATATAACAATGGTGGCACCTCAAATGACTTGAGCAAAGATGGATTTCATAAATGTTGGGACAACTGAACAGCCATTTGGAAGAAGATAAAATTAAAGCCATTCCTAATATCACAGACCAGAATAAACCCCAACTACAGCAGAAATCTAAACGTAAAAAATGAAAGCTACCCAAGTTCTCAAATCACTGGTGTACGGAAAGGTTTTCTGACCTTGACTTAAAATCCATGCCCAAAAGTTATATGTGATTTTTCGACTGCCCGGGGTCAGCACCCCAACCCCTATGTTAAGGGTCAACTGTACTTCCTCTGGGTTTAGTCTGCTGTTCTTTTCTTAAATTCTTGAGATGCATGCATGGATCACTGACTTTTTTTCAGTCTTTCCTCTTTCCTAAAACACATTTACAGCTATAAACTTCCCCCTAGTACAACTTTAGCTGCACCCCACAAATTTCGATATGCAGCATTTTTATATTAATTCTGATAATTTTATTCTGTCAATATTTTAAAATTCCCATTGTAATTAATGTATCTTGTACGACTATGGATTATTTAGAAACAATTTTACTTTTTGTTGTTGATTTTAGTGTAACTTAGAGAATACTGTTCTGTTTGACTCCAATCCTTTGAAATATCCTGAAACTTGCTTTTATCCCACAAGCTGACAGCCTGGGTGAATGTCCACACACATTCACCATAAATAGTGTGTATTCTGCAGTTGTTAGGGGCAATATCTAGCCATGCAAGGCAAGTTTATTAATTGTGCCGTTCAAATCTTCTACATCCTTACTAAAGTTTGTTCACTCTGATACAAGGGTAGTGTAAAAAGATAATAACTCCCTCTATGACTGTGCATGTATCTCTTTCATCTCCCTATTTCTCTTAAAGCCTGTATTATAATCACTAAAATTCTCTTCAGATGATCTAGACACTCTACGAAAGAGAACAGAAAGGTGAATAACCTTCTCAGCACCAGTAAAAATGGCAGCAACTTTTTCAGCCAATTATTTTTTAAAATGGGTTCATACCACCTATCTCAAAAATAAAAATCATTGTTATAGACATCCTCCAAGGTTTCACTGGGTCAGATCTAATAACTCCAGACAGCAGATCAATTTGTTTAATTACTCAGAGGTATATTTTGCAACTAATGCATGCTGCTGGGCTTCTGGGAAAGGTTAGCAATGCTCCACAGTACATTCCATAGATAAATTACTATGACTTTTCTACAGTTTTTCTGGACCAATTCTGGACCAGCTCTCTGACAGAGATGGCAAAGATCACCCCTGCCCCTTCAGCACCCACTGCATTGTATCCCATCGAGGCCCAAGGCAATCTTAGGATCACTCTCCCACAGTGCTCCAGACAGCAATTGTTCCAATCGGAAACCCACTGCCACCTCTGCCTGAGGGCAGAATCTCTGGCGATCTGTCTGTGCAGTCCTTCCAAGAATCTCAGAGCTGGGGTACAGAATGGGCACCCATTCCAATCAGTCTTCATCAGTGTCCTCCTATTTTCTTGGGAGGTCGGGGTGTCATCTCCCACTTGGATCAAGCACCCCTCCTATGCAATCCTGGGGCACCTTTTGCTTCCCCATCTATAGCTGTACGCCACGGTGATATTTCTACATGTTTTTGTCAGCTGTTACACTATCAGCCCCTCAAGGAAAGGAACCATTTGATTCATCTTGATATCCTCAGCATCTAGCAACGCCTAGCAGGCAGACATACTCTCTTTATACTCTCTTTTTTGTCCCCTACAATCTATTCTCTACACTGCACTCCTAGTGATCCTTTTAAAATCTAAGTCAAATGGTATCATGTCCCTGCTCAAAAACTTGCAATGGTTTTCCAACTCACTCAGGATAAAATCCAAAGTGCCACCATAGTCTTCTGGACCCTACACGATCTGGCCCTTTATTACCTCTGAACCACACACACACACACACACCACTTACTCATACTACCCTCTTACCACCTCAAGGGCCTTTGCACTTGCTGTTCCTCCTTCCATAAGGCTCTTTGCCAAAATATTTGCCTGACTGGCACACTCCTTCACCTCATCACACCTCTGTCAACTGTCACCTGATACCTTCCCTGACCACACTACGACAAATGGCAGTCCCTGATACTCTCTCCTCTTGCTTCTTTATTTTCTCTACAGCCCGTATCACTACATATATTTATGTCGTTTACTTACTATCTTTTTCCCCTGCACTAGAATGTGATCTCTGTCAGAAAAGGCAGAACCTCACCCTCTAGAACAGGGGTTGGGATTTTTTGCTCTGAAGAGATGGTGAATATTTTGTACTTTGCAGTTTAGACGGTCCCTGTTGCAACTACTCAGCACAAAAGCAGCCACAGACAATACATAAATGAGTCGGCAAGCCTGTGCTCCAATAAAGTTTTCTTTACAAAATCAGGCAAAAGGCCAGGTTTGGCCCAAAGGCTACTGTTTACCAACCCCTGTTCTAGAACAAACTTCGCATGCAGTACATTGACTTTGAATTAATCAATCATTTCTCCATTCTTGGTCTCTAAGGCTACCTTTAATTGACAACATAAAATACCAGCATTCCAACCTCATCAGAGAAGATAACTCCAAACCAACTTCTATAAACCTTTTATCAAAAAATCTATTTAAAGCTAATAATATTCCTGAATAGCTACTTTGACAGATATGCAATGTGTTCATTCTTACCCCTAGAAAGTACATAAACCATGTTAGTTTGACCATCTGCAGAAATGTTTTAATTAAGTTGTGTTTTAACTTCATGTTAAATCAGAAAAGAATCAGCCTCATAAAAACCACGATCTAGGGGTGCCTGGGTGGCTCAGTCAGTTAAGTGTCCAACTCTTTTTTTTTTAAGATTTTATTTATTTATTTGAAAGGGAGAGTGAGTGAGAGAGAGAGAGCATGAGCAGAGGGAGGAGAAGCAGACTGCCCACTGAACAAGGAGCACGACATGGGACTCGATCCTAGGACCTTGGGATCATGACCCGAGCCCAAAGCAATTGCTTAACCAAATGAGCTACCCAGGCGCACCAAGTGTCCAACTCTTGATCTCAGCTCAGGTCTTGATCTCAGGGTCGTGAGTTCAAGCCCTGCGATGGGCCCTGTGCTAGGCATGGAACCTACTTAAAACAAAAAAACAAAAAATAAAAACCACGTTCCATGTGCTGCACATCACTCACTACAGCTTTCAATGTAACCAATACAAAACCCCAGGTGTGAGTTCAGGGACCATATTAAGGAAAGGAAACTGGTATGTTTTCTATGGATGACGAAATACAGCATAGAGCTGAAGATGTTTCCCCTTTTTTTGGCCATCAGGGCACTCAACCAAGTTCTCGTCTGCAGACTGGTTACGTCACCAGTATCTACGTCTTCTCTTCTCAGGGGTTCAGAGCCAGCCTACGTTTGAGTACAGCCAGTGGGATGAGAAGTGATGTGTGCTGGCCAATAAAGCCTCCCACAGGACTTGGCTCTCTCCCTACCCACCTGCTGAACTGAGCAGGAGGAAGTTCCCACTTTCTATTGGAGGCTGAGTCACAAGTGGAAAAAGCTTGACTACCACAATGGCCCTGTGGAAGACCACCCCATGAGGACCCCAACACTAAGCTTCACATGGATAAGCAACAGATGTTTTTGTGTGCTCAGTCACTGAAACCTTGCATGAGTAAAGCACTTAGCTCTCTACAACTAAAACACTGACCTGGGAGGCTGGAACCTTGTTCAAAGAATAGGTTTTATTGTTTTCATTCATGATCTTCATATAGCTTTAATTCTCATTACTTATATTCAGCTCCATTATTATGCGTATTTCTTGTTAGCTAATTCAAATCTTTATGTAATGGGGGACAAGGGACAAGCCTCCACTGTTTGTGTTCAGTAAAACAGTAAGCATCTCAAGCAACAAAAATCTCAAACATTTTGGATAAACATGTATTTGGATAAATATAAACATTCAAACAAAACCCTATTTGTAACTTTAACTTACACAGTCGAATAAACTGTATCAGGGTCCAGAAAGAAAGAATGCCCAGCAAATACTAAAATGCAGGGCAATATATTTTGTCTCAAATGGAATCTGACAATCATTAGAAACCAAATAGCCTAAGAAATGAAACCACACATTTCTAAACTCCTATCTAGGAAGAATAAGTAACCATAAATGTAACTTAAGAGAAAAACTGTTCTAACCCCTGTAAATACCTAATCCCTATATAATTCTATCAAGTGATGCTATGAGGCTTTGTTTTTTTTGCATTTTTGAATATTATGGAAAAAACTAGACATGTCAGAAATGGAAGAACTTTTTAGTCTATGTAATGTAAAAGACAAACAGTGTACGAGCTATGAAAATTTTAACTATAACTCAGGTATGAATTTCATTATCATTGACAAGCCTTGCAATCATTCAATATTATAACGCCAGCTTTTAAAAAGGAGTAATGTTTTGGGGAACCTGGGTGGCTCAGTTGGTTAAATGTCCTTCTCTTGATCTCAACTCAGATCTTGATCTCAGGGTTGTGAGTTCAAGCCCCTGTGTTGGGCTCCATGCTGGGCACAGAGCCTACTTTTAAAAAAAAAAAAAGGTGGGGGGGAGTAATGTTTTAATAATCTTCCTCCCTGGGATATCTCAAAGGACAATTCACATTTTAGTAAAGCCTTTGGAAACAATGTTGTTTGCAGTGTGTAATTAAAATCTGAAAACAGGTGATTGGGGAATTTACGGGTTTCTGGGCATTTCTGGTTTTTAAATCAAAAACCAGGATAATTAACTCTAAAAGATGTACAGAACAGGAGATAAGTACTATGGAAAACCAAGAACCAAGATAGGTTTTAAATTCTATAGGTTTGCTTATAAACAAAATCTGTTTTTCTCTTTCTATTGAAAATGAGCATGTATCCTACCCTGAAAAACTACCATCCTTCCCCCCAAAATTAATACCTTACTTTTGAAGAAAGGGAAGGCACTTCTGTTTGTTCCTCCTCATTGTAAGCTGTGAAAAGCCTCTCTCAGAATGTCAGAATGATACACATATAACATAAGCTGCTCCCTCTCTTTCTTGCCACTCTTCAGGTTAAAGTCATCCCTCTCCTGGACTAGATACCTCACCCCCTAAGTGTTTGGACACTGTTCCTTCCATGTACCACAGGGAGCAATTTAAATCTATGAACCTCTCCATAAGTGTTCATTCTAAACTGCATAGAATATGGCCCCGCCAAGAGTTACAAAGTCAATTCAGAGCTGAACTGTGCCTAGGTAATAATTCTAACACAGGACTCCATTACAAAATGTACCTATTTTGAGGGGCTGAAAACAAAAATGTGACATTAGTAGGGCAAAATGACTCAGCCCAGGTTTTTAAAATTACATAGTAGTGACAGCGTTCTGCTTATTCTATGGTCCTGAATCAAAACACGGGACAATTCAGGCAATGAAAAGATATTTGTTGAGTATCTACTATGTGCAAAGAATACACTATTTCTTCCATTTAGCTGATAAAATATGGCCACATGGATTCTTAGTTCATTCAATCACATCCATACTTTTATATTGCAATATAATTTCACTGAACTGCTCGTGTGCACGAAATGGATAACAGCACTCAATGAAAGGAGCCAGATGAGCTAAAATGGAACCGCAGCAGCATGGTAATAAAATCTTCAGCATGCACTGGAGCACAACTTTAAAAATCCAATACGGCTTCCAATCACTAATAAAAGGAAGTACTCAAGGACCAGAGATCACAAAGGCTATGGGAAAATGGCCAGTTGGAGCGAAGGAGGCACTGAGTGTTATCACTGGCCCCTACGGTTATGACCCAAATAACAGTGTGCACGTGACCACCATGTCTAAGAGGTTACTTAACAAAGCTGGAACACATCTACTAAGTGCTGGCTGTATACAAGGCACCATGCTGTCTGGTGCCTGCCCACAAGGAGTTTATAGTTAGCAAGACAATTTACCTCTGCTTTCCCTCTCTAGGTTTTGAGAACAGGAGCTTAGTCCTATCAACACTGTTATCACCAGTAACTAGAATGATCCGTAGTAGGCATTCAAACATGCGTGGACTGACAGCAAAGAACCATAAGGCAAAAACTAAAAGAAAAATATTAAAATAAATAAAACTCTGAAAGAGTGCAAGAATATACAATACAGCAGAAGACATCTTTAGACCAATTTCAAGACCATTGCTCCGAGAGGTCAGAGGGCACCTTAAGAACAGGCCCAAGGGAAAACTCTATAAGCAGAAAGTCTCTGAGAAATGATCCCATATACTGAGCTCAGAGCTGAGATCCAGAAGCTCCTAGTAGACCTGAAAGAGGAGAAATTACCCTGGGATATTCAAGATGTTTAAGTTAAAAGAAAAAAAAAAAGTCAACAGACGAAAGGAGCTAACCTCGAAGAGAAGAGAAGAGGGGAGGCGCAGATCCAAGGAGAAGAAACAAAGCAGGGTGGCTCCAAAGATTAAGGGCGAAATCTGAGTATGGAAAAATTATCCTAATCTAAGGACATCTGCTAAGATAGGAGGATAAGCTCTTGCGCAAAACAAACAAAACTGACTTTGAGGTAAGCAGCAGAACACTGACAGTAGAAGGCGGGCGCTCCGAAAGGAAAACAGGGTAGCACAGCCACAGACAACATGACCTTCAGGGGGCACCAGGACCTGGCAAAAGGCACGGCTTTGCCCAGAGCACCCTCCCTGAGAAGGACCCATGAGTCCTAGGGAAAGCATGTCTTAAGGAGAAGAAAAAAAAAGCATTCTTTTAAAAAAAAGTTAATAAAGTCACTGTTAAAAAAAAAAAATTCACCCTGTACCAGATGTTCCTCTCTAGTGAATGCCCTTCTTTCCTCCTGATAACCAAGTTTTAGAAAGCACTGCACACCCTGACTAGCTTCCCCACCTGAGTGCCATTGAGTCCTTAGTCCACAGAAGTAAGGCTCCTGTTATGAAAACCAGTAATTAGATCCTAGGGCTAAATCCAATGGAAACTTTGGAACCACTATCTGGATCTCTGGCTAGCTAGCACCCCTCCCTCTTGGTTCCTTAACATGCTCAAATCCTTCCATTCAAAAAAAAAAAAAAAAAAGTACCCCCCCCCCCCGGCTTTTACCCAGCCTCCTGGAGCCACCCTTCACCACCACCACCCTTCTTAAGAGTTGTCTACACACAGGCACCGCTTCCTGGCTCCCACTATTAAACCCTCTGGCCATCCCGCTCATGTCCCCCTCACTGCATCACCACTGCCACCACCTATAGCACTAGTAACTTCTTGGCTGTTAGCATCCCTCTTTGTTGATGTTGTCTTGGACCACGGCTTCTAAGACACCATTCATGCCCCTCTCCCCCCCACACACAACTGTCCTCCTCAGTCTCACTGTGGGAGCCTGTTCTCTCCTGCGTATCTTTTGAACACAAAAGTTCCTCAGATCACATTCTACACCACTCCTGTTCTCACTCTGGACGTGCTTCTTGAATAACGTCGTCCACTCCAACAGCCTCCATTAACAAATAGAGGCAAAGGCAGAGGTTCCAGAACTTCTCTGTTCACTGCACCCTTAGTGTCTCAGGCCAAAAGAAATGCCTGAGTAACTGAATCATTGGATAAGTTCAAATACCTTAAGTACTTTTTTGCCCTAACAACTTATTACCCATTTTTTAAAAGCACACTTCAAATGAGAGAAAATGAGTATCTTTATGTCATTAAATAAAGCACAGGTACAGTTTCTCAAACACTGGAGTTGGACTGGATATCACCTCACTCATTTCCTGTTCCACACTGATTTTCACATGGAACGCAACCACTGAACACCTCGCCCTACAAACCTATCATCAAAAGGAAGGCAGCACAACGGACAGTGGAAACTGTTGACTACTTGGAGCTGGTATTTCCCACAGGGTTGGACAGATGTTATGTACTGCTGAGCCTCCTTCTCCAGTTCACTACCTTGCAGTCTCCCTGTGAGTTCACTACGTCACGTCAGCACACAGTTTGGGAACTACAGTGCTAAGGACCCTTGGATGGCTGTCTCCAGTCCACACATCCCCCGACAGCCAGATCCCTAGTGTAGTCAACTAAACACTATGTCCCACGGCCACCAGAAACTTAACAAGGCCAAGTGCACCTGCCTTTTTATTCTCCAAATGGCTACAGCTCCCTAAGAAAGGAACCATCACCAGCTAGGACTCGGGACTGCCCTGAACTCCTCGCTCTCCTAACTCCCCCAACGCACATACAACCCCCAGCCAACAACCACGGCCCAGCAATCCCACCTCCTCGACTTTCTCACCTCCCACACTTGCTCCCTTCCAGCCATTCTCCAAAGGGCAAATCTGATCATGCCCTTTTGCTTCAGAATTCTGCAACGGTCTCCTTTTGCCTATAGAGGAGTCCTAACTCCTTACAACAAGAATCAGAGGACCCTCGATGGCTCGGCCCCTAGTCACTTCTCCTGTCTCGTTTCTTGCTGCTTCCCCGCCCTTCTGCATGTGGCCGCACCACCATACATTTTCAGTTGCTCCAATGCACCATCTCTCTGACAGCCTTTAACGAGCCTCTCCACAACCCCGACTCTGACCAATTCCTTCTCCCGTATTTCTCTGGGAGGCTTTTCTCATCTCTCTGAATAGTCCCTAAGCTTGGGTTTGCAGTCATCCTGTGAGCTCCTCTAGCTGACCCCTTTCAGAGCACGTACCATACACTGCACTGTAAACCGATGGTTAAAACTATCCGAGAACCCAGCTGAACAGGCGCTGAAAGAGGCATCTGTCTTGTTTATCTTTGTATCCCCAGCACATAGGATAAACTCTGAAGCACAGCGAATGAATAAAGCAAGCGAATGAACGGACTAGGTCATTCATGTGATGCTTCACATCCTTCTCTGCTTACTAACTCCATCACAGCACTGATTGCACTGTGCTGAAATTGCCTCGGCAGACTCTCAACATCTTGAGAGCTTTTATCTCTTATTTCTGCAATCCCAGTATCAAAATAGTACAGGTACTTAGCAAGCATCCACTAAATGGCTTCTGAAGAAAAAATTCTGGAAGGCCACACCCCACCGTATTAGGTGTGTTACCTCTGGAGAAAGAACCAGGGCAGGGCACCAATAAGAGCAGAAAAAGAGAACTGGGACTTGTTACTCCATGTACCTCCATAGTGATACTCCGTTTATTTTATAATATGCCTTGTTTAGGTATGACTGGTATACAGTATTCCTGCAGTACCAGCATAAAATGTATCCTGTGTAAAGAACCAGCCCTGAAGAACACATGGACTGCAAGCAGCATTGGGCTCCAAATGCCCAAGTGCAGGTCCTAAGAAAACTTGACCTTAAAGAGGAAAACTGGCTTCTAAGAAAAAAGGACTGAGAAGGTGAGCATCTAAGTCTGTACAGCAATGTGGAGGCCATCCCAAGAAAATATAAGAAATGACAAGAGCATACAAGTGGAAAATACAGTCTGTGATTATTCTTCAGAGAAAGTTCTGGGAATTCTAAACGGAGACAACTTGTACTGGTCGGCTAGTACATACAATTCTTTTAATACTTAAAATAAGCAACTGTTTTAATGGTGGAAACATTCCAAAAACCAAAAGGTGACTTGCCACATGCAGGTTACTCTGGGAAGTGTAAAGTAGATCTACAAAGACACGCTGAGAATTGACAAGAGGCTACAGCATTGGCATGACCACTTAGCAAAGTGCATTCCACCTTTATTTTCAGAATTTTTAAAAATAGTGTAGCACATCATTGACTATTAGGTCATAAATTTTAAGGGAACAGATAAAACAATGCTATAAAGCAACTTCATGTCAGCAACTGGAAGTAACAAGAACAATTTTTCTATGTAGATAGTTCCAGAACAAGCTTCTTTTCACTGTTTGAAGACAACAGGGAATACAGGTCAGACTGTAAATACATAAAGTCAAACTTCCCAACCTAGTGAGCTTTAAACATCCAAAAGGACACAACTTTAGTGAATACAAATTAAGATCTTCAAAAATGAAGAAAAATGAGCACTATGCGGACGCTATTAGAAAGGAGACCAGACACAGTAAGAACTGCCTATGGGAAAGGTCAACCCCCGCTTTCCTTTGTTTAATCTCTCAAGTAGATAAAGGAAGCAGCTTTCAAGAATCACTGCATTGTTTCACTGCTAGAAAAGGAAAGTTGAGTAAAGCATATGCAAAAAAGAAGCAACCGAGGTTCAACAGAATTTGCCCTAGAGGCAAAAGAAAAATAAGTCAATTATAACACTTTGAACTTAAGTTTTGAGAGAGACGGAGACATTTAAAGGTTTAGACAAAACTAATTTTTAAAATGAGAAGTATTTCAAATGCTTAGCCCCTCCCCTCATAAAACGTGGACTCTGGATCTTAAAAATTTCATGCCCCAGCATGCATTTGATTTGGACAGTCACAAAGCAAAAACGGACCTTTCAAATTTCGGTGTTTTAATAAAACTCAAAAATTATTGCTGGTAGAAGTGCGAATTTAAAACTGATTCCCAAATGAGAAAGAATTCCTAATACGCCCAATAGCGGCTAAGAAAATGAGATGCTCCCATTCATCCGTATAAGCCCATCGCTTAGCTTCTTAATAATTAAGAACTCTACTCTCCGCCACGGAACTATCCCTTGCAGAGAGGCTAAACCAAGAAGAAATCGCCATTGCCTTTAAGTACCACAGACGGAGAGGGGAAGGTTTTCCACTCGCTGGAGCTCCCGCGCGGAGGAGGGCTAGAGGCCAGGCGCCGCGGCCCCCGCCCGCCGCGCAGGGAAAGTCTCCCGGGTATGATCCATGCGGGCGAAGCGGCTCCCGGGTGCGCAGCCTTCTCCCCTCGCCCTGCAGCGCGCCCCTCGCCGGCTACACTACCCCCTGTCCTGAGCTCGGAGAGCCGAGCCTGGCTGCGGAGGCTGGGAGCCCCGCGGGCCCGCAGCCCCGGGGGAGGGGGCCACCCGGCGCAGAGGCGCGGGGAGGGCAAAGCCGTGGAGAGGGCCCGACCCGGGGCGGCGGACATGCGGGGACTGGGCCACATGAGGACAGGGCGCGCGGAACCGAGGGATGTGAAAGTCCCGGACGCGGAGCAGTCCTGGGCACCGTGCGTGGGACGCGAGTGGAGGCCCGGGCGCCACCTGCGGCCGGGATGGCGGGCGCCTGCCCCGCAGCCCGGGGAGCGCGCGCCGGGCAGCTCCGGGGCCGAGGGCCGGAGGACTGCGCGGGCGAGAGCGGCCGCGGGGTCGGGCCGTGACGGCGGGAAGCCCCAGCCGGCCCGGGAGCCGGCGCGGAGGATGCGGCTGGGCTGCAGGGCAGGGCGCGGGGCGGCGCCGCGGCCCGCAGTGGGCCCCGCTGCCCGCCCGAGCGCGCCCGGCGCGATGCAGCAACTTCACTTGGCTACGGGGCTGCGGGGGCCCGGCCCGCGCCCGCCCCTCCCCCGGGGCAGCCGCTCGGCCCGTAGCCAAGCAGCAAAGGGGCCAGGACCGAAGAGTCCGGCCGCCCGCAGCCCGCACTCACCGGTCCGCGATTCCGCCGCCGGCGCCTGGGCTGCGCTCCGAGCTCCATGGTCCCGCCGAGCCGCGGTCGCCTGGCGCCCCCGCCCCGCACCACACCGCACGCAGCGGCGCCAGCGACGCCGCCTCCAGCCCGGCCACGGCCGCGGCCACGCCCCCTCCCGGCTGGGGGCCCGGCCGGAGCAAGAGGGGGGCTCAGCGCCGGCTCCACCAACCAGAGGCCTCTCACCAAGCCGCTTCGCCAGGATTGGCGAGCGCCTCAGCCAATGGGGAAACGGAAGAAGCGCGGAGCGTCGGCGCCGAGGGGCGGGGGATTGCGGAGGAGGTGGCTCTCACGATCGGTCCTCCGCCCCCGACTCCGGATGAGGCTTCGGCCCAAGTGCCTGTAGAGTGGAGAGGTGGAGATACTTTGGGCCGAGTTTATCGTAAGGGGCCCTTCCATCACCTTTGCTGACGATGTACCCACTGCAGTCCCTTTGAGTTTCCACCCGTACCCTAACCTTACCTGGGTTTGAGGGCCCCTGCAAAAACGTCCATCTACCTGTAGGTAGTCAGAGGTCCTGCCAGGTTAAGGGTTCGGGCAACCTTGAGAGATTATACCCATCATCATCTGTTGGTTTATGCCCTTCTCAAATCCGTTAGCATTCTGCCTATTCTCATATCCTTCCACTTCTTTCCTTTTTAATCACCCTATATCCAGTCTCCCTCCACCCCACATGTGAGAAAATTCACAATCCCTATAAACATGACATAACACTGGAAACTAAGCCCCGTGGCAATCGAACACAGCCAGGTGGTACTTGATGACTCAGGCGTAAACTTAAGAGTGGAAGAAGGAAGGGAAGGGAAGGGAAAGGGAAGGGAAGGGAAGGGAGGGAAGGGAGGGAAGGGAAGGGGAAGGGGAAGGGAGAGAAGAAAAGAAAGAAAAGCCAAGTATGTTCTCCTAGGTCCTGAAGGAAAGGAGTTTAAAAACATTAGCTAGAAATATTATCTATATTTTGGTTTGCGTGCCTTTATTCTTTTTGATTTACAAGTAAGATCACTATATTGAAAAATTTAAGAAAAAAAAGTTCAAATCCCAATGAAGAGTCCAGGAAAAACTAATACAGGTTGTCTTGCTCTTGTCTGTACAGACGTGTGATAACTGTCCACATCTGTTACATCTAGTTACAGCAACTACAAGCTAGGAAAAATGAATAGCAGTTGCTAACAATATCAGCAATGTTTGCAACACCGGAGATGCAGAAGAAAAATCACCCGGCCCCTCTTGTGTTAATCTATTAACCTACCTTACTTCCAAAGGGAAGGATTTCAAAAGCTCTATTTTAAGGTAACATATACTTAGTTTCCATTTCGTGTCAACATGAAATATACTGGCAATTAATAAGGTAAATAGAATTTTAGTGAATTATTAGTGTTCTGTATTTGAAATATTGATACTAGAGTGATAAATTTTCTCTGAATTCAAAGCTGAGTTGGTATACAAATTAAAATGACTTTCCTTCATTTCATTTTGTCTTCACTTACCCAGGCAATAGCTTCCATGTCTATATTTAGACCATTGATTTAAAGCTCAAAAATATGAAACTGTAGGATACACAAAGTGTGTTTTCAGAGTTGCTATTCACATTTCCTTTGCTCCTCTCCTCCTCAGTGAGCCCACCTTATGTAAACTGCAGCTACACTTAGTTTACATCCACTATTAGTCCTTAATCTTACTGTCCTGAAGTGTTCAGGATTGATTCATATAGGTCAGTCTTATCTCTAATTAGATGGTAAGTTCCATGAGGGTAAGGTCCTTATTTTATACTCTTGCTTCCTCTCCCCATAATGTCTAATGCAGTGCTGAACATGTTAAGTATAACTCCATCCTTAGCATTGTGTCTATAATATACAGAAATTTTTTCAAATGTAGTACTTCTGTGAACCAGTCCTTTAAATAAAAAATGCTCAGAATAGTCTTGTTAGGGAGCGTCTCACACTTAACATTGCTTAAAAAATATCAGGGAGTGAATTACAGAAACTTGACTAAATTCTTACCAAATAGAGGGTGCTTCTCATCACATAACAGGAAGTCTAGAGACAGCCCTGGGCTTCTGCAACTTCTCCAAGGTGTCATTGTACCTCAGATTCCTTCTATCCGTTGGCTCTACTGTCCTTGTCTAGTGACTTTGCCTCCTCACAAGATGATTGCTCCCCTTCTGGGCACTGTATCACATTCTGGAAAATGTCAGGGGTATGGGTGAAGGGCAAAAGATCAAAGAGGTGCATGAGTTTTCCTTTTTAACACTGAGTTTTCCTTTTTAACAATTTTTCTGGGAAGCCCCAATCAGCACTTATTGGCCACACTGTGTCACACTGACCATTTCCCCACCCCCTGCCCCCGACCTCCACTCAATGCAAAGGAGTCCGAAATACTAAGTATTTAAGACCAGGGACCTTGTCTGCAACAATGTCAGGTTTCTGTTCGTAAAGGAGAAGGGGAATGCAGTTTCTGCCATAGTTGTGGAATAAATGAATATGTGATTGGACCCTCACTCTATTCATGAGATGACCCGCTTAAAAAAAAGGGCATTCAAATTTCAATAAGAAAACAAACAACCCAGTTTAAAAAATGAGCAAAAGATCTGAACAAACATCTCCCTGAGGTAGAGATGGCAATATACAGATGGCAAATAAGGATATGCTCAATGGCATATGTCAAAGAATTACAAATTAAAGCAACAGTGAAATACCACAACACATCTTCTAGAATAGCTAAAATTCAAAAAACTAATAATATCCAATTCTGGCAAGGATGTGGAGCAATAGGAACGCTCATTCACTGCTGATGGGAATGCAAAATGGTATAGCCACTTTGGAACACAATGCGGCAGTTTTTCATAGTTTTACCATACAGTCTAGCAATCTCACTCCTTGGTATTTACCCACATGACTTGAAAACTTATGTCCACACAAAAGCTTGCACACAAATGTGTACTCATAATCACCAAACACTGGAAGCAACCAATCCTTCAGTAGGTGAATGGATAAACAAAACTGGTCATCCAGACGATAGAACATCATTCAGTGATAAAAAGAATGAGCTATCAGGCCATGAAAAGACACAGAGGAATCTTAAATGTATATTACTAAGTGAAAGAAGCCAATCTGAAAAGGCTACATTCTTTAGATTCCAATTATGAGATTCTGGAAGAGGCAAAGCTGTGAAGACTAAAAAGACCAGTGGTTGCCAGGGGTTAGGGGAGGGAGTGATGGACAGTCAGAGCACAGAGGATTTTTAGGGCAAGGGAACTATTCTGTATGATACTATAATGGTGAATACATGGCATTATATATTTGTCAAATTCATAGCATGTACAACACAAAAGTGAACCTTAAGGTAAACTACGGACTTTAGTTAATAAAAATGTGTTAATATTGGTTCATTAATTATAACCACACTAATGCAAGACGTTAATAATAGAAGAAACTGTGCGAGGGGTCTATGTACTATGTACTGTCTGCTCAATTATGCTATAAATCTAAAACTATACTAAAAAATAAAGTCTGTTGATCATTAGGAAAAGGGAACCATAGTTAACATAATGATGTTAACATAATGAAGTTAACATAATAAAAAGGAAATAAGTTTTTTTTTTGAGAAGCCACCTTCATTTTATTTATGGGCCTTTAATGCATTTACAGACAAATTCTATTGCCCTTCAACTATTGCAAATCTTAAAAAGTTTATCACATATACTTTTTTTTCAATTTAGGGGTTTCCCTCAATTTTTATATTTAACAATTTTCAAATGTAAAGAAACACTGAAGGAATGGTACAATGAATTCCTATCTACCTTTTACCCTGATTCACCAAATGTCTATGCACCGCCATATTTGCTTCTTCATTCTTCATCAGAATCTCTCTCTGTGTACATGACTTTTTTATCATTCAACGACTGAAGGCAAATTGCAGACACCAGGACACTTTAAATACTTCAGCATGTATCTCCAAGAGCAAAAATGTCTTGATTGTTCTAGTATATAAAAATAGACAAGCAGAGCATATAAAATGGGACCACAGAGACGAGGTATGTCTAACTACTCAAGATGCATTGTTTCCCTTTCTGTTTTCTATAAGTAACTGTCCAGTCTGACATAGAATGTCCTTATCCCCATGAACTGGTATCGTGCCAAGCTAGTGAAATCAAACTTGGGGGCAAGGGAGGCTGGTGGTATGGCAGCATGCTAAGGAGAATTCTGGTGATGCAAGGTGAGTGAGCCATCATTCACGTTTTTGTGAAACAATGTGCATGAAGCACAGGGTGCAGATGGTTCTGGACCTACCAGCGAGCTGAATGCCTGCAGTCTAGTGTTATTATGAAAACCGAACAAGCTCTCAAGCATATTCCTAAGAAGATCTCCCCAACAATATTTTTAAAACCTCTTGAAATGTGTCATTTTTGTTCCTCTTTACCCTTGCCTGGTCAAGCTCTTGGATAAATGCCCAAAGTTAAAATGTAGTTCTAGTGTCATCTTTACTTTAATCAGATGACTCGGGTAGTGATGATGCAGTGTCTTTTTCAAGATGCTCTATAAATTAGATACCTGCTCAGCGATTAGCTTAAGTTCTCCTTTGTCATTACTAAGTCTTTTGTGAAAAAACAATTGTTCTTTTTACTTAATAGCGTGTCATATTACATAAAAATTACAAACTGTTTTGCATTAGGAACTGAGTTCAGTCTCACTTTGGGGAAGCTAATGAACAAGAGTGGTTACTGATTAAAAGAATATAATTAGAATATGTAAGAAATCAAATTAAAAGCATAATAACTGTCATCACTTTCGACATGTTCATTTGTACTTGTTCTCAGAATGAAGTGAAATGCTGACTACAAATACCTCAGTTTTCAAGAATTAATTTAGCTCCATACATAAATCTTTATAAACATGCTTCACTTAGTCTAGCTTCCTTTTGAAGGAGAGTATCTATTTTTATCTTGACACTAGAGTGAAATAAATACACACATCTACATACCCACATCTCCCAAGAATAAAATCTTCCTGGGAAAAATGAGGAACTTTATCTTAACTTGGAATATTAACCCAATTATCTCATGAGAGCAGGGCAGTCTATTGGTATTAACTTTATTTTTCAGCGAGGAAAAAAAATGGGAAGGTGAATATAATGAACATGAACTGAGAATTCACTACTTGCCATATGGTTATACTTGTTATATTAATATAATATCTGTGGGATATATGGTGTTATGCCCATTTTATAGATAAGGCACAGAGAAAGTTTATTATTTACCAGGGTTACTCAAGTGGTACTTTCCCGGGAAAGCTGTTTCTCCAGTGGGCAGGACAGCCCTGAAAATCGCTAAGTGAGACAGTGGAACGATGGGTCCATACCATTCTGACCTCACAGCCGCGACTTCCGTCAAGTCGGTCCCCCCACTCCTTTCCGGTGGCCGCCACTCAGGTTGAGGGTGCTGCCATCACCTTCTGTGCTGGAAAAGTATTCCTAACACATTTCCCATGGCTTCATTCCCCTCTGGTCTGTCTTTGCATTATATCATGGGTGATTTTTTTTTTTAACTTTATTTATTTGTCAGAGAGAAAGAGAGAGAGAGCACAAGCAGGGGGAGCGGCAGGCAGAGGGAGATGGAGAAGTAGGCTTCCTGCCAAGCAAGGAGCCCGATGCGGGGCTTGATCTCAGGATATTGGGATAATGACCTGAGCCGAAGGCAGACACTTAACGCACTGAGCCACCCAGGCCTCTCTCATGGGTGATTTTTTTTAATTGTTTTATTGTTATGTTAATCACCATATATTACATCATTAGTTTTTGATGTAGTGTTCCATGATTCATTGTTTGTGCATAACACCCAGTGCTCCATGCAGAACGTGCCCTCTTTAATACCCATCACCCGGCTAACCCATCCCCCTACCCTCCTCCGCTCTAGAACCCTCAGTTTGTTTTTCGGAGTCCATCATCTCTCATGGTTCGTCTCCCCCTCTGACTTACTCCCCTTCATTCTTCCTCTCCTGTTATCTTCTTCTTTTTCTTTTTTCTTAAAATATGTTGCATTATTTGTTTCAAAAGTACAGATCTGTGATTCAACAGTCTTGCACAATTCACAGCGCTCACCGTAGCACATACACTCCCCAATGTCTATCACCCAGCCACCCCATCCCTCCCACCCCCAACCACTCCAGCAACCCTCAGTTTGTTTCCTGAGATTAAGAATTCCTCATATCAGTGAGGTCATATGATACATGTCTTTCTCTGATTGACTTATTTCACTAAGCATAACACCCTCCAGTTCCATCCACGTTGTTGCAAATGGCAAGATCTCATTCCTTTTGATGGCTGCATAATATTCCATTGTGTATATATACCACTTCTTCTTTATCCATTCATCTGTCGATGGACATCTTGGCTCTTTCCACAGTTTGGCTATTGTGGACATTGCTGCTATAAACATTGGGGTGCATGTACCCCTTCGGGTCCCTACATTTGTATCTTTGGGGTAAATACCCAGTAGTGCAATTGCTGGATCGAATGGTAGCTCTAATTTCAACTGTTTGAGGAACCTCCATACTGTTTTCCAGGGTGGTTGCACCAGCTTGCATTCCCACCAACAGTGTAGGAGGGTTCCCCTTTCTCTGCATCCCCGCCAACATCTGTCATTCCCTGACTTGTTAATTTTAGCCATTCTGACGGGTGTGAGGTGGTATCTCATTGAGGTTTTGATTTGGATTTCCCTGATGCCGAGCGAGGTTGAGCACTTTTTCATGTGCCTGTTGGCCATTTGGATGTCTTCTTTGGAGAAATGTCTGTTCATGTCTTCTGCCCATTTCTTGATTGGATTATTTGTTCTTTGGGTGTTGAGTTTGATAAGTTCTTTATAGATTTTGGATACTAGCCCTTTATCTGATATGTCATTTGCAAATATTTTCTCCCATTCTGTCGGTTGTCTTTTGGTTTTGTGGACTGTTTCTTTTGCTGTGCAAAAGCTTTTTATCTTGATTAAATCCCAATAGTTCATTTTTGCCCTGGCTTCCCATGCCTTTGGTGATGTTTCTAGGAAGAAGTTGCTGCGGCTGAGGTCGGAGAGGTTGCTGCCTGTGTTCTCCTTTAGGATTTTGATGGACTCCTGTCTCATGTTTAGGTCTTTCAACCATTTGGAGTCTATTTTTGTGTGTGATGTAAGGAAATGGTCCAGTTTCATTCTTCTGCATGTGGCTGTCCAATTTTCCCAATACCATTTGTTGAAGAGACTGTCTTTTTGCCATTGGACATTCTTTCCTGCTTTGTCAAACATAAGTTGACCATAGAGTTGAGGGTCCATTTCTGGGCTCTCGATTCTGTTCCATTGATCTATGTGTCTGTTTTTGTGCCAGTACCATACTGTCTTGATGATGACAGCTTTGTAATAGAGCTGGGAGTCAGGAATTGTGATGCCGCCAGCTTTGCTTTTCTTTTTCAATATCCCTCTGGCTATTCGGGGTCTCCTTTGGTTCCATAAAAATTTTAGGATTATTTGTTCCATTTCTTTGAAAAAAGTGGATGGTATTTTGATGGGGATTGCATTGAATGTGTAGATGGCTCTAGGTAGCATTGACATCTTCATAATGTTGGTTCTCCCAATCCATGAGCATGGAACGTTTTTCCATTTCTTTGTGTCTTCTTCAATTTCTTTCATGAGTATTTTATAGTTTTCTGAGTACAAATCCTTTGCCTCTTTGGTTAAATTTATTCCTAGGTATCTTACGGTTTTGGGTGCAATTGTAAATGGGATTGACTCCTTGATTTGTCTCTCTTCTGTCCTGTTGTTGGTGTATAGGAATGCCACTGATTTCTGTGCATTGATTTTATATCCTGCTACTTTACTGAATTCCTGTATGAGTTCTAGCAGTTTTGGGGTGGAGTCTTTTGGGTTTTCCACATACAGTATCATATCATCTGCAAAGAGTGAGAGTTTGACTTCCTCTTTGCTGATTTGGATGCCTTTGATTTCTTTTTGTTGTCTGATTGCTGTGGCTAGGACTTCTAATACTATGTTGAATAGCAGTGGTGAGAGTGGACATCCCTGCTGCGTTCCTGACCTTAGGGGAAAAGCTCCCAGGCTTTCCCCATTGAGAATGATATTCGCTGTCGGTTTTTCATAGATGGCTTTTATGATATTGAGGTATGTACCCTGTAACCCTATACTCTGAAGAGTTTTGATCAAGAAAGGATGCTGTACTTTGTCAAATGCTTTTTCTGCATCTATTGAGAGGATCCTATGATTCTTGTTCTTTCTTTTGTTAATGTATTGTATCACGTTGATTGATTTGCAGATGTTGAACCAGCCTTGCCGCCCAGGGATAAATCCCACTTGGTCATGGTGAATAATCCTTTTAATGTACTGTTGGATCCTATTGGCTAGTATTTTGGTGAGAATTTTTCATCCATGTTCATCAAGGATATTGATCTGTAATTCTCCTTTTTGATGGGGTCTTTGTCTGGTTTTGGGATCAAGGTAATGCTGGCCTCATAAAATGAGTTCGGAAGTTTTCCTTCCATTTCTGTTTTTTGGAACAGTTTCAGGAGAATAGGTATTAATTCTCCTTTAAATGTCTGATAGAATTCCCCTGGGAAGCCATCTGGCCCTGGGCTTTTGTTTCTTGGGAGATTTTTGATGACTGCTTCAATTTCCTTAGTGGTTATAGGTCTGTTCAGGTTTTCTGTTTCTTCCTGGTTCAGTTTTGGTAGTTGATACATCTCTAGGAATGCACCCATTTCTTCCAGGTTATCTAATTTGCTGGCATAGAGTTGCTCATAATATGTTCTTAGAATTGTTTGTATTTCTTTGGTGTTGGTTGTGATCTCTCCTCTTTCATTCATGATTTTGTTGATTTGGGTCATTTCTCTTTTCTTTTTGATCAGTCTGGCCAGGGGTTTATCAATCTTGTTAATTCTTTCAAAGAACCAGCTCCTAGTTTCGTTGATCTGTTCTACTGGTCTTTTGGTTTCTAGTTCATTGATTTCTGCTCTGATCTTTATGATTTCTCTTCTCCTGCTGGGTTTAGGCTTTCTTTGCTGTTCTTTCTCCAACTCCTTTAGGTGTAGGGTTAGGTTGTGTATTTGAGACCTTTCTTGTTTCTTGAGAAAGGCTTGTATTGCTATATACTTTCCTCTCAGGACTGCCTTTGCTGTATCCCAAAGATTTTGAACAGTTGTGTTTCCATTTTCATTGGTTTCCATGAATTTTTTTAATTCTTCTTTAATTTCTTGGTTGACCCATTCATTATTTAGTAGGATGCTCTTTAGCCTCCATGTATTTGAGGTCTTTCTGACTTTACTCTTGTGGTTGAGTTCTAGTTTCAAAGCATTGTGGTCTGAAAATATGCAGGGAATGATCCCAATCTTTTGTTACTGGTTGAGATCTGATTTGTGACCTAGGATGTGATCAATTCTGGAGAATGTTCCATGGGCACTAGAGAAGAATGTGTATTCCGTTGCTTTGGGATGGAATGTTCTGAATATGTCTGTGAAGTCCATTTGGTCCAGTGTGTCATTTAAAGTCTTTATTTCCTTGTGGATCTTTTGCTTAGATGACCTGTCCATTTCAGTCAGGGGGGTGTTAAAGTCCCCCACTATTACTGTATTGTTGTCAATGTGTTTCTTTGCTTTTGTTATTAATTGCCTTATATAATTGGCTGCTCCCATGTTCGGGGCATAGATATTTACAATTGTTAGATCTTCTTGTCGGATAGACCCTTTAAGTAGGATATAGTGTCCTTCCTCATCTCTTATTACAGTCTTTGTTTTAAAATCTAGTTTGTCTGATATAAGGATTGCCATCTCATGGGTAATTTTTAAAACACAGATCTAATTGCATCTCTCCCCTGTTCAAAACTCTCAGAGGCTCCTATGGGTCTACAAGGTAAGTTAAATAAAACCCTCAATAATTCCCAGCCCCAACTAGTTTTCCCAAAGCCTCCCGCACCCCTACCACTCTTTCTGTGTGCCTGGACATTTTCTGTCTGAATACCTTTCCTGCCTTTCTTCACCCCGGAAGCTCGCTTTGCACAACGCAGTTCATATGCCACCTTTTCCAGAGCCTTCGTGTAGGTCTTCACACCCGCACCTGGACTCTCCTTACACTCCTTCACCTGTCTCTCCTACCACGTCTCATTGTCCCCCACCAGGCAGGCAATTCCTAGAGGGCAGAGACTCTCTCTTATTCATCTTGAACTCCTAGTTCCTAACACATGCTAGGCACATAGTTAATATTTGTTGAATGGATTTTCATGATATCATAGGGAAAACTAATATGCAAGCAATCCAAAAAGCACTTAAAGACAGAGGGCTCCAAGGCATCAGACTCAGAAATTTCCACAGGCTTCCTTTTGTCATGAAGCTGATGACAACAGCATCAGGACGAACAAAGGTGCCCCGGTGATGGTGGGCCTGGCAGCGGGCGTAGGTCAAAACACCATGGCCTGTGTATGCTGCCTGTTTCCACACGCCCCAGCCCCAGGTGACACTTGTCCGTTTTCCTTGCCCCTCATCCAATAGACACACAGTCCTGACCTTGCTCGGGGGAGAGGGGAGGAAGAACACCGGGATCCGAAGTTACCTGGCTGCAGAGGGTGTTACAGCAAGATGTACACAGGCCATAAGTAGATGCCATTCATTGCTTAATCTGGACCCCAGAACCTTAGGAGGCACAGAGATGGGATGCAAAGAGCATGAGCTCTTGAATGAAACCACTGAGGCTTCACGCTCTACATCCACTATTTACTTAGGAAGGGAAGTTAACGTCTCTGAGCCCCCATCCGTTTCCCTCATATAAAATGAGCCTAAAAGTAGTTGTACAAATGCCAGTGTTCAGAGAACATTAATGATTCCTCTTTTTCAACCCACTCCCTCTCCAGACTGCACTTATTGATTGATTAGATCCATTTCCTTCACCACCTGAAGGAAATCTGTTTTAAATCAGTATTTTACAAACAATGCAGAAGGTTTACCTGGAAATAACTAAACCGAAGTATATGAAGTGAGCTGAAGTTCACTCTACACATTTAAACAAATGGTAAATAGGGTATAGGATATACCTATCTACTGCAATAGGAAAATTTTTAAAACAAACCCTGTAGCCTGATATTGTCGGGGGGACGACCCTGTGCTGGTCCCATAGAGACCCTCCTCCAATTGGCTCCTCCCTGTCTGAGACCTCTGCTACTTTAAGACCCACATGTACCTTACCTTCATATTATTACAAAAATTGAAGAGCAATTTCTCCAAGTTCAGTTATTAAAATACAGAGTTTTCATTTTATTGCTTGGGTTATTACTGTTCCTAATTTGCTCCTGAAACAAACATACAACACTCTTTTGCAATGCATAGTCTGCAGAATTACCTGCTGCAATTGCCCGGGATGGCTTTTATCTCTGTACTGTGGTAAGGTAGAGTTCTATAAGCCACCGGGGCTTTGACAGGAAGGAAAGAACTCCCAGATTGATGCTACCTGAAGAACCTGCTTTCATTATCAGTGGTTCCCCTTGACCAGCTGGGCCTGGGAGTTTTGCTGGTTAACCATTCCAAACCCATTTATATGGAGGTTATTTATGCAAAGGCTTTTCCTATAAAATATAAAGGTCTTAACAGGTTCGGGGCATTTTTTAAAAGTTTGTTTGTCCTTGGAAAAGCCCTTGAAGATGCGATATTTGATAGATGAGTTATCTAAGATACAAGGAAGTTAAATGACTTGCCTGGGGTCTCAGAGGATTTTTATTTTAACAAATCCCAGATTTACTGATTACCTTAGTTCCCAGCTGGAGTCGTTCGGTGGGGGGGTGGGGGGGTTAATTCCTCCTTGTGATCCACATGTCCCATCCTGTAGCCTTCACTACCCTTAAGAGATAATCAGGTTTTCTTAGTTACTACATACAAAGGACTAATTATATCAGTAAGCATTCCTAAAAGGAGACATAGGTTGCAAGATGTTCTGGAGGGTGCCAAGCCAAGTATAATGGCTTTTCCTGCCATCAAGGAGAATCCCTCCAGCATGGAAAGGGAAATTCAGGCATGTTTTCAAATGCAAAAACCAACAAACAAATGTAAGTCAAGAAAAAAAAATGTAGTAGGTTCTAGGAGGGAAGTAAATTTTAAACTAAATCCCACTGGAATATCAGGGAGAGGGAAAATGAATCCATCCACGTGGAAGCATAGAAGAGGTACCAACCAAGTTGAGCTTGAGGGGCAGATGTCACTTGAAGAAGCAGAGTTGTCTGGGCAAGGACCCCTCCCGGGGTATGAAATGGCAGAGTTGGGAGAAGCTGCAGAACTGGGAAATGACGAGAAAGTTGCAAAGAAGGTCGAAGAAGAGATTAGGATGTAACTCTGTAGGGTCACTAATGTCTTGTAAGGAATTCAGACAAGGACGGTGAGGCATCTCTGAGGACAGTTTGTTCAACAAGGTGTGTGAGCCTGGAGGTGGGGCCCAGCACTGTGGACAAAGTGCAAGGGAGAGCGAGTGGGCCTTCTGAAGAGTCTTCTCACCCAGGTGCAGTGGATCACAGAAGAGAGTTGAGATAAAGTCCTCATAGTACATGACAGGCAATGAAGGTGCCAACTGAGAGGAAGAGCAAGAGCACACGGGGGACATGTTCTAGAGCATGATCCGTGGGGTTTGGCCATGCACTGGCAGAGGAGAGGATTAAAATGTCAGAGCCTATTTCAAGGTTTCAGGCTTCTGGGGGAGGAGCAGAAGGATGATTTTACAGACCGGGGAGACCGGAGAAAGAGTAGGTTTGAAAGAAAACATCTGGAGTTGTATGGTGAATGCTAAGGAAATGTACTGGGTATTGTATAAATGAAGAGATAGAAATGCACAAACACTATTTGTGTGAAGGTTTAGAATCTGAAAACCTGAACCATCTCTCTACCCAACTGAATGCAAGGTCAGTGTGTAGCAAACCAAATGATCTATCATGACAGATATTAATAGAGTGAGTGAAACCTTGCTCTCCAGGGGGATCCAAGTGATTTAAGGTAATGTCATCCATTGACATTGATGCATGATGAAATGACTAGATCAAATCTATGTAGAATAGATGAATCCACCCAAATAAAGGCCCATACCTTTGGAAGTGTTCTCACCGATTTCTATTTTATGTTTTGTCACTCATTTCAATGTTGGCACGTGTCAGGAGAACATTTTACTTGCACTTAATGGGAATGTTCAAAAAAGTAAAAGTCCCAGCCACCAGGGAATTCCCAGTTTAGTGGAGAAGATCAAGAGAAGCAAACAGACTATTACAGTTAGGATACACACTATTCTAGAGGGTTCTTGAGTGTTGTGAGAAGTATCTTAAGTGGAAAGGCAGAAGAGGGAAACCAAAGGAGGCTACTTGAGCAGGAGATTCAAACTCTGTAAGAATGAGTAGGAATCAGTAAGGTAGACAAAGGGCCAACTCTGGGCAGAGGTGATACCAAATGCAAAGCAGAAAGGATATACGGTGCATTCAGGCAAGTATCTCTGTTAATTCTGGATAGCCCTGGGAAACTGATGCTTATGGTGTGTGTGTGTGTGTGTGTGTGTGTGTGTGTGTGTGTGTGTGTGTGTATAGAAGAGCAGTGTGGAAAGAATTTTACAGACATGAGACTGAGGAAGTAAACTGAGGCAGGTCATATTCATTTAGTTAATTACTTTATGTACACACTATATTATTACAAAGAAGATTTAAGGTATCTGACAGTATATATTCAACAAAAACAGGATTACAAATTAATGAGGAGATCAAAGAACAAACATATGAGGGTTGGACATTTGTGAGATAATACTAAAATCATGAACAGCAACTATTCTATTTGGTTCTGAGCTAGCTGCCAACCCAAAGAAAGAAACATGATGCACAGTAGCTATTAAATAAAAAGAATTTAGTTACTCAGAAGAAACAGGAGCACTTGGAATGTACAAAGTGCTCCTTAAGTTTCACTGGCAAGAAATTTTACTGATAGGAGCTTTGGAGACCCGACAAGTAAAGATTTGGGGAGAACTCTCCTTGAGAGGCATGGAGCCTGAGGAGGAGGGCAGGAGGGTGGCTGCAGTGAGAAGCAGGGCCTCCAGCCTCCCCTCTTTGCAATGTGAGCTTCTGTCCTGCCATTAAGAAAATAAATCAAGGTCACACACTGGATCCTGCAGGCCATATACAGCCGGCAGACGCGTTTGTCTGGCTGGAATAGTGTTTCTGTTATGTTGTCTTTTGCTTTTGTTTTCACTCTCCTCCCATGATTACAGAAGCATTGTAATGGACATTTGTAAGATGTTGAAAATATAGACAAACAAAAAGAAAAACAAACAAACTATAATCCTGCTCAAGAATCAGCACCATTAACTGCTGCTTTTCATCCTAGATACTTGAATCAATGTTGCTTTTCTTCCTTTGGATCTTCTAGGCAGGAAGTGCTCTCTCCAGGGACCTGTGCCATCTGCCTGCCTCTTGTCTTCTATCTGGCTTAAGTCACATATTCCTGTTTCCTGTCTGGTCCTGTGATCCCCCAAATCAAATTCTGAACTATGTATGATTCCTAAAATGAAATCACAAAGTATTTAAAATATCAGAGAAAAGAAAGGAAAGAATACAAGGGAAGGTAGTCGTTTGAGAGGAGAATAAATCTAATCAGTTAAGATTAATTCATGGTACTTTAAAACATCAATTAAACATTTTAAGTAAGAGAATTAATTAAGCCACATCAAGACTGAAAGTCAAAAAGGTGTAAATAATGAAATAGAGATTGGGTAAATGTAATTTAGGTTTAAAAATCTAGAAAAGCAAAAAATTAAAATGCAACAGTAGAAAGTATAAAAGATGAAGCAAGGCCATGCTTGTTACTTCCCATACAAGATCTCCTCTCCCTGACAGTCACGACTCTGCTCGGGTGCTATCTGAAATCAGGGGTGGTTTGACTCTTTAACTCAAGCACCAACGGGGTGCCCAATTCAATCTCAGAAAACATCCTTCAGTTATTTACACTTGTCAGTGGAGAACACACTACTTAGTCCAAACTGGGTAGAATTTGTGCATAGCGAGGGTTGCCCTTAAGAAATGGAAACGAGCAGAAGAACAAGCAGAGGAAGCATAGCTTCACTGGACACTCACTGTGTGCTGAGACGCCTCTGGTCCAGAGTCTGGTATTCCTCTTGACAGACAGGAGACCTCATGCGTGGGCTCACATCACCAAGCGACCAGCAGTCCCTGTGGTAGCATACTCTACCAAATGGACATAGTTATACTTGTTTGCTCCGAGCAATATAACACAGACTAACAATGGCAGATTCTTAGGAAAAACAACTTGTGTTATGACATTACCTTAGGTATACTAAAACTAATGAGATCTTAGCTTAATGTCTCTTATTAGTAGTCACATTTTGGCGTTTTTATTGAGAACGGAGATTCACTTAACTCTCTTGGTGATACCAAGGAACACCCACTCTTGGGGCTCCATTCTCCTGGACAGGAACTGCCCCCATAGCCTAAGGGAAACATCATGCTGGATGAGAAGCACTCTTGCAGGTCCATCAATAATACTTTAAAAAGTTTTCCTAATTCTTGGTATAAAATGTATTTGAGGGTTAGATCTGACTATGCATCTTAGGTGCTTAGGTAAGAGTTCCCTATGAAAAGCAAAGATAGATGAAGAATGGGTAAGATCCAGCATGATGTTTCCCTTAGGCTATGGCTATTCATGGTTCTCATTTCAAAAATAAAACCAAGAGATAAAATTCACCTTGTATTTTTGTATCTATTTTTAATATTATCACCCTTTTCTCTCACCCTCCCTTCCACTCTTGACAACTAGATTACCTGGCAAAACAGTTCCCAGATGCCCCTGTAAAAATTTCCTTCCTAACCCTGGCTTAGGATCTTTAGCACTTCTTTCTGTGCCTCTCAAATCATAATGTTGTTACTGGAATAGAGCAGTTATGTATAGGTACGCAGGTACCCAAGCCTCCATCTATCATTCCATCCAACCATCCATCCATCCACCCATTCATCTATTCACCCATGCATCCGTCTATCTATCCAACAACCATCCATCCATCCAACCATCCATCCATCTATCCTTCCAACCATCCATCCAACCATCCATCTATCTACCCATCCATCCACCCATCTATCCTTCCAAACACCCATCCACTCAGCCATCCACCCAACCCTCCTTCCCCCTCTCCCTCGACAGGAGTGAGATTTCAGACCTTGGAAAGAAAAGGAGCCAGAGAGCACCTGTTTCTTTTGTGATTGATCTTCTGCATTTTTTTCTTCTTCCTCCATTCTTTAAGGGACATTTATTTATCTCTATTCTGGCCACTACACAAAACTGTTTTCTTACTTATTCCTTTCCTATTCCTGTCCCATTTTTGTAGAGTACACTCACCTGCTGACAAAGCCACCGCAGGAGAGTCTAGAATGGACCTAACGAAGGCTTAAAGAAGAGCATGGAGAATATAAAGGTGGGGAAGGGGGCTAGTTAGGAGTGAACGAGAACAAATGAGATTAATAGAAGACCTCCTCCGTGCCAGGGGCTTTCAACAGGTTGATAGGATGTTTCACTCATGACAATTCCATGAAGAAGATATTTATGCCTCCCACTTTTAAAAATGAGGAAACTGGGGGGCATCTGGGTGGCTCAGTCATTAAGCATCTGTCTTTGGCTCAGGTCACGATCCCAGGATCCTGGGATCGAGCCCCACATCGGGTTCTCTGCTCGGTGGGAAGCCTGCTTCTCCCTCTCCCACTCCCCCTGCTTGTGTTCCCTCTCTCACTGCCTCTCTCTCTGTCAAAAAATAAATAAAATCTTTTAAAAAAAATGAAGAAACTGCAAGTAAGAAAAATGCCAAAAGTGAGAGAAGAAGGAGAAAGCAAAGAAACACAGGGTGAGGGGGCATCCTTCTAAATGTTGCAGGTTCCCTGGAGGGGATCTTCCGAGAGATGAATAACCATTCTCTGTGCCCACTCTTGTCTGTTCTCTGCCCTTCTTTGCCTGACCTTGAAGGGTTGCATCACTGCACAGTTCAGGCAATGGGAGGCATTGGCAGAGGTTAAGAGAGCAGAGGGAGAGAGAGGGCAGCTAATTTATCTTCCCCCCACACCCACCAACCCTTGCCACTCTATGGCCACTGTTTCTGTCCAGCTGCCTCTCTTCCACGGCTCCAGCTCACCCAGGGGCTCCAGCGATGCTTCCCTCCCCTTGTCCCTCATGTCAGGTGAGCTAATGGTGCCCCACTTCTGCCAGTCCCTGGTTTGCCCCATTCCTCTCAGTCCCCTCCGCCGTGCCCACACCTCGGGAAATCATCCCTTCCTTAAACTCTTCAGGGACACCCTTGGAGTGTCTAACAGGACCATATCTGAAACACTTCCTGATCTGTTCCCCCACCAAAAGAAATATCATGAAGTGATGTCTGTTTAATACTTAGCTATAAACATGCCCAGAAGTGATTTAGCCTTTGTATGAGTTTGCTAGAGCTGCCGTAACAAAGTGCCATGGGCTGGTGGGCTTAAATTCATTTCTCACAGTTCAGGAGGCTGCAGGTCCAAGGTCAAGGTGACAGCAGGGTTGGTTTCTCCTGAGGGCTCTTTCCTTGGCTCATAGATGACCACCCTCTGGCTGTGTCTTCACTGGTGTTCCTTCTGGACACGCACCCGCTGGTGTCTCATCCTCTTCTTTTCAGGACACCAGTCATATTGGATTAGGGCCCACCCGAATAGCCTCATTTTGACTTAATCGTCTCTTTAAAGACCTCATCTCCCCACATAGATACATTTTGAGGTTCTGGGGTTTGGTACTTCAACATATGAATGGAGGAGCACAATTCAACACATAACAGCATCATTAATAAAGTCTACCTGGAAAACACTGGCTTCGACTTAAATTTATACAGTGGTTTCAAACTTTGCATCTGCCCCAATACATGTAAAATGATACATCACAGTCTTGCTTGTGAGACACTTCCCCCTTCCCCTAGTGACAGGTACTCTTAAGAATGTGATGGAAGAGGGGGCGGAGCAAGATGGCGGAGGAGTAGGAGACCTAGATTTCGTCTGGTCTCAGGAATTCAGCTGAATAGGGATCAAACCATTCTGAACACCTACAAACTCAACAGGAGATCGAACAGGAGAGTAGCAACAACTCTCTGAACAGAGAAGCGACCACTTACTGGAAGGTCTTTTCTGATTTGTATACAGTATATTTGCTGGGGACGTTGTAAACCTGTTAGCATTTTGTTCTCTCATTCATCTATTCTCCTCTGGACAAAATGACAAGACGAAAGAAATCACCTCAGCAAAAAGAAGAAGAGGTAGTACCGTCAGCCAGGGACCTACTCAATACGGACATTAGTACGATGTCGGACCTAGAGTTCAGAATCATGACTTTAAAGATACTAGCTGGGCTTGAAAAAAGCGTGGAAGTTATTAGAGAAACCCTTTCTGGAGAAATAAAAGAACTAAAATCTAACCAAATCGAAATCAAAAAGGCTATTGATGAGGTGCAATCCAAAATGGGGGCACTAACTGCTAGGATAAATGAGGCAGAAGAGAGAATCAGCGATATAGAAGACCAAATGATGGAAAATAAAGAGGCTGAGAAAAAGAGAGAGAAACAACTACAGGATCACGAGGGCAGAATTTGAGAGATAAGTGATACGATAAGACGAAACAACATTAGAATAATTGGGATCCCAGAAGAAGAAGAGAGAGAGAGAGGAGCAGAAGGTATATTGGAGCAAATTATAGCAGAGAACTTCCCTAATGTGAGGAAGGAAACAGGCATTAAAATCCAGGAGGCACAGAGAACCCCTCTCAAAATCAATAATAATAGGTCAACACCCCGACATCTAATAGTAAAACTTACGAGTCTCAGAGACAAAGAGAAAATCCTGAAAGCAGCTCGGGAGAAGAGATATGTAACCTACAATGGTAGAAACATTAGATTGGCAACAGACCTATCCACAGAGACCTGGCAGGCCAGAAAGAACTGGCAAGATATCTTCAGAGCACTAAACGAGAAAAATATGCAGCCAAGAATACTATATCCAGCTAGGCTATCACTGAAAATAGAAGGAGAGATAAAAATCCTCCAGAACAAACAAAAACTAAAGGAATTTGCAAACACGAAACCAGCCCTCCAAGAAATATTGAGAGGGGTCCTCTAAGCAAAGAGAGAACCTAAAAGCAGCAAAGAGCAGAAACGAACACAGACAACAGACAGTTAACAGTCACCTTACAGGTAATACAATGGCACTAAATTCATACCTTTCAATAGTTACCCTGAATGTAAATGGGCTAAATGCCCCAATCAAAAGATACAGGCTATCAGATTGGATTAAAAAACAAGACCCATCAATATGCTGTCTGCAAGAGACTCATTTTAGACCCAAAGACACCCCCAGATTGAAAGTGAGGGGGTGGAAAACCATTTACCATGCTAATGGACACCAAAAGAAAGCTGGGGTGGCAATCCTTATATCAGACAAACTAGATTTTAAAACAAAGACTGTA
>NW_027397069.1:69971714-69986944 GCF_003265705.2 Callorhinus ursinus
ACTGGCAAGATATCTTCAGAGCACTAAACGAGAAAAATATGCAGCCAAGAATACTATATCCAGCTAGGCTATCACTGAAAATAGAAGGAGAGATAAAAATCCTCCAGAACAAACAAAAACTAAAGGAATTTGCAAACACGAAACCAGCCCTCCAAGAAATATTGAGAGGGGTCCTCTAAGCAAAGAGAGAACCCAAAAGCAGCAAAGAGCAGAAACGAACACAGACAACAGACAGTTAACAGTCACCTTACAGGTAATACAATGGCACTAAATTCATACCTTTCAATAGTTACCCTGAATGTAAATGGGCTAAATGCCCCAATCAAAAGATACAGGCTATCAGATTGGATTAAAAAACAAGACCCATCAATATGCTGTCTGCAAGAGACTCATTTTAGACCCAAAGACACCCCCAGATTGAAAGTGAGGGGGTGGAAAACCATTTACCATGCTAATGGACACCAAAAGAAAGCTGGGGTGGCAATCCTTATATCAGACAAACTAGATTTTAAAACAAAGACTGTAATAAGAGATGAGGAAGGACACTATATCCTACTTAAAGGGTCTATCCGACAAGAAGATCTAACAATTGTAAATATCTATGCCCCGAACATGGGAGCAGCCAATTATATAAGGCAATTAATAGCAAAAGCAAAGAAACACATTGACAACAATACAATAATAGTGGGGGACTTTAACATCCCCCTGACTGAAATGGACAGGTCATCTAAGCAAAAGATCCACAAGGAAATAAAGACTTTAAATGACACACTGGACCAAATGGACTTCACAGACATATTCAGAACATTCCATCCCAAAGCAACGGAATACACATTCTTCTCTAGTGCCCATGGAACATTCTCCAGAATTGATCACATCCTAGGTCACAAATCAGGTCTCAACCAGTAACAAAAGATTGGGATCATTCCCTGCATATTTTCAGACCACAATGCTTTGAAACTAGAACTCAACCACAAGAGTAAAGTCAGAAAGACCTCAAATACATGGAGGCTAAAGAGCATCCTACTAAATAATGAATGGGTCAACCAAGAAATTAAAGAAGAATTAAAAAAATTCATGGAAACCAATGAAAATGGAAACACAACTGTTCAAAATCTTTGGGATACAGCAAAGGCGGTCCTGAGAGGAAAGTATATAGCAATACAAGCCTTTCTCAAGAAACAAGAAAGGTCTCAAATACACAACCTAACCCTACACCTAAAGGAGCTGGAGAAAGAACAGCAAAGAAAGCCTAAACCCAGCAGGAGAAGAGAAATCATAAAGATCAGAGCAGAAATCAATGAACTAGAAACCAAAAGACCAGTAGAACAGATCAACGAAACTAGGAGCTGGTTCTTTGAAAGAATTAACAAGATTGATAAACCCCTGGCCAGACTGATCAAAAAGAAAAGAGAAATGACCCAAATCAACAAAATCATGAATGAAAGAGGAGAGATCACAACCAACACCAAAGAAATACAAACAATTCTAAGAACATATTATGAGCAACTCTATGCCAGCAAATTAGATAACCTGGAAGAAATGGGTGCATTCCTAGAGATGTATCAACTACCAAAACTGAACCAGGAAGAAACAGAAAACCTGAACAGACCTATAACCACTAAGGAAATTGAAACAGTCATCAAAAATCTCCCAAGAAACAAAAGCCCAGGGCCAGATGGCTTCCCAGGGGAATTCTATCAGACATTTAAAGGAGAATTAATACCTATTCTCCTGAAACTGTTCCAAAAAACAGAAATGGAAGGAAAACTTCCAAACTCATTTTATGAGGCCAGCATTACCTTGATCCCAAAACCAGACAAAGACCCCATCAAAAAAGAGAATTACAGACCAATATCCTTGATGAACATGGATGCAAAAATTCTCACCAAAATACTAGCCAATAGGATCCAACAGTTTACATTAAAAGGATTATTCACCATGACCAAGTGGGATTTATTCCTGGGCTGCAAGGCTGGTTCAACATCCGCAAATCAATCAACGTGATACAATACATTAACAAAAGAAAGAACAAGAATCATAGGATCCTCTCAATAGATGCAGAAAAAGCATTTGACAAAGTACAGCATCCTTTCTTGATCAAAACTCTTCAGAGTATAGGGATAGAGGGTACATACCTCAATATCATAAAAGCCATCTATGAAAAACCGACAGCGAATATCATTCTCAATGGGGAAAGGCTGAGAGCTTTTCCCCTAAGGTCAGGAACGCGGCAGGGATGTCCACTCTCACCACTGCTATTCAACATAGTATTAGAAGTCCTAGCCACAGCAATCAGACAACAAAAAGAAATCAAAGGCATCCAAATCGGTAAAGAGGAAGTCAAACTCTCACTCTTTGCAGATGATATGATACTGTATGTGGAAAACCCAAAAGACTCCACCCCAAAACTGCTAGAACTCATACAGGAATTCAGTAAAGTAGCAGGATATAAAATCAATGCACAGAAATCAGTGGCATTCCTATACACCAACAACAAGACAGAAGAGAGACAAATCAAGGAGTCGATCCCATTTACAATTGCACCCAAAACCATTAGATACCTAGGAATAAATCTAACCAAAGAGGCAAAGGATCTGTACTCAGAAAACTATAAAATACTCATGAAAGAAATTGAAGAAGACACAAAGAAATGGAAAAACGTTCCATGCTCATGGATTGGGAGAATCAACATTGTGAAGATGTCAATGCTACCTAGAGCAATCTACACATTCAATGCAATCCCCATCAAAATACCATCCACTTTTTTCAAAGAAATGGAACAAATAATCCTAAAATTTGTATGGAACCAGAAGAGACCCCGAATAGCCAGAGGAATACTGAAAAAGAAAAGCAAAGCTGGCGGCATCACAATTCCGGACTTCCAGCTCTATTACAAAGCTGTCATCATCAAGACAGTATGGTACTGGCACAAAAACAGACACATAGATCAATGGAACAGAATCGAGAGCCCAGAAATGGACCCTCAACTCTATGGTCAACTTATGTTTGACAAAGCAGGAAAGAATGTCCAATGGCAAAAAGACAGTCTCTTCAACAAATGGTGTTGGGAAAATTGGACAGCCACATGCAGAAGAATGAAACTGGACCATTTCCTTACACCACACACAAAAATAGACTCCAAATGGTTGAAAGACCTAAACGTGAGACAGGAGTCCATCAAAATCCTAAAGGAGAACACAGGTAGCAACCTTTTCGACCTTAGCCGCAGCAACTTCTTCCTAGAAACATCGCCAAAGGCACAGGAAGCCAGGGCAAAAATGAACTATTGGGATTTAATCAAGATAAAAAGCTTTTGCACAGCAAAAGAAACAGTCCACAAAACCAAAAGACAACCGACAGAATGGGAGAAAATATTTGCAAACGACATATCAGATAAAGGGCTAGTATCCAAAATCTATAAAGAACTTATCAAACTCAACACCCAAAGAACAAATAATCCAATCAAGAAATGGGCAGAAGACATGAACAGACATTTCTCCAAAGAAGACATCCAAATGGCCAACAGGCACATGAAAAAGTGCTCAACATCACTCGGCATCAGGGAAATCCAAATCAAAACCTCAATGAGATACCACCTCACACCCGTCAGAATGGCTAAAATTAACAAGTCAGGGAACGACAGATGTTGGCGGGGATGTGGAGAAAGGGGAACCCTCCTACACTGTTGGTGGGAATGCAAGCTGGTGCAACCCCTCCGGAGAACAGTATGGAGGTTCCTCAAACAGTTGAAATTAGAGCTACCGTTCGATCCAGCAATTGCACTACTGGGTATTTACCCCAAAGATACAAATGTAGGGACCCAAAGGGGTACGTGTACCCCAATGTTTATAGCAGCAATGTCCACAATAGCCAAACTGTGGAAAGAGCCAAGATGCCCATCGACAGATGAATGGATAAAGAAGAGGTGGTATATATACACAATGGAATATTATGCAGCCATCCAAAGGAATGAGATCTTGCCATTTGCAACGACGTGGATGGAACTGGAGGGTGTTATGCTTAGTGAAATAAGTCAATCAGAGAAAGACATGTATCATATGACCTCACTGATATGAAGAATTCTTAATCTCAGGAAACAAACTGAGTGTTACTGGAGTGGTTGGGGGTGGGAGGGATGGGGTGGCTGGGTGATAGACATTGGGGAGGGTATGTGCTACGGTGAGTGCTGTGAATTGTGCAAGACTGTTGAATCACAGATCTGTACTTCTGAAACAAATAACGCAACATATTTTAAGAAAAAAGAAAAAGAAGAAGATAACAGGAGAGGAAGAAAAGGGGAGTATGTCAGAGGGGGAGACGAACCATGAGAGATGATGGACTCTGGGGGACTAACTGAGGGTTCTAGAGGGGAGGGGGGTCGGGGATGTGTTGGCCTGGTGATGGGTATTGAGGAGGGCACGTTCTGCATGGAGCACTGGATGTTATGAACAAACAATGAATCATGGAACACTGCACCAAAAACTAATGATGTAATATATTGGTGATTAACATAACAATAAAAAATTAAAAAAAAAAAAAGAATGTGATGGAAGAGTGCATCCCTGCCCTGGGGAACAAATCGAAGATGATTGGAAGATAGGGTAGTGCAAATCCCCGCCCCCAGATCTGAAATCATTGTTTTAAAAGGATTTTTTGAGAAACAGTCTTTACGCCAATAACAATTGCTGGGATCTTAGAGATTGATTCTTGTAGGTTTAAATATAGCTACAGTTAATGACTTATAGATTATTGCAGTGAAGCCTTGCTAAAAGCGGTTTCCCACTCGATTGCCAGTGGAAACCAGAAGAGGTCAAGCTCAGCGAGGCTAGGGAAACTAACAGTGCCCCACAATCTTTCTGTAATTCTAGTTTTTTGAAAGATAAAAAACCTTCAGGGCGGTGCCATGAAGCTTAGGGCTACAGATAGGGAGACGCACAATAGATATGTTCTCCGTGCACTGTGAAGGCAGTGAGGGCTCTGGGCGCTGGGCAGTTATGCTTTCTTAGCATCGTCCGTCTCCCCTCTGTGTGCCCATGTGTCTTCCTCTCTTCCTTTTCTTAGCATTGGATTTTAAGGTCTGAAATGAGAAAGCATTAATCTGTTACTCTCCCCACCTTGTCCCCTACTAGTAATAGTAGTAGTTCTCTTCAAATGATTCTATATGAAGTCATATTCTCTTTAAAAATGATCCCTGCTGTATTTTTAAAATTATAAATGAAAGCTAAAGTCTTTCTGAATCAATAAATAATACACTCCTCCCTCCCAATAACTTGGCCCATTTTGGCCTACATTATGTCCCAGATCTAAAGGCTTGTTTTCAAACTCAGTAGACATCCATCTATCCATTTATGCTTAACTCCCTCCCACACATGCAGAAGAAGTCCCAAGAGCCAAGGAGAAATGCAGGAATACTTCTGGGTAAACAAAGACCCTGGGGTCAAAGCTGGGGCAGATTACATTCCCACCACATCCCCCTCACCCCAACATCCTGCGGCTCAGAAACCTCTTAAGGAGGTAGGTCTCAACCTTTCAAGGCAGGACATCGGCGGACACAATGTCCCAAAGCCCTGCACTACACACCATCACCTTTTAATTCTCTTTACGTACTTTGTATTTTCCCACCTCCCTTGCCCAATTCAGAAATTCTTTGTTCCGTGAAAACGGTAGGCTCCGTATGTGCAGACACTATTCCTGTACGCTTGACTCATTGTCTTTCAAAAATTGGCAATAAATAAATGTTGCAAGGCAATCCATTGATAAGCATTTATTGAGAGCCTATTCTATATCCAGGGCAACAACAGGACTTGCTAATCAATTTTCAGTGGGCTTTGAGTGGGAGGGGGTGCGGCGTGCTGTTTAACCCAGATAAAATGTGTTATGACATTGAACTCTCATTTTCAGATATGTCGCTACAGTGTATGTGGCTAACATATAGCTTTGTGGGAATAAGTGCTCAATCCTCCAACCACTTCCCACTGACAGATATTGATGCAGCACTAGAATTAAGATTCTGTGGCTCCCTCGCAAATGTAATACAAAAACATTTGAAAAAAAAGTATGGTCTAGATGGAGAATAACAAACGTATAGTTTATTTGCCAAGACATGTAGGAGGTAAATATAAAACAAAACTCTTGCAAATTTAGCATTTTTCTTCTCCAAATAGAATGTTGCTGACTACAGGCCAACTGCACAGCCTTACACAGTCCCTCACGTTAAAATTGGCCAGGAACGAGATGCCATCCCTGTTCAGCATTTGGATGCCATCGCAGACATTTGCAACTTTGTGGCCAGATATTGGTTTACTCCAACAACCTGCAATCTTATTGTAACCTACTTTGCAAATAACAAAGATGGGAATGGTTCTACTCTTTGATACGTTCAACCTTTCCGTGTCACCAAAGTTCATGATTTTAAGTGTGCAGTTACTCTTCCTTCTATGTGTTAAGCAACAAGTATTCCACCGAAGCAGTAAATCTCAGCACTTCACAGGTGCTGGGGGGGAGATTTCAGTTAGCATTTTGGTAGGACAAATGGATTGTCTTCAAAACGTGCAGTTCGACTCAAATAGTGAATGTGTGCTACAGTGTGCAAGACATGACACGAGTTCTTGGTGTCTGATTCTAAAAGGAAATGAAGCAAGTACACACATAACTAGCAGAGAAGGCAGGGTGCGTTCAGGGCTGGGGATGCAGTGCAGAGTGACCCGCAGGTGCAGAGGAAAGTGAAGCCACTCCTGGTCAGAGGCTCAAAAAAGGAAGGCTTGAGTGAAGGATGTGGCATTTGAGATGGAGCTTAAAGAATAGGAGGGATTTCAGGGATATAAGTAGGAGGAACCCAGAGAGTGTTAGAAGGCCAGGTGGGTTTTCACCCCCCCATCCTCCCTGCCTGCTTTCCTGTAATAGCTAACTTTGATTGTGCACTTACTGTGTAGCAGGCACCTTTTGAAGTACCTCTGACATGATATGATCCATTTCAGCTCCAAAATATTCCTATAAGCTTGTCCATGAAATAATCTTATCTCATTTTTCTTATCAGAAAAACAAGGCACAGAGAGGTTAAGCAATTTGCCTAGAGTTGCACAGTTATCAGGTAGTGAACTAGAATGCAAACCCAAGCAATCTACTAATAGTTGCAGTCTTTTTTAAAAAATTTTTAAAGATTTTATTAATTTATTTGAGAGAGAGAGAATGAGAGGGAGGAGGGTAAGAGGGAGAAGCAGACTCCCAGCCGAGCAAGGAGCCCGATGTGGGACTCGATCCCGGGACTCCAGGATCATGACCTGAGCCGAAGGCAGTCACTTAACCAACTGAGCCACCCAGGTGCCCCGAATAGTTGCAGTCTTAAGCATCTGCCCTCGGAAGCTTGGGCCCCACACTCTGGCACTTGGCTGCAACCTCTAGTTCTTAACTGAACTCTGCTTTTGGGCCAGTGCTCACCAGTGGACCTCTGCCTTGTTTCTGAAAACCAGGATCCCTGAAGTACCTTGTGGTTTTTATTTGTAAAAAAAAAAAAAATTATTGTTCTCCTTATTAAAAAACAATTCCTGACTTGTTAATTTTAGCCATTCTGACTGGTGTGAGGTGGTATTTCATTGAGGTTTTGATTTGGATTTCCCTGATGCCGAGCGATGTTAAGCACTTTTCATGTGTCTGTTGGCCATTGGGATGTCTTCTTTGGAAAAATGTCTGTTCATGTCTTCTGCCCATTTCTTGATTGGATTATTTGTTCTTTGGGTATTGAGTTTGACAGATGTTGGCGGGGATGTGGAGAAAGGGGAACCCTCCTACACTGTTGGTGGGAATGCAAGCTGGTGCAACCACTCTGGAAAACAGTATGGAGGTTCCTCAAACAGTTGAAAATAGAGCTACCATACGATCCAGCAATTGCGCTACTGGGTATTTACCCCAAAGATACAAATGTAGGGATCCGAAGGGGTATGTGCACCCCGATGTTTACGGCAGCAATGTCCACAATAGCCAAACTGGAAAGAGCCAAGATGTCCATCGACAGATGAATGGATAAAGAAGATATGGTATATATATACAATGGAATATTATGCAGCCATCAAAAGGAATGAGATCTTGCCATTTGCAACAACGTGGATGGAACTGGAGGGTGTTATGCTGAGTGAAATAAGTCAATCAGAGAAAGACATGTATCATATGACCTCACTGATATGAGGAATTCTTAATCTCAGGAAACAAACTGAGGGTTGCTGGAGTGGTGGGGGGTGGGAGGGATGGGGTGGCTGGGTGATAGACATTGGGGAGGGTATGTGCTATGGTGAGCACTGTGAATTGTGCAAGACTGTTGAATCACAGATCTGTACCTCTGAAACAAATAATGCAATATATGTTAAGAAAAAAAAAGAAGATAGCAGGAGAGGAAGAATAAAGGGGGGGAAATCGGAGGGGGAGACGAACCATGAGAGACAATGGACTTTGAAAAACAAACTGAGGGTTCTAGAGGGGAAGGGGGTGGGGGGATGTGTTAGCCTGGTGATGGGTATTAAGGAGGGCACGTTCTGCGTGGAGCACTGGGTGTTATGCACAAACAGTGAATCATGGAACACTACATCAAAAACTAATGATGTAATGTACGGTGATTAACATAACAATAAAAACCAATTCCTATTTCCTGGAGAATAATTAGATGATAGAGATAAAGACTTCCATAATTCCACCTCCCAAAGCCAACTACTCTTAACATATTGCTGAATACCCTTGTAGACCATTTCTGTACATGGTCTACACCCCATACCTGGGCTGAACACAAAAAATACACACTGCTTTGCAGTCTGCTTTTTTTTTTTTTCACTTAGCACCAACACCAACATCGATAAATATTTATTTGTAGCATGATTTTACATTGTTCCCTCTAAGCATTACCCTCTGATAGGGAGTTGGATGCAAAGCATGTAGGTGGGGGAGGGGCCATTTGGGGTCTGAACCAAGGAAGAAGGCGGTGGAACTGGCTGAATGCAGGCTGGGGTAGGAGCAGAGACGGTAGCTTTGGAACAGGATCACAAAGATAAACCTAGCTCAGGTGGGGCAGCGGGTGCATGACACATTCAACCTGTTTCCCAGCCGGTATAGGAGCCCCGAGGGTCTCTGCAAGGCCTTACCACTAAGCAGAGACTTCAGAAGAGCAGAGCAGAGCCTGTGGGAGGGGCAGATACAGAGCCAGGTCAGAGCCCAGGGGTCCAGGCCATGGAGGTGTGGGGAAAGCAGGAGGCAGACTGAGCCCAGGAATTGTGGCTGTCAAGAATGAGGCAGGAGAGCATGCCCAGATGGGTGGGTTGGTCTTCCCGCTGGTCTTCTGGGCTCTGGGCCGCCAGGGTCCCCCAGCCAAGGACTGTGCCCACCCTGCTGATTAGGGGGCCAAGGCTGGTACTACACTCCCTGGGCAGATGCCGTTGCCTTGGAGAAGGGGCAGGGATGACAGATTTCTGGATCCTTATTGTGAACAGTTGGACAGAGCTGCACTGGGCCTGGGATTGACATTCTATCTTATTCTCATTGCCCAGCTAGGCTTGATAAGCATTCCTTCTAGGGCTCTAGGACCACAAATCCATGGCTGGGAGCCTGCTTTGGTCTGTGATCTTCCTGTCTGCTTGAGCCTCGGAATATTACTACCCAGCCTCATGCGACCCCTCCAGTCCCTGCAGTGGGCTTCCCTCATGTTTGCGTGCATGCCCCTCAGATACCCCATTCTGCCTGCCAGATGGGATTTCCCTCCTACACCTGTACCCGCGCCTGTCCCTCCCAGGGCCCCTGTGCTGCAGGAGTTAACCAGGCAGTGAGGTGTAAGAAGAATGCAGGTGAGCCACAGTGCTAATCCTGACATGGGCTGCCCCATGACACAAAGTGTCTCCAAAGACAGGCCAAAGAACTGATCAAATTCAGAAGTAAATGGAGAGCCACTGAAGGGTTCCAAAGCATCAGACTTTGAAAGATTTATCTGGAAGTAGTATGGGGGATAGGTGTACATGGGGAGAGGCTAAAGCAGTTGTTCTTTCTGGCTTCTTTAAAATCACCCAGGAAATTGCTGTTTTTTTCTTTTTCATTATTGAATGCCTAAAGGCCTGGCTTCAGAGACTCTGATTTAACTCAGACAGGAAGATATTTTTAAAATACCGTGAGAGTTTTAACTGGGAATCGCAAGTCCTAAAGAAAGGAAATTCCCTCAAAACATAGCTGGGTGGTATGCCTAATCTTTTAAATACAGTCATCAGGGAGTGCCTGCCTGGCTCCCTAGGTAGAGCGTGTGACTGTTGATCTTGGGGCCATGAGCTCAAGCCTCATGTTGGGTGCCCAGCCTGCTTAACAAAAAATAAAAAATAAAATAAAAGCTGTTAGTGAAAAGCTATTTCCAGGATTAAATTCATTTCTCCATACCCTCCTTAGGTCTCTGGTTCCTGCTGTCTCACTTTTGCACAGTTCCAGAATTTGAGTCTGCTAATCTTGCCCCCATCACTCTCCCCCACCACCTCCGCCCCTACTTACCAGCCCGCCACTCCTGCCCACCTAAGTCCCGCTTCCTCGCCGCAGTGCTCAGAAATTAACCTTGGCTACAGTTCCAATTCTTTTTTTTTTTTTAAGATTTTATTTATTTATTTGTCAGAGAGAGAGAGAGCACAAGCAGGGGGAGCAGCAGATGCGGGGCTCGATCCCAGGACCCCGGGATCATGACCTGAGCCGAAGGCAGATGCTTAATCGACTGAGTCACCCAGGCTTCCCCGTTCGGTTCCAAATTCTGCATCTGCCTTCCAGACCAGATTCAGGATTTCCCCACTGTCCCCCTCCAGCCCCCACTCCAGCCCCCTTTCTGGGTCCAGCTGGTGAGAGGGGAGGGATGTGAGAAGTGCTGCAGAAAGGAAGCATATAGGTGCCAGCAACGCAGTGGACGTGACACAGGCCACGGCTGTGACATTACAACCAACGGAAGAAAAGAAGAGAAAGATTCCGTTCAACCGCCACGAATTCCTGCAGCTTATTAGCATTTTCTGAGAATACAGCGGGTAAAGTCTGTGGGAAGAAAAATATTTCCTAGGTTGCATATCTTTGGCTGTGGGAGGACTTGTGTTTCCGGCAACAGTGTGAGCGTGGTGGGGGATTCGGAGAGGAGAAGGAACTGACAGGTGTGGCCAGGCAGAGCAGGAGCCTGTCAGAAGGAAAAGATGATGGAGATTCGAAAACCCTCACCGGGGAGGATTACAGCCATGCAGGAGCCGTGGCCTGGGAGATACCAGACCGAGGAAGAGCGGCTCAGTGGGAAGGCGGATTCGGGGGTCTGGCTGGAGCCACTACGTGAGCGGAACGAGCTTTCTCCAGCACGGACAGTATAAGGATATTCTCTTCCAGTGCAAAATGAAAGGATTACAGTTTAAGATGAGCATATGCTTAATTTTTGTATTTCCTCCATCCATTTAATGGTGAAGATGGACTCGGTTTGGAGCTGGTACATAAGACAAGGAAGTTCTGGGCTAACGGGAACAGAGTCCTGCTTCTGTTGGTGGAGAATCCCTGTGGGCTCTGAGATGCACTGGGAGGCCCATAAGCCCACAGAGCGCCCACCCAGGGACTCCACCATTTGCTATTCATTCCCTTATGTTCCTTTCCCTTTGGTCCTCTTTTTAAAATTCAGACACTCTCATTTAGAGGCAACACATCAAGCACATTTGCACCAAGGTGTTAATGACTTCTCGCATCTTCTTTCCTGACAGCAGAATGTCGAATAAGGGTGTGATCTAAAGGTTGGATTATGAAACGGAGAGAGAGAAGGGGAGTTATGTGTACACCCACGTTCCCGGCAGCATTATTCACAATAGCCAAAAGGAGGAAACAACCCAAATATCTATTGAGAGGTGAATGGATAAACAAAATTATGTCTATATGCACAATGAGATATTCAGCCCACAGGCTACTATGTGGATGAATGTTGAAGACATTATGCTACGTGAAATAAGCCAGTTACAGAAAAGACAAATAATCATATGATTCCACTTATGTGAGGTACATGGAGTGTCGAGATTCGTAGAGACAGAAAGTAGAATGGGGCCGGGATAGGTGACAAATGCGGAGTTTAGTGTTCAATAGATATGGAGTTGCAGCTTTTCAAGATGAGAAAGTTCTAGAGATTGGTGTGCAGAACAATGTGAATATACTTAAGGCTACTGAACTACAGGGGCACCTGGGTGGCTCAGTCGGTTAGGCATCTGCCTTCCGCTCAGGTCATGAACCTGGGGTCCTGGGATCGAGCCCGGAGTTGGTCTTCCTGCTCGGCAGGGAGCCTTGCTCTCTGTCACTATCTCTGTCTCTCTCTCAGATAAATACATAAAATCTTAAAAAAAAAAAAGACTACTGAACTACTCACTCGAAAGGGGTTAAGAAGGTAAATTTTACATTACATATATTTTATTGCAGTTTTTAAAAAAAGTTAAGGGTAGTGAAAGCCAAAGATAAATTTTGCCCATTTTTGAAATTTTGCACTGAGCAGGCCCTGAATGAAAATTTTTTGTTGTTTTATTTTCAGTTTTGTTGTTGTTGCTATTTTTTGTGGGTGTTTTGTTTTGTTTTGTTTTTTAAGAGACAGAAGGGAGAGATGTGTTGTAGTTATTGCTTTTCTGTTCTGGAGCTCCCATCTCTCAATCCTCATTGGTAGGCATCTGGGTGTCTGTTGCCATCACCATCACACGTGGGAGCAGCAGGCCTGCTCCATTACAATTCACTGAAGGCCTCGTATGGTGTCAGGAGCTCCAGGCTGTTACTCTCATCAGTCCCCCCAGCCACCCCAGTGAGGTAGGCCCTATCATCCCTATTTTACAGATGGAGACACTAAGGTCTGGAAACTCCTCTAGGATCAAAGAGTTGGTAAGTGGTGAAGTCCTGTTTTGGAAAGTTCTTTTTCTCCCCACCTAAGATCAGTATTCATATTCCCCACAACTTCTTTGTTCACCTTAAAAGATTACAGAACCCTTGTAAGTAGCAAATAAGTGTCTTCATCTATCTTCTTGAGAGGAAGTGGGGGAATCAGAGAAAGGAGACAAGTCCAATTAAAGGGGAGCCCACTGTGCGCACAGCTCCAGGCCAGCTTCCCGTGCGCCTGATCTTCACTCTATACATTTAATCAAAACCCAGCACAAGAAAATACCCCTTGTTGTTAAGATACCTATACACGGAGCTAACAGAAATGTGTGAGCTCTTATGGCACCGCCAACGCGCTGGGGAGCAAGGATTTCTGAGCTTGTTGGCGTCTCTCTTCCAACCAGGTCAGGGGTAACGGGTGGAGATGGGCTTCTTGAGACCCTTCTTCCCTTCTCTGTCCCACTGCCTGACTTCACGGGCTGTCAGCCCACCCCTCACACCTGTCCTAACTCAACCTTCTACCGCTTCTCTCTGCATGTAGGTCACAGCCCACACTCTGACCAACAGGGCTCTCTCAGGATGGCCCTGCCTGCTTCCAGCTCCTTCCTCTTGGCTGATGCACCTGTGTCCAGGTCCACCCTTCCTAAGTTACTGGTCATTCCCTCTACATATCACTCTTTCACATCTTTCCCAGAAGAGTAAGCACCTCTATTTATCAACTGTACCAGGCACTGGGTTAAAAGCTTACCACATGTTACCTTTCTTCACTTGTGTAACAATCCTTCAAGGTAGGTTTTATAAGATGAGGAAACGGAGCCTCAGAAATATTCAAGAATTTCCCCACGGTCACAGAGCTAGTAGGTGGCAGTCAGAATTTGAATGAGGCCTGCCTGACTCCGAAGCCATACTCTCAAACATGAACTGTCCACGTGGCCAAATTGCACTTCTTGGACACGACTCACACACATGATGATCCTTGATCCCACCACCTCTGCCCCCCATGTGCAGGCACTTTCTGTGACTTTAGCCTGCCCACCTTCACAGCACCCTGGTCCTACTTACTATTGTGAGTGCATAGATGTATTCAGCGCCTGCTATCAGCCGGGCTTGTGTAGTGTGCCCATGGCAGCAAAGTGAACAAATTGTCTCTGACTGCTTGGGTACATAACTGTCACTCCCTCAAGGGCAGGGACTGGGTTATACTTTTGTTGATATCCCTCATCCTTCACAGTTCCTCAGTTCTTGAATAGATAGACCTGATTCTCAACCTGGAGGCTAATGATTAGGAGAATGTTCACCCATCCAGGGACCCACTCCCCAGCTTGGTAGGTTCACCCAAGGTGTATGTGGGGGTATTCTTCTCCCCAAGTCTCTTGTGATGCCCACACACAACTGGGCAATCCAGAATAGGCTCAGGCCAGCAGGACATGGACCCATTTCCCCCCAAGGTGTGCAGCCATCATAATCCCCAACTTATCATTTCTTTGAATCAACCCTTTGAAAATTGTATCAGTCTAAAAATACTGTGGCTGCCAAATAACTTCTACAAAATACTTTGCTCACACTTGTTATAAACCAAGTTGCCTGAGCATCGGTGACTGGGAGAAAAAGCAAGGGTGACCTCTTCTTTAGAGACACACAGAGTATTTTCTTGCAGAAAGGGAAGCACATGAAGATTTGGTCGTCCAAGTATCCTGGTGCTCTTAAGATGCTGGCTGCAAAGACAGGGGATGTCCCATAACTAGGGATTTATTGGTCATGGGTATCCAGCTCACTCTTCTTCAACTTATCTTCCCTAGATGTGAAGGTATTCCTGCCTCACCTGCCTGACTCTTCAGAGAACCACCAAGTCATCCATTGTCAGTTATGCACCATGTCAACAAAGAACAAAATGCCTCAGAATCAGGGATGCTGCCCCTGGACAGTGAGCCAGAGGGAATCTGCATTAACTCTAGGAGGCCATGAAAGTGCCATTTACCAGATTACTATTTCACAGCAATCAGAACACCTGCCTCATTAAATTAAATAATGATAATCACATGGCTCCATTAAAACATGTGAATAAGAAATTAACTAGCACGTGGAGGCCTTGACTATTTATTCTGTGCCTTAGGAATCATGTCTACTCCATGAAACATGTCAAATCAGGGAATTTTACTGATAAACTGTTAATAGGCCACTCTGTGAAAGGCTGCTCAACCTCTTACCTCTTAAATACCTTGAATCATCAATATGGAAGATGAGACAGCTTTAAGGAAGATGATTAGACATAGCCAGCAGAGGTTTGCCCTATGTAGCTATAACCTCAGGAATATGGTCTTTCTTTCTTTCTTTCTTTCTTTCTTTCTTTCTTTCTTTCT
>NW_027397069.1:69986954-70119799 GCF_003265705.2 Callorhinus ursinus
GCATTGGAGTGGTACATCAATCAGCCATGTGGGCCCAAACCTTTCACTCCATTTTCCTTCCTTTGAGAAATGTTGTGTTTATGAGGCTGGGCTAACAGAGGTAAATATCTCCAACATCTCATCAGAACCTCTTTTTTTTTTTTCTTCCCATTTGTATTGTCTATATATTCTTGGTGTTTCATGTCTTTTTTTATTTTAAAAAAAGACAATATTAAAACCTGTATTCTAATTGACTTCTGGTTTATAATTTTTTTTCTGGAAAGATGTTCCTTAATATGGCAGGACTAAATCATGGTTTTTCTTTAAAAAAGGAAAAAGAAACCAGGTTTAAGGGTGATGGCAAATGGGATTTTAGCCTCTAAAATTGTTGAACATTTTCTAAGGAAGCATATATATGTGCATTACTAATTTACTTAAAAATTAAAATTTAAGTATAAACAATAATGTGGCAAAAGTATGTCATAACTGATTTGGAGGTTGCTATTGATTCCCCCCAAACACAGCTGAATTGATGTCTTCCCTAGATCCTTGATGCCAACTGAGGATTTCGCTCAGTCTGCACAAACTCTGCTGCTGTTGCTTGGCCAGGACTGTGCGCAGCCACCTACTGGGTGCTAGGCACCCACCATTTCCTGGTAGTTGTTTCTGCCAAACCTCGGGGGGTGATATTGCCCCTGCCCAGGGGGCTGCTTCCAACATCCCCAGAGTTGCAAACTCCCTAGGAGCCCAAATAGACTTCAGTTGCCTTCAGACCTCCCAGCCCTAGAACCTATCTTTTTGTGCATGGATTGAGGAAAACGTTCCTCTCCCTAAGACTGATCTTAGTCTTTGAGGCTGGGATGAGTGCCATATTGGTTCTAGGCTCTCTGACTCTTTCCCTTGACTTGACTTAGGAATTCCCCTGTTCATCATTTGCTTCAAGGACCTTAAAAACATTCCCTTTGAACACCCTCTTCCCCTTGCAAATCACTCAGGAAGGTAATTTGGAGGAGAAAAAAAAATGAATCCTCTCTGGCCTTATAGAGAAACAGCTTAGATTTAGCCATATATATTTACTTATGCATTCATGTAAGGAAATATATGTGTGTGTATTTGAAAATGTAAAACCATATTTATATATGCAGATACACAAATGAACACAGAATTCAAAAAGGAACTCAAGCAACCGTTAAAAGTAGTGCCTAGCTATAATTTTACCTCTTGTTATTTTTAGAATTTTACTTTTACTGTGGCCCAACATACCTTTATTAACACAGTTCTAGCTTATAATTAATCCTCAAAGGGACACACTATGTTGGAGAGAACTCCTATGCTTTTGAATATTGCTATTAAAAAAAAAAAACACCTTGCAAAGGCCGTCAGAGAGTAAAAAGATTTCAAAATACCAGAGGTTTATTATTAATGTTATATGACAAATTACATTATACATTAGGGTTAACTTGTAAATGATGAGAAATGATGGTACAAAATTCAGTGACCAGCCACGATCAACAGAGAAAACATACGGGTGGGCACTCGTCTTAGGCTTTCACATCCCTATATCCACTACATTTTTTTTGAAATTACTGTTTACAAAATAAATATATGTCCCTTGACACGAATACATGTGAGATACATATCCTTATGAATAAATGGGAAAAAATGAAAATATACTAAAACAAAGGAACTTACTTGGTTTCTTAAATAACTCGTTCAATTAATCTTACTTGGTTCTTAGGGAGGCTAAGCTTGGAAAATCAGGCTCAAGAACATCTGTTGCCCAGGAAAAGAATCTGTAAATCAAGGCAAAAGAATAAAAAATGGAGACAAGATGGACTACAGCTCATTTGGCTGGAACACATGGACTATTTCAGGTGTGTGTGTGTGGGGGGGAAGAGGGTGTGCATGTTTACCTGCATCTTTAATTTGCAGTGGCTTGGCTCCTGGCATAATCCATACGCTCAGCAGTAAGAGAAAGCATGCTTAATTACTTAAGAGACCCAGAGAATAAGAGCAAGATCTTTATTAATGGAGGCGTTTCTGGCCTGTTGTGCTTCTTCCTTTGATAAGATGATTATGGCTTTATTGGTGCCAGTCTTGTCAGGACCGTGGACAGCTCCAACACAGCAGGGAGTGTCTTCCTTGCCTCCTTTTACTTGTAGAGTTTCACTGCAGTTTTAGAGGAAAATAGACCTGAATGATTAACTATTTTCACACCTTCGCCTTTCAGACAAAGAACTGGATGCTCATAAAAGTTAAATGACATGTTCAAGTGACACGCTTAAGTCCAGAAATCAGTCTTTCCCCGAACATAGCACAACGTAGGGAAAGGATCATTAGAGTAAGGGGGTTTAAATCCACGCTCTGCCTCTTAATAACTGTGTGGAATTTGGGCTTCAGTTTCCTTATTCTGTAAAATGGGTCTAAGGATGTCTCTGATGAGCAGTAGTGAAAATTGGAGACGAACAATGGGAAATTCTGAGCCCAACCTGACGAAGAGGAAGGGTTCCATAAACGATAGTTAATGATAACGTCAACAGTCAGCCCACATACCTTACAGAGAAACAGCTCTGGGCAAAATACCACCAAGGTGCTGTTGGCATGCCCAAATGAGCAAGACTGTGAATTCCAGAGAGCTCGGAGTCCTACCTGACTTATCATAAGCCATATCCCTGCCTTTTAGGGCAAGCAATTTCAGGGATAACCATGTTATCCTTTTTTCCCTCAGATCATAAGGTTTAAGTATTAGCAAAACCATATGTACATAACTGAGTAGTTTGAACCCGGATGGATCACCTTAGTAAAATGGGACCTTCTGTTCAGTCTCAAAACTTTGTTCAATAGCCTTTGAGACTGTGTTTTTTCCATCAGTCTCTCCCTTCTTACATGTCTCTCTTTTATATAGTATTAATATCACTAATATCCATGCTCTCCTTTCTCCACACCTACCTCCCCACTTTGCATAGGATGTTTACTGAACACCTGCTGTGTGCCAAATATCATGTGAGAAGGCAGGCACAGTTCCGGGCTTTGTGAAGCTACCATCCCAGGGAGAAGACAGACATTAAATAAGCAATTACCATAAAATAAGAGTGTTAACACCTATAAGGATCTCCCTGTTTCAGAGTAGTGAAAAGTAGCTCTTTCTTATAAAGATCTTAAGGACTCTTATCCAAACTGAAGAAAAGTGACAGAAGAAATCATTATCATTGGAATGGCTCTGTTGTCTCCTCTACAATAGATGCATAATGGCAAAACCCAGGATTTCAAATCTTATAAAATAAAATATATGAATTTTCTTAGTGCTGTGGATTTCTTCCTCCACTGGGGGTGGGGGGGGACTATCAGAATGGAGACTTTCTAATGTATCCACCACAAAAAAAGGGAAATCTTCTAGAAGCACATTAAAATGTACATCGCAAAACTCAACACTGTGCCAATAATCACATTGGAAAGCACACAAAGGATTAAAGTTCAGATTATTGATAGCTCAGTCAGGAAAGAACGTTTGGGAGTTGTTGATTAGATGATTAATGTAGATGCTGAATGTGTATTTTGTACATGCTTTTCTACTTTTGAGCCATGTTACCTGATTTATTACATAAATTTCACATCTAAGGCTTATTATACAGAGCATAAGTAATTCTAATAAGGATTTGTGTGCCAATTTTCATTTTTTTAAAGATTTACTTATTTATTTTGAGAGAGTGAGAATGAGAGAGAGAGAGAGAGTACATGAGAGGGGGGAGGGTTAGAGGGAGAAGCAGGCTCCTCGCTGAGCAGGGAGCCCAATGCGGGACTCCATCCCGGGACTCCAGGATCATGACCTGAGCCGAAGGCAGTTGCTTAACCAACTGAGTCACCCAGGCGCCCGCCAATTTTCATTTTTTTTTTAATTTTTTTTTATTGTTATGTTAATCACCATATATTACATCATTAGTTTTTGATGCAGTGTTCCATGATTCATTGTTTGTTCATAACACCCAGTGCACCATGCAAAACGTGCCCTCCTCAATACCCATCACCAGGCTAACCCATCCACCCACCCCCCTACCCTCTAGAACCCTCAGTTTTTCAGAGTCCATCATCTCTCATGGTTCGTCTCCCCCTCTGACATACTCCCCTTTTCTTCCTCTCCTGTTATCTTCTTCTTTTCCTTTTTTCTTAAAATATGTTGCGTTATTTGTTTCAGAAGTACAGATCTGTGATTCAACAGTCTTGCACAATTCACAGCGCTCACCGTAGCACATACCCTACCCAATGTCTATCACCCAGCCATCCCATCCCTCCCACCCCAACCACTCCAGTAACACTCAGTTTGTTTCCTGAGATTAAGAATTCCTCATATCAGTGAGGTCATGTGATACATGTCTTTCTCTGATTGACTTATTTCACTCAGCATAACACCCTCCAGTTCCATCCACGTCGTTGCAAATGGCAAGATCTCATTCCTTTGGATGGCTGCATAATATTCCATTGTGTATATATACCACAACTTCTTTATCCATTCATCTGTCGATGGGCATCTTGGCTCTTTCCACATTTTGGCTATTGTGGACATTGCTGCTATAAACATTGGGGTACATGTACCCCTTCGGGTCCCTACATTTGTATCTTTGGGGTAAATACCCAGTAGTGCACCGCCAATTTTCATTTTTAAAGAACTTTGTAAGCATTAATTAATCCATTTAGCCCCTTGTTGAAAGAGATATGTTTTGCATCTCTAGTTTCGTAGACTAGGGACTATATATACTTCACCTCAGGGTACTGAGGGAATCAGTGCTACAATCTGGGTATTTAAGCACATAAAATCCTTCTGCTCAATTGTACTTATATGTGTGTACCTCTAAGTATGTTTTCCCTCACTCTCTCTAACTTTTATCATCTTTTCTTTCTCCTATTTTTACTCACCAATCTTAGAGATCAGCAGTTAGAAAAAACTTATGTTAAAAAGAAATTAGAAGAAAAAGAGGCAAAACTGAAAAAAAATAGGTAGTTTATAAATAATTCATACTAACTTATATGATACCTAACTGTCCTTCCCATGATTTACTACTATTTTATTAGAAATGATCATAACAGCTATCCTGTGTTGAGTGACTTATAAACCAGGCATTTTGCCAGGCACCAAGGATAAAGTTGTTCCTTTTTTTGTTTTATTTTTAAATAAAAGAGAACAAGGTCCTTGCTTTCAAGGAATTTATAGTATATTGGGGAGACAACTGTGGAAATGGGTACTTGTGATAAACTGTGGTAAATGATCTGATAGCTGTACTTCTGGGTATGAAGACAGCATCCAGAAGTGTTTGATCTCGTCTGAAGCAGTCATGGGAGAGTCCCTGGAGGAGATGAAACCTTGGCGCAGTCTTAGGAGGAGAATGAGAGCTGTCAGAATGAAGTGGGAAACCAGCCAGAAGGGCAGCCCAGGCAGCAGCAGGGAATCCGACACAGCAAGCTGAGGATGTGTGTGGTAGGCAGGGGTGGCTGGGGAGAGAGGCAGGGAGAGGAAGCCGCGAAATGTTTATCTTTGTTACAGCACAGTGATCCAGGTAAAGAGTGAGAGGAGTTAAATTTGGAACACAGATAGAAGTCAAGCCCATAGCTAATGGGAAGCCATAATTTCCTGCTGGTGACACTGTATTATTTGTATTGTACACATTTTATGGAATGAAACTCTGTTTCTGAATATATTTTTCATAAAATTTACTTCTTTCATTTGAGCCTCTAATGGCACCAGCAGCCACAGTTTCTCAGGATGCCAAATGAGATAAGGATTTTTCTGCCCAGTCATTCATTCTACAAATATTGATGTTGAGCGCTGCACTGGGTGATAGGGAGTGAATGCTAACAAGATCACACCACCCTCAAGGGGCCCATGATCCAGTGGGGAGAGGAAGCAGGGACATCAGTCATTTTCAAACTCTGGAATACAAGCTAATAGACATCTGCTCAAGGTATTACGAGGACACGGAACAGGGGTATATTAGTCAGCTCAGGTGGCCATAACAAAATACCACAGGCTGGGGGGCTTAGATAACAGAAATCTGTTTTCTCACAGTCTAGGAGGCTGGAGGTCCAAGATCCAGGTGTCAGCAGGGTGGGTTTCTCCTGAGGCCTCTCTCCTGAGCTTGTAGAAGGTCACATTCTCCCAGTGTCCTCACGTGGCCTTTACTCTGTGCACCTGCATGTCTGGTGTCTCCTCCTCTTATTATAAGGACACCAGTCATATTGGATTAGAGCCCACCCTGGGGGGGGGGCTCATTTTAATTTAATCACTTCTTTAAAGGACCTATCTCCAAATGGAGACACATTCTGAGGTACTACAGGTTTAGGGCCTCAACATATGAATTTTGAGAGAACACAATTCAGCCCATAACAAGGGGTACTTAATAGCTTAAGGCTGGGGTAGAGGAGGATCCAGAAAGGCTTCCCAAAGACATTTATTTATTTATTTATTTATTGGAGAATAAATAGTAGGCAGGCAGAGAAGGACATGAGACATGAGGATGTGGAAACCAGAGGGCACATTCCAAGTAGAGCGGGCTTGCTTCCAGGCTAGAGGGTGCTTGGTGCCAGTCAGAAAAAGGTATTCTCTCTGGGAAGATACAGCTCTGTGGGCACCTGGCTCAATAAGTGGAGACTGGGCTGGACGTCAGTCCTAATTTGTCTCCTGCACCAGGAGCCCTGGGACAGTGTACAATCTGTATAATCTTGGGTGGCAGCCCTAAAGAAGAACTAGCTTGGGGTTTCAGAGGCCAGGGAGAGCACAGAGTGTCCAGGGTCAGGTGGTTGGGATGGGAGCATGTGATGGACTAGCTGGAGGTCAGGTCAGAAAGGAAATCAGGACCCAGCACTCAAGGGCCTTCTAAGTAGGGTATCTGAATCAGACATCTCTTGCATCCCACCTCACATCCTCTCAGCCTGCTCTTTATGCCAACCACTGCTGCAGCAACTGCCTTTACTCAGATGTAGCCTCACAGAACCACATCTCAGCTTCTGCCTGTACCTTCCCTTTGCTTCCTAGGGCTTCTGTGAGACCAAATAGAATGCCAGCATCGACCCACCTCGTCCGCAGGATGCACAACCTTGAAGATAGCCCTCCATGGGCCGTGCTGGACCAATGCAGAAGAGGATCAGGGGAGAAATGTTCCTCTTTACAAACTACACAGGATAAGAACTCAAGGAGACAAGCTCCCATTACACACAGAGGGACACCCCTTAGTGTTAGCTTTGCCTCTTTTCCTGCTTCATTCTTTCCCAGTTTCTATTCCTATTCCATGGAATCACTTCCCAAGACAAAGTATCTGTCCACAAATCTTCATTTCAGGGGCTGCTTTCTGGGTTTATCCTGGGCTAAGACTGTGATCATGCAATTCTGGGACATTTTTTTAGAGTAAAAGGAGGAAGCTAGAATAAATTACCCTGGGACGATAAGCATAAAACTGAACTGTACCAGGCTCATCAGGACATATGGGTAGTACTTCTGTTTTTTCATTTTTAAAAATTAAGAAACTCTTTACACACAGTAAAACTCATTCTTTTCAGTAGACAGTTCTGTGAACTTCAACCAATATATACACTTGCATAACCATCACCACAGTCAAGGTGGGGATACAGTTCCACACCTACCCCCAAATGCCCTTGTGCCCTTTGTAATCAACCCCTCCCCCAGCTCAGCCCTTGGCAATCAATGATCTTTCTGTCCCTATGCCTTTGCAAGAGTGTGAATACATGGATTCACCAAGTCTGTAGCTTTTTGAATCTGACTTCTTAGCATAGTGCATCTAAAATTCATACATGTTGTTACTTGTGTTAGGAATGTGTTTCTTTTTATCACTGAGGAGTATTCCATTTTATAGATGTCCCACAGGTTGTTATCCATCCACCAGTGAAGGGACTTTGGCTTGTCTCAGGTTCTCTCAATCATGAATGAAGCCACTATAAACATTGTATACAGGCTTTTGTGTGAATGTAGGTTTTCATTTTTCCGAGGGTAATTATGGAGGGATAGGATGCTGAGTCATATGGCAAATTTATGTTTAATTTACATGAAACTCCCAAACTGTTTCCCAAAGTGGCTGTATCAGTTTGCTTTGCTACCAGCAACATTTGAGAGTTCCAGTTGCTCTACACCTTTCCCAGCACTTGGTAACATCAGTTTGGTCAGCCTCCTATCAAACCCGCTGAAGAGTTTGAATTTAATCCTGGAAGCAAAGGGGGGAACTGCTGAAGGGATGTAAGCAGAAAGTGGCATGATGGCACCTGTGTTTGGGGGAAACCACCTCCTCTTCAGGGGACCTGGTGAGGATGCTGTAATTCAGGGGAAAAAAATGAGGGTCTGAATGAAAGCAGTGACAGGAGAGGGGAGAAGTTTCAAAGATGTGTAAGAAATAGAATAAATAAGACTTGATCTCCTAGGTGTGTGTGTGAGAGAGAGAGAGACAGAGAGTGATGGTGATGAATCGAAAGAGCTACATATGAACAGTTCTTCCTCAATCCTCTTGTCAGTTGCTTCAGAATAACTAGAAAAGAAGGTTACCTGGTAACTCTGCTAATTTTTCCCCCAAGGCTGAATTAGTTGTGTTGATGCAAAATAAAGCACAAAGAAAGAAATAAAGTTTTATGAATGTGACTCAATTTGGAGATAGGGTCTTTAAGGAAGTGATTAAGGTTAAATGAGGTCATAAGGGTGGGACCCTAATCCAATATGACCCGTGTCCTTATAACAAGAGGAGGAGACACCAAACTTGCGGGTGCACAGAGAAAAGGCCACGTGAGGACACAGGGAGGATGTGATCTACTACAAGCTCAGGAGAGACCAACCCTGCTGAACTCTTGATCTTGGACCCTCAGCCTCCTGGACCCTGAGAAAGCAGATTTCTGTTGTCTAAGCCCCCCTGTCTGTGGTATTTGGTTATGACAGCCCTAGCAGGCTAATACAGTTCGTTCACACATTTTCCAGATAACTAAAATCTATTCCTTTAAGTGTAAAACCTAAAAAAATGTGTCATCATTTTGAAGAGATATATTTCTAAGCTGTTTCTATAAATGACAATGTAATGAACATATCTTAACCCCTTGTTGATATCAGCAGATTCCCATCTATTTCATTTTTATATCAGGTGGTAATGTGGCACTGCCATGCCTTTAGGTACTTGAGAGTACAGAGTGTTCTGCCTCCTCCCAGGGGGGCCCCGGGATGCCGTGCTTGTTGAGGACTTTGGCCTGTTTTTAGGGCTGTTTTGGTCTCTTCTCCCATCAGGTTGTGATTTCCTTCTGCTTTTTCATGTTCTGCCTCTAGAAGCCTCCTGCCTTCTTTCATAGGTGCTTCTTACTGGCTGTGAATTGGACACCAGATAACCAAGTTTGTTGCAATTCTGTCTAAAAATTCATGGAGTTTTGTCACAAATTCCGAGACATCTCTTTTAGCACCGCCGGGGTGCTTTGACTTCTGTCCTAGGTTTTGGCAGCATCGCAGATATCGGAGATGGCCATCCAAATGACTGCCAGGTAAGTGAGATGCCGCGTTTTTGTCCAGATTGATGGCGAATCCACCCTAATAGGTGCAAATCGTTTCCCAGGGGTCTAGAAAGTGCGGTTCCTTTATATCTTTCACCTGTGTCCTGTTTGCCTCGTCCAAGAGCCTGCAGGCTTCCATTGCGTGCCGGCTGCTCGGTGGAGCTGCTATCAGAGATGCTTCCGTTCTTGCCTCCCCAGCCGGACATTCTGCTGAATTTGTAACTATGCTGGAGGACAGATGAAATTTATCTTCCTACATCTCTATAGAGATCCAGAAAGATACACTAACTCATTACAATTCATTCAGAACCATCCCCCAAATCAGGGCCCATAGACTGATGAGGCAATTTTTTAAATGTCAAAACAAAAATCTTGAGGACCAAAATTGGAAGTTGAGCGAACTGGCCCATGAGACAGAAGCCACGGGTATTAGTTCTGACCCGGCACGGCCGGGCTGAGGAGAAAACGCTCAAGCCTCCTGTTCACCTCTGAGCAGAGCTGCATTAGGGACCCTGAGTACTTGCTAACTTCTGGCCTGTGCAGTGACCGGATCCACGGCATGGATTCCTGAGCACAGTCACAGAGGACCAGGGGGGGATGAAGTAGACAGGTCGTCCCTTTGATCATCTCCACTGCTATTTCCAGCACCACAGACCCGTCTCGCCTCCATGTCTTCCCCATGGTATTTTAAATCTGAGGTCCTTACTCTGCCAGCCGATACAGAAAAAAGATGTTTTCAGCTTATTTTATGGATACAGTCAGACCTGGCTAAGCCAATTAACCATTCAAAGCAGGATTTTTACTCAAAACCACAGGCACCAAATGAGAAAAACAACAGTCCCTTCCCTACCATGTTCCTACCACCCCCTAGCAGCTCTCCGTAGGCCCCAGTGACATCTCTCTACGGGAACACTCGTTCACAGGACTGACCTTGAGATTAACACAATCTCTGTGCTCTGTGACCTTGAGACCATCAAGGAGCTTTCATAGAGTTTCTCAGGGTCCTCAGAAATAAGGTGAGGAGGTCGGACCATTGAGGAGTCTGTTTCTAATCAATATTTATTCCATAAATATTAAGCACCTACTATGGGCAAGGCAGTGAGCTGAGTACCATGGGGAGGTTGCTAAGATGAGACAGACGGGACTCCTCCCTCCAAAGAACTTGCTGCTTAGACTTCAGCAGGGGACAGAGAATCATCCATAAATGTCTAGACCACAAGATAGAAAATGGGTGGATTCAAGATGGCCAGCAATTCTTTCCCACCAGAAGTGGGGTTGCGTTCTCCTGCCCTTGAATCCAGCTGACCCCGTAGCCTGTCTGCACCAATAAAATGAGTGACAGTGAGGTCATGTGACCTCAAGAGATCTGTAATTTCTGTCCTGGCTTCTGAGAATGCTCCCTCTTAAAAGCCATGAAAGTAGTTCAGCTTCCCTGAGCCTGCCATGCTATGAGGAAGCCCAGTTAGCCCACATGGAGAAGAGGTTCTGTGAAGGATGCTGATCAGGATATTGATCCTAGCCTCATTCACAGGAAGTACACACTGAGGTATTTAGACATTAAGAAGCCAAATATGTAGTTGACTCTTGAACAACATGGGGGTTGGGGCACCAACCCTCCACACAGCTGAAAAATCCACGTATAATTTTTGGATCCCCCAAACTTAACTACTAATAGCCTACTGTTGACTGAAAGACTTACCGATAACCTAACTGTTGATTAACACATGTTTTGCCTATTATACGTATTATATGCTGTAACTTCCAATGTAGTAAGCTAGAGAAAAGTAAATGTTGCTAAGAAAATCATAAGGAAGAGAAAATACATTTACAGCACTATACCATGTTTATTGAAAAAATCTATTTATAAGTGGACCCACACATTTCAAACTCATGTTGTTCAAGGGTCAACTGTATGTAACGGACTCTCAAACACTTCAGAAAAACAGTCTCTTGTTCATATAATACATGATATAATGTAACATAAATATATAGTACAGTGCACAGGTAATAAACCAAATAGAACAAAATATTAACAGTACCTGAATTTGGGAGGTATGGGTATTCTGTGTACTATTCTTATCCTTGCAATGTTTCTGTATATTTGAAGTTATGTATTTTCAAATTGAAAGTTACTGAAAAATAAATTCTGATATGGACATATTTATCCTTGTAGATAAATAGTTATATTTACCTAGCATTTACCCATGCATGACAGTGGCGCGAGAGAAGCCACGTAACCTTGCCGGGCTTCTGGGTTTCCACTAATGAAAAGAAAGCTACCATGTTTGCCCAGCCCCTCTCAGTAACCCAGTGGAAAAGCAGACACACCCCTTCTCCCCACTGGTTAACTCGGGTTGGGGAGCAGTGCCAAGGGGATGAAATTGTGAGCTTTGCAATTCATGTATGTCTGTCTTGACTCCTCTGTTAGATGTTAAGCCCCAACAGGGCAGGGACCAGGCCACTGACAACACGGCATTCATTCACTTAAGCAACCATTCATTCATGTAGTCATTTAATTTAATCCAACATTTATTGGATGACGACTCTGGCCATCAGTCTGGCCTGTCTCTCTCATAGTACTAGAATGATTTCAGACACAAAGTGCATACTCAGGATGCCAAGTTTCATGGCCCTAACTCTGGCCAGCCATGCAACCGCTGAGGGAAAGGGGTGAGGGTATTCCAGATGGCCATGGAACTCTGCCTGGAAAGATGGTCATCGAACCCATCCATGGAAGGGCAGACCCTAGTTCTTCCTCTTCACATGAAGGAGCACTGGCCTCATTTTTACTTCGTGCACTCATGAGGTAGAACCTTCTTACACTGCTGGTTTAAGGGAAAAGCCTACACATCCTCTAACTGCACCATCATCTTTAGGGACCGGAATCATTCAATACCAAGTGTTTACCAGATAGAGCTGTGTGCCACATTGAGTGTCACCATTTGTCCTGTACTCTATCTTATTTTTTTTAAAGGATTTTTATTTATTTGAGAAAGAGAGAGAGAGAGAGAGAGAGAATGAGCAGTGGAAAGGGGCAGAGGGGGAGAGAGAGAGAAAGAGAGAGAGAGAGAGAGAGAAGCAGACTCCCTGCTGAGCCAGAAGCCCGACTCAGGACTCGATCCCAGGACCCGGAGATCATGACCTGAGCCGAAGGCAGACGTTTAACCAACTGAGCCACCCAGGTGTCCTCTGTGCTCAATCTTAATTCATAGTTTAGCAAGGGGTGGTATTGTCGACTATTTCAATTTTTATTGTACGACCTCTACAAGCTCCCATTTTAGATAATGTTCACAGGAAGAGGGCTTATTAGAGCTCCTGGTCCTGATCTGTGCCATCCTCCACAACCTTCTTAATCTGAGATTTTTCAGCCTGTTTTCTAAGCAGCAAGGACCTGTCTAGTGCAATCAGAGGCGACCTTAATTAGAATCTAGATCTTCTAACATCTCCCTGCTGGTTAGTGCTACTTTCTGAAACAGACTGCTCGAAGCGAGGCTGCAGGCTACTGCGTGTGTGTCAGAAGGAGAGGGAGAGAAAATGTTCACGTGGTCTATGGAGGCTGAGAATGAGAGGGGCTTTTGCTTGTAAAAGGGAGTCCAGGAGAGAGGGAATCAGCTGGTAATTTCGCCTCCTGTTCTTCTCATTTCCCTGCCCTCTGTCCGCCTCCCCCCGCCCACCCGCTCTCTCATAGCTCTGGTCCAGGGGTAGGCTAAGGAGAGGCCGGAGAAATGAAGAGGAAAGAGCAGAATGGGGATAGCGTGAGTGCAGGGAGGAGAAAGCTCTTAGCTCTCCCTCCCCCACTCAGCCCTGCAGCTGAACAACAGCTTAACCCTACCCACCCGGGCAAGGGTGTGAAAGCATTCCTCACCGCAAAGCTGCTTTTAGCCTTTGCCGTTTGAAGTAGAGACGGGAAAACAGAGCGGAATTATGTGGGGGAAAGTGCTTTCTTATTTCTTTCCTCCAATCCTGGAGGAGAGAACTCATGTAAGTAAACGAGAAAATTAAAACAAAAAACAAAAGCAAGAAAACCCTTCAATAGACTCTACTACTAGAGGCATGCCCTAAGCAATTCTGCAAAACAGAGCTGATCTCAGGGGCTGATATAACCAACCAGAAATATTACCAAAGAGAAACATGGACAGAAAGAATACTGAAATTATTACCTGCCTAAAAATCTCTGCTTGTGGAACACAAATCACCTACAGTGTACCATGTGGTAAGCTACAAAGTCAGCTTTAAAACAAGCGCACCTGCTGTCATTTACATTTTAATTATTATATCTTATGGGACAGTTAAGTTTTACTGAAATACAAATTTGTTTACCTAAATATCCCTTTGCCATATGGCTTAATAATTGGGCCTGTCTCATCAGCTTCATGGGGTCAGGATGAAGAATAATGATGTTTCATAATAGCATGTTATTCCAGAATAATGATGGCCCAGCCCCCACTGACAGGTGAGGTCCAAACCAGCCTTGGGAGCGAGACTTGAGGACATAAAATGCCATTTGAAAATCTCTCCTCAAAAGAATTGTTCTCCACCGCTGCTCTTAAATCATGGGCGAGGGATTTGAATTGATCTTAAAATAGAAAATGTAGAAGCCAGTCCTTGAGTCTGGGGAGGGAAGAGCTGCCTCTTCTGAGGTTTACTCATTCCTGACCAAGGAACATTTTATTTTGTCATAATAGAAAAAAAAAAAAAAGCTTTCTTTTGAAATGGCATATTATGTGGTGAGATAGGAGTTTCCTTCTACCCTGCCAGGAAAAAATAGGGTTTATTTTGTTTTTTGTTTGTTTGTTTGTTTTTAATAAATCCAGTATTCCCTCTTTTCATTTAGAAATTCTGTCCCGGTGATCTTCAGAATTAGTCTTGGAAGACTGAAGGGGTTTGGAGAAGTGAACAGCCTTAGGGTTTCCCCATGACTTTCTGATTCCCTCTCTCCCTATCTGGTGCTGCCTGGGAACAAAGAAGGGGAGTGGAGGCCTGGCCATTTTCATAGGGATGATAATTGTCCCTTCCCCGTGTGAACAAGGAAAGGAAAGATGTCAAATGCGGGGCTCGGGGGTGATCAGGGCTCAAACCAAGTTTAGAACAAGCGTCAAAGGCCTCTCTTTGATTTACCTCCGAATCAGGCTGGAATTACCTGCTGCCATGCCTGGGTCACCCTAAATTGGTCTCGGTGGCTGGAAAAGACTGGAAGGCAGGGGCCAAAGGCCAAAGTGAACGGTGAATTGGGAGTCCGCCATCACTGGCTGTGGACTAAGGACATGGACGTCAAGAAGAGATAGCCAAGCTGGTTGTAATTCTGGCTGTGTGAAGGGGGAGCCATGTGGCAGGTGTCTGTCCCTTGGGAACTGGCCACAGCCACATGTGTGCTGGAGACAGCAGATGAGGGGAACTCCAGGGATGCTCCTGAAAGCCTAGTCAGGCAGAAGGGCTTCTCTCCTCCCTACCCTTTTTACCGAGCTTCTACGGATGATGATGACGACGACAAAAGGCAACATTATGATTCTGTCAACTGTTGTCACATGGCACACTTGTCATCATTAACAAGTAGGCAGGTTGGGTGATTATGCCTATTTCAGAGACAAAGACAATCAAAACTCAGAGAGTTTAAATGATTTTTCCCAATCTCATAGCAATAAAGTCAGGATTCAAATGATTCAGAGGATGTAACTCCCAATCCTATGTTCTTCCCTACACCAAGTTTTCTTCCTAAAATCCCCCAAGAAAACCGAATGGGAGAAAAAAAAAAAGGGGGGTTGGTCTTTAAGGAATGTCTAGTTATAATGCTAAATAGTGTGCTTAGCCTACCAGGAGCAGGGTTCTCAAAGTAAGGTTGCACATCTCAGTCATCTGTTTGTACTCTTTTATTTGAAAAGTTTAAGGTTGCCTGGAAGCAACTAACAGAAGAAATGAAAAGCCAATATCACATCTTTTTTTAATCCAAAAATTTAATTCAATTTATTATTACCCAGATGGGAAGTCTGATTTTAAAAATTTACTTTTATATGGCCTTTGGAAAGGTAGGTTTCCTTCACTTTAACCAGTAAAGCTTATTTGAAATGACTTTATAAATTCACAAGTGCTTTAGAAATCCCATGAACACCAATATAGTCTTCTTTTAATCAGATGATACTAGGTACTGTGGGGAAGGGAATATAAAATGTAATTCTTACCTTCAAGCTGTTCATTGTCTAGTTGGAATTGGCAGTATGGTCACCAAAGGAAAAGAGAGTGGAGAAATGAAGACCAGAGAGAAAAAGGAGAGGTGTGAGCAGGGATGAACAGGGACACACAGATCAGTACCCCAACCCTGGTGGGTGGGTGGACCCAGGACTTTGCAGACAAGACAAATGCATAAGCACATAGGCAAAGGTGAGCTGGGGTTTGAGAGCAGAGTTCTGATGGGCCTGGAGCGTTCCAGGAGGAAAGTAGGAGCTTGAGCAGGTGTGCTGGGAAAAAAAGAGAGCCAAACAAAGTGACTGGGGTTCTAACTTATGCACAATGCAGAGCCTTGGGAAATTTTTGAGCAGGGACACTATCTGATCTAATGGCTTATGCTGGAGGGAACCTGGATGCCCAGACCCACTAGGAGACCTCTGGGCCAGGAGTTAGAGAATGAGAGCTTGCCTAGAGAAATACCAATGAGAAAAACAAGAGAAAAGGAGATGGAAAAAGGCACAATGACCGTTGTCACCCTGTGTTCAAGATTTCTGCAAGGCCCTAGTCAGGGACTCGCTGGGCTTTAACCAGGTTCGGGGACACCTGAGACAGTCCTCGGACAGGTAAGAGGCGAGGGCAGAAAGAAATGATGGAGCTTTTCCCAACATAGACTCTGCCTTTTGTAATACTCCTCAGTGCCTTCCTGTTTCTCTATCTGAGGTTCAAGGACACCATCCATCCATCATTTTAGCCTGTTAAGGAACGCATGGGTACTGTGTCCCATATGAGCAGGACCTGTCCTAGCCGGTTCAAGGCCCTCATCTTGACTCATATTTGCTCCTCTCCGTACCCTGTGCTTTCACTTTGACCAAGACTGGTTTCCCAGCTTCCATTCCCAGGACTTTTCCACTCTGCATTGGCCCTGGTTTCCTTGTGTGGTGGTTTGCAGGATTTTCGTGACTAGCCACCTCATGGGAATTTCTAGAATTAATTCTCAGTGTCACCTCATCTCAGGATAAACTACAACATGCCAAATGTCTCCCAGTTTGGTGGCCTGTCCCATTTCTGTCCACCTGGTCCCACTTTTCAAGCATTGGCTCCTAGATTCTCTTTGTAGATCAATAGATGGTCACAACTGCCATGAGCTCCCAGCAATTTATAGTCTGTGACTAAAGGCTTCAGACTTTTTCGGCAGCTCTCCCTCTCACATATTCTTCTTCTGTACACACACCCTTTCTTTCTTTTCTTTTCTTTTTTTTTAAAGAGAGAGAGCGAACGAGAGCAAGAGAGCAGGAAGAGGAGGAGCAGAGGAAGAGGGAGAGAGAGAATATTAAGGGGCTCCATCCCACGACCCATGAGATCATGACCTGAGCCAAAATCAAGAATCGGACGCTTAAACGACTGAACCACCCAGACGCCCCCCGCCACACCCTTTCTGTTTCAATGGGCAGCCAACTTCCAGTATCATTAATAGCTTCCATTTGGTGTTTACCTGCAAAGTTCCTGATACTGTGCTAGGGTTTAAGTTATTTCTAGGTATTGGTACAGCTAAGGAAGTGGAAGAGCCGGAATTTCAATCCATCCGTCTAAGGGTGTTCTGTTCTCACTCATCTGTAAGGTATCACTTACACCACTTTCTAGCCTAGGATACCCCTGGAACTCTTGAACCACATTTTCATGGCACTGCTCAGATTGCATTTCTTCCTTGAAGACTTCCTATAAGCCCGCAATGTCAGCCAATGAATCAAAAATGGCCTAGAACTTTTATTGAACCGGAAGGAATCTTAGAGGTCATCTCTTTTAACTCCCTCTTTTTATAGATGAGGGAACTAAAGCCTTCAAATTTAGATGTTCCCAAGGACCACCAACCTTTTGGAGAATGGAAGTGCCCCCGGACCCCATGCTGCTTCTGTGCCCGGTGCAGAACAGATGCTCACTGGACACAGTAGCACTCAAGGTCTGGGGCGGGCGCTGTGAGAGCTACAAGTCCTTCCTACCTCCCTCATTCCTTGGCATTACTGATGTCTGATTTCCAAATACTGCTAGTTGGTTGTGCTAATATGATCTAAATAAGATTTTTCTGCCCAACTGCAATCTGGCTGACCTTTCTGCAGTTTGCCTTTGCCATATCCCAGGAGATGTCTGAAGGGAAATTAACAATGCAGTTGATTTTTTTAAAGGTTAAAACCAGATCACTGCATTCCAGTTTCAGCTTTGAAATTTTTCCAGATTTTCCAGATTTTTCCTTATTTATGAGTATACCACTTTCAAAACTACACAAGCAACCAGGAGGTGGGTGGTAAAATTAACCTCTACGACAACTAACAGGAATATTATGCTATGTACACTCCAAGATATATATGCAAAGATGAGCACAGACTATGCCCCAAGTAGGGATTTTCCCCCCTCTCCTCTGTAATTTAAGGTTGCCTGTTAAATAGTAAACAACGCACAGCTACAAAAAGGAAGTTGGAGACAGACTATAATTTCACATCAAACACAATTCCGAAGAGGTCTGTAATTTGCGATAACGGTACTGTTACTCTGATTCTTTCCTTATTATATCTCCTTCCCTTTAACACAAACCTTCATAAAGGATTCCATGTTTTGAACTATTAACACCTCAGCGAAAGACCCAAAAAAGAATTTAAAATTCACCCCCGGGCCCTCAGTCTCGCCATTTTGGTCAAGCGCTTGACCACAGCAGAAGCCACCTGAAGCTTCAGGGACAGTCTTAAACTAAGCAAGGTGAAAAGGAGGTATTTCTGGTGCTCTTTTGTTATCAATAAAATCTGGGCATATAATTGCTCCTGAATTTTTCGGAGTGCAATTCCCCTGTGCGTGCGCGAGAGAGGTGGCCTGAAATTTATCAGAACACAGAAGAACTTGGCATTCAAAAAATACCCAAATGAAGCAATTTTATGGCCTAGAATTTTCATAGAAAAGATGCTAACAGTTAACGGGGTTTCAAAATGTTCTCCTCTTCAGATTCCAGGGCTATGCTCCGCTAAATCCACTGGAGATGACTTGGAATAAATGACATGAATTGAGAAGCCAAGGCGATTGGAAGCTAATGATGTGTGACACACTTTAGCAGCACTGGGCTATCTTAAGGGCTGTGGCCTCTTCCGTGTCAGCACTGGATATCCGAAAATTCAAATGGAGCCTCAGAGACAGGGATTTGCCCTGCTGCCAGGGTAGGGTGGGCGAGAAAGAGAGAACAAACAGACTCCCTCTGAGCCAACCTGGCGACGACAGAGTCCTCTCTCCTCCCCTTGGGGGCGGGGGGTGGTTAGTGACAGCGTGGCTAAGACAAAGCAGTGCATTTTTCCTATTCCAAACTTCCTCGGGATTCAGATATATTTTGAAAGGGGGAAATCCTAAAAATGATGAGGAAATGGAGGGGACGTCAGGGAGAGCTCTCTCCAGCTGGCCCCAGAGAGCAGAGGAGGGAGCCAGAGGGCTCTCCGGAAGCAAGCCGGGAGGGATGCCTGCAAGGGAGCCTTTAAAACTGAGTCTGAGGGAGTTGCATTTCAATATGAAACAAGTTTCCTTGCTATCCATTTTTAAAAAGAGTATCAAATCACCCCCAAGACAGTCCAGAGCCAATTAAGCTGCTTTTCTTCATCCTCAAAGCCCTGGAGGAGACAGACCTTGAAATTTAACTACCTGTCATTTTTTCCCCCTTTTTCCAAAGCAGGAAAAAACCCTGCTTAAGCCCAAATGATAAGGCATTCTCCAGATTGGCGTGGGGGTGGAGGGTGTCCAGTTCAACGTCTATATTTAAAAAGTCAATGCCATTTAAATGAAGCAAAACAAAAACCTCTTTAATCTAATCTGGTCTTCAAACCAGGAACCAACTAATCTCTTTCTAGAAAATTCTCCACGTGGAATTCCAACTCCAGTTAGAAGTCCTAGGGCAGCCATAACAATGTACCACAAGCTAGGAGCCTTGCAACAACAGAAATTCATTGTGTCATAGTTCTGGAGGCTAGAAGTCTAAAACCAAGGTGTCAGCAGAACCTTGCTCGCTCTGAAACTTGCAGGGAAGAATCTGTTCCAGGCCTCCCTCCCGGCCTCTGGTGGGCCTCAGACGCTCCTTGGCTCGTAGAAGGCTGTCTTCTGCAAGTCTTCACATCATCTTCCCTCTCTGGGTGCCTGGGTCCACATTTCCCCTTTGCATGAGGACACCTGTCATATCGGGTCAGAGCCCACCCCTCAGCCTTATTTTGACTGGATTACGTCCATAAAGGCCTTACCTCCAAATAAGGTCACCTTCTGAGGTACCGAGGGTTAGGACTTCAGCATATCTCTTTCAGGGGACAGGGCTTTTGGTGAGAACATAGACGGGGAACACGGCACTAGTGTCTCGCCTGCTTCCACTGGAAGTTGTGACCCCCCCCCCCCGAGTGTGGACCCTGGACCTTCCCAGAAGCACCCCCAGAACTGAAATCTCCAAAGGGCCCTGAGTCTGTTCGCATTGAACCCTCACACACAGGTTTTGAACTCAACCTGTGGAAGATTTTTCTTTTTCCTACGGTAACCATCTTCCATTTAAAAAGAAAAAAATCACAGGGCACCTGGGTGGCTCAGTTGCCAAGCGGCTGATCTTCGGCTCCTCTCATGACCCCCAGGATCCTGGGATCGAGCCCCGCATCAGGCTCCCTGCTCAACAGGGAGTCTGCTTCTCCCTCTCCCTCTGCCTCTCCCCCCTTGCTCGTGCTCTCTCTCTCTCGCTCACTCTCTCTCAAATAAATAAATAAAATCTAAAAAAAAATAAAATAAGCAAAAAGAAAAATTAGTAGAAACACAGGGATTCCCTTACTTTCCATTTAAATGTGGCATATGAACTTTTTAATGTCCTTGTTCTCCCAAACACTACGAAGATGACAGTAAGACAGTAAAGATTATTTTTAAAATATGAATTATGATTCCAACTATAGGACATTCTGGAAAAGGGGAAACTGTGGTGGCCAGGGGTTGGGGGAGGGAGGGAGGAACGGGCAGCACAGGGGGTGTTTAGGGCGGTGAGACTGCTCCGTCATCATGGTGGATACGTGTCATTATACATTTGTCCAAACCCACAGGATGTCCCACACCGAGAGTGAACCCGAAGGTCAACTGTGGACTTGGGGTGGTGATACTGTGTGGATGCAGGGTCATCAGTTGTGACAAAGGTCCAGCTCTGCTGGGGGATGCTGACAATGGGGGTGGCTGTGCATGCGTGGGCACAGGGCTATGTGGGAGATCTCTGGACCTTCTGCTCAATCTTGCTGTGAGTCTAATTTTTTAAAAAAATTTTATTATGTTAGTCACCGTACAATACATCATTAGTTTTTGATGTAGTGATGCACCATCCATTGTTTTCGTATAACACCCAGTGCTCCATGCAGTACGTGCCCTCCTTAATACCCATCACCAGGCCCTCCCCCTCCCCTCTAAAACCCTGTTTGTTTCTCAGAGTCCATAGTCTCTCATGGTTCATCTCCCCCTCTGATTTCCCCCCCTTCATTTTTCCCTTCCTTCTCCTAATGTCCTCTGTGCTATTCCTTGCTGTGAGTCTAAAACTGCTCTTAGAGTTTAGGCATTAAAAAATACTAACTGACCCCCCAAAACCAAGAGCACAAAAAGGAGGAAAATCGTAAACAACCATTTTGAAGGCTCAAAGCAGATGGAGGAGTGGCAAATGAGGGTCTGGTGTAGAAGCAGTTGCACCTAAATGCAGGAGGATCCTGACAAAAAGTCCCTTGTAGAAACTGGGAATGCGGGTTGCCTGGGTGGCTCAGTGGGTTCAGCGACTGCCTTCGGCTCAGGTCATGATCCTGGAGTCCCGGGATCGAGTCCCGCATCGGCTCCCTGCTCAGCGGGGAGTCTGCTTCTCCCTCTGACCCTCTTCCCTCTCGTGCTCTCTCTCATTCTCTCTCTCTCAAATAAATAAATAAAATCTTTAAAAAAAAAAGAAAGAAAGAAAGAAAGAAACTGGGAATGAGGAGAGTGTCCCTGCATGGGTAATGAATCAGGCCTTGTAGAGCATTTAGAGCCCTGAGGGGAGGCCCTTCTCATGCATATCAGCTGTTCTCCTGAGCTGGGAAGTTCTGTTCGCCTCCTACAGAGAAACCCTCTGAGATAGAGCTAGGGGCTGCGCTGGGGTGGGGGCGTGAGCCTGGTTTCCCAGAATCCTGAGAGCCCAGATGGGGAAAGAAGCCAAAAGAGGTCTCATCATTCCGTTGGCAGGCACATTGTCCCTCTGCTTTTAATGTCACCTCCACCCAGCTCAGGTCATGCCTGTGTCCCTGAGGCCCCAGGCTCTGCGGAGGCGGAGGGAGGAGGGCAGCTAGGGCCCAACTCTCTCTCTGACCTTTCCAGCAACCCCTGCTCTGGCCCAGCCCCACCCACACTGCCTTCCAGGAACCTGGAGAGGTGCCTCCAGTGCAGCCTTCCCAGGTCCTGTAGCAGGGGGTCATGCTTCTCCCCTCCACCTTGTTCCTCTTCATTTTGTGAACAGATAACCATTTACCACACATCAAAATCCAAACACTGTAAAAAAAAAAAAATATATATATATATATATATAAACGCCTCTTTCCCCTTCCAGCCCATTCCCCTGTCCCCCTACAGATAACTATTTTTATGGGGTTTTGGCTTCTTATGGGCATGTCCTAAATCCTTCACCAGCCTTTAGGGAGAGAGGTCTATAGTGAGGTTTCGTATATTCCCACTCTGCCAAATTAGTTTCTACTCATTTTCTACTCATTCATCTTCCAAATATCTGTTGAAATATTCTGTCATCTCCTCTCCCATTTTTTCCCCTTGTGAGCTCATACCTCAAAAAACATCTTTAATGTCATTTTAGCAAAATTTCATGAGGGAATGGAGAAAAATTCACCAGGGGGGTTCATTCTCGCTCCCTTGTTCTCACTCTTTCAAGCCGGTAGAAATTGTAAAATCTAACTTACTGAAAAATGCACAAAGCTTCTATGTACAGTCTAGCACCTAAAGAGCAAGCATTCAGTGCACCAGCACCCTGGCCCAAATGTAGAAGATTCCTGCTGTGAGGAAGGCCCCATACATCCCGTATGCCCACAGCTCCTCCTCCATGACAGCGAATATAATTATGGCCATGGGGCATTGGGGTGAGGGGTATGTGGGACTTTGTCCTATTCCTGAAACTTTATGTAAGTTTGTAATTACTTCAAAATAAAAAGTTCGTATATATATAATGAATGACATGCGCATGAAATGGTTGAATTGATTTTTATCCCTTTTGTAAGAGGTAAATGTACACACCAGACAAAATCATTTGCAGGGGCGCCTGGGTGGCTCAGTCGTTAAGCGTCTGCCTTCGGCTCAGGTCATGGTCCCAGGGTCCTGGGATCGAGCCCCGCATCGGGCTCCCTGCTCTTCTCTCCCCCACTCCCCCTGCTTGTGTTCCCTCTCTCGCTGTGTCTCTCTCTGTCAAATAAATAAATAAAATCTTTAAAAACAAAACAACAACAACGAAAATCATCTGCAAAGGCACGTGTACACTATTTGCTGTCTGCCTGGAAAATATGGTCACCATACATTTGTCAGACAAACAGGAGCACAAGGAAAGGAGAGAATTCAAAACTTGTAGAAACTGAATGATTAGTCAACACCACTAGGATGTGGATACTATTCTCTCCATTTTGGTGACTAGAAACGTGTCCAAAGGCACACAACTGTAGGGAGGTGGCCTTGGTGCCCAGCCAGGTCCGAAACTTCTACTGTTGCCACTGAAGCCCCCGCCTGTGTCACTTCCTCAGAGAGCCATCTAAAACTACCTTTCCCCTTCATGTTCTCTCTCCTGACCTCATCTAGTTCCCCCCCACAGTGGTTATTACCAAGTGACATTACAGGGTATACAAAAAGGACACTTATTTGTACTCTTTTTATTGGCTATCCTCCCCCCTCTCCAAAACATAAACTCCCTGAGAGGTTTTGTCGCCTTATTTATCTCTGATCAATGCCCGGGAAAATGCCTGACATATGGTAGGCACTCAAGACATATTAGGCTAATATGATAATAAGTAAAATTCATTTTAAAAACAAAAGAATGGATGTAATCCTGAGGAGAAAAATGGTTCTAGAGGAATACCCTAAATAGGATACTGTGTCTCTTAATTTGACACCAGAGGCTAGGGAAAATGTCTTCCTTATCAAGGATCTTTTCAAAATCTTCAACTGTGTATCAGAAAAATGTTTGTAGGTGACATTATATGAACAGGTCATCTAGCATTTCCTATTCGATTCATGCCCTTAAAAAGTTATTGAACTAATAACTGTCATGGTTATCATGGCAATGATAATCACACTGTCACTAAAAATTCAGCATTGTGGGTTGGTGTGCTAGAATCCCCTCCAACCTCGGTGGATGGCTGCCCCTTGTTTCCCTGGTCTGTAGCAGGAGGTGCTTTCATCACAGTGCTGATCCTTAGCTTGTATTTAGCAATTATCCCAGTCGGTTAGGACAATAGTCCCCAAAGTGAGCTACAGGTAAGAAAACATTTTACTTGAAAGGAAGTCTTTTGTTTTTGTGTGCTCTAAGAAAACGTAACTGATGTTCTCATGAGCTGGCCCAAGGAAGCCTGAGGCTGGTACACTGAGACAGTCTGTATGATAAATGCTGCACACAACGTCATTTAGAGGTAATCAGCGTATCAGGGAGTCCTCAGCTTCCCAGTCCTTCTTTTCACACCCAGTCCTCCTGACGTCTCCCAGCCCACTGCAGCAGAGGGAGAATTTCCTGACAACAGGCAGGTGCCAAGGAACATGGTAGCCGAGTCGGAGAAATATGGACCACAAAGAGGCAAATCTAGCCCGGGCGGAAGAGGGAGGACCATCAGCTCTGTCTGTTTGGGTTGTTTTTGTTTTTAAGATTTTATTTATTGATTGAGAGACTGAGAGTGTGCGCATGCGAGAGCAGGAAGAGGGCCAGAAGGAGAGGGAGAGGATCTCAGGCAGACTCCCCGCTGAGCACGGACCCTAACCCAGGGCTCCTTCTTATGACCCTGAGATCACGACCTGAGTCAAAACCGAGGGTTGGATGCTTACCCAACTGAGCCACCCAGGCGCCCCAGCTCTGTCTCTTTGGATGAGTTGCTCAGCACGTTTGTGCCTCCAGGTCCTCAACTCTAAGATGGAGATAATAATAGTACTTATCCAGCAGGGTTGGGATGAGTATTACATTAATACATGCAAAACCCTACTAATTGTTAACTCTTCCTACCTCACTAGAATGTAAGCTTACAGAGGCAAAACTTTAGTCTATTTGGGGTAGTTTAGTGCCCCAGAGCCTAGCGCAGGGCTGGCATGCGGTGAGTGCCATGAAACTCTTCGTGGCATGGATGGACTTGTACAGCAGCAAAGGAGGAGGAGGAACAACTCCATCTATAGAAATAATGACAAGGGCTGCACACTTCATGTCTGAACTGAAGCACTTACAAAGGAAGAATTCAGTGATTGGCAAATCAGCCCTGTTCATCTCCTGCAGCGAAACCCTCTGGGACAGGGCTGTGGGCTGGGCTGGGGTGAGGGTATGAGCCTGGCAGATGCCATATAGGACTGCCACTGGATTTGAAAGAGTGCACGGCACCCAGAGAATCAGATCCAGGGCGACAAATAAAGAGTGACCTTCTCCTTGGTCACTCTTGGATAAAGATACCAACTTGCTAGTGGAAAGGGAGCAGATGTTAAGAACAAGACAAGGTTCCAGTTTCTCAAATATTTGAGGACGACCGATGGGCTGTTGTTACATCTCATTCCCCAGTGCCACGTGCCCATCTGGAGACTAGAGCCGCCCCCAACCCGTGATCCTCAGGTTCCTCATTGCCCTGACCTCTCACCCCCGGTCACCCCCGCTTTCTGGTTTGCTGTAACACGTGGCTCTGGCTGGCAAAGTCTGCGTTCACGTGACCAGTGTGGACAAGAGCAGGAGTTCTAGAGACCACACTTTTATGAACACCACCTAATAAGCAGTAGGTGTCTTAGCAACTACCTGACAGACTTACGGGTGACTCACGCTGAGTCACTGAACTGCTGAGTCCTCTACACGGGGACTTCTTTCAAGTCAGACAGCCACCTCCTAGGTCCAGAAGAACGAAATGTCTTTAGTGGTCGGTGCAATAATTTTTTTTCTTAAAAAGTTATAGTCATATTTTTCCATCAGGAATATACAATTATGTAACTGAGAATTTAGAAAAGAAATCATCCATGATCCTGCCACCCTTCTGCAATCACTGTTAATGCTTTAGGAAATTTTATGGCAGGTTTTTCCCATGTCTCTAGAGAGGTGCATGAATACGATTTAATTTTATATCCTCGTATTTTTTTTTTTCCCAGTGGACTTAGCATTTTTCTCATCACTTGTAATGACTGAATAATATTCCTTACTGGGAATTCACACAGTTTACTTAACCATTATCACCCTATCATTAAATATTTAAAGTGTTTACTGTTTCTTCATGCTAATAAGTAGTGCCATAAAAAACATAGTCTTGAATGTAGACTTTTCAGAATTTAGGATTATTTACTTTGGCAAATTCCCAGCGGCAGACTGGCTAACACACTGGAATAAGGAAAAGATTGATCTTTTACCAGGAACCAGCAGTCTTAGCTGTTTTGCAAGAAAATCAAGTTATCCCTTTTTAGGTAGACCCTAAAGCAATTGTTATTACTTAATTTTTTTTTCAAGAAGAAAATATTCTTAGGGAAGCTAACGATGAGGCAGAACTCAACACGTTTGAGAGCCAAGCCTTTTGGAGCAGATTGCTGGCTCCACTCCTGCCTGGCGAGCAAATAGAATGAGAGAACGAACGTGCCTTTTTCTCCCTTGATATCTGAGATCTATCATCTATATTTCACGTCAAGTTGCAGAGGAAGGAGCACTGATCAAGCCTGTGGGCCCATCTCTCCGCTTAGTCCTCCCCCACCTTATTTGCAAAAGCCCATTTTAATGACTTTCAGCCTAATCGCTGCAGGACAAGATTGCCACGGACACTGGAGTTTCGCCTCCAGATGCATGAAGGCCTGGGGATCAAATCACCCTTTCCCTACCCTGCACGTCCCCCCACACCTGCCATGAGGCTGAGAAGCTGGCAGCTCATTAGCCCCCTGAAGCACTAGGTAGAAAATCTGGGCTGCAGAAAAAGCCCATTGCCCCGATCATCGGGGACAGTCTGTAGTGACTTGGGAGATTCTTCACTAACTGGCTGTGGAAATAAACATGGAGCTGGAGGCTGGGGACGGGCTGTCATGCAGTTTGTGCCCCTAAGAATAAAAACTCACTGGCTCCATTCTTCCTGCTCAGTCTGGCTTTTCATCTTGGGGTATCTGACACCCTTCTCCTCCCCCACCCCCACAAAACCCTCTTAGGCCCCTTGACACTGTCCCCTTCACAAGTATTTACTTTGAAAAGAGGAAATGGCTAAACTTCTGGTCAGCACGGGTCACATTGTCTGAAAGAAGCAGTCAGGATGGGCTGAACGTGGGAGAAAACTTCAATCCACCTGGTGACTTACAGACCCATGACAGTGTGCTCTGCAGTCTTGGAAACCTTCCTGCTCTGGGCTTTTCGGTCTCTGTTTTGGGAGAAAGGAAAGGTGGGCAGGAAGCAGGGAGGAGGCAGAGCCTGGGCAGTAAGACGCCTCTTTATCTCCCACTGAGCCGCTGTGAGGGTCTAGGTACTTCTGGTACCCACACTAGAGCCTTTGTTTTGTCCCCACAAAATTCTTTTTTTTTTTTTTTAAGATTTTATTTATTTGTTTCACAGAGAGAGACACAGCGAGAGAGGGAACACAATCAGGGGGAGTGGGAGAGGGAGAGGGAGAAGCAGGCTTCCTGCTGAGCAGGGATCCTGATTCGGGGCTCGATCCCAGGACCCTGGGATCATGACCTGAGCCAAAGGCAGACGCTTAATGACTGAGCCACCCCGGCGCCCCAATCCCCACAAAATTCTTACACTGAATCTGAACTCCCAGGGTGATGTACTAGGAGGTGGGGCCTTTGGGAAGTGATTAGGTCGTGAGGGTGGAGCCCTCACGAATGGGATTCGTGCCCTTGTAAAGAGAGCCTTGCTCCTTCCACCCTGAGAGGACACTGAGAAGGTGGCCATCTATGAACTAGGAAGCCGGCTCTCACTGAACACCAAATCTGCTGGAGTCTTGGTCTTGGACTTTGCAGCCTCCAGATCGTGAGAAACAAATGTTTCCTGTTGAAGCCACCCAGCCTATGGTAGTTTGGGCATAGCAGCCCAAACAGACCCACTGCTGATTGTCTAAACCCCAAGGAGGCAGGGCTGTGTCCTCGGGGCAGTAGCACCATATGAAAGATAGCAGGTTGGATTCGGAGATTGAGCTCTCTCTCTGCTTCTAACTGCCCCCCCCCCCCCCCCCAACTTGGGGAAATCACTTCTGAGTTTGGGGTGCCTCCTCTGTGAAACACCTTTTGTGGAACCTTGGATGTGTGGCATCAAAGTTCTATGGGAGCTGTGACAGCCTGCGATTCTGTGAAACCAGTTGTTAATTGCATGACGGACTTAATTGTAGAGACCACGCGCAATCCAACTGCCAGACCGTTCTCCGCAGAAAGGAAGGAAAGCATCACTGCTGCTCATTCCTGTCCCTGACAGCGAGTCCCATTTAATCTTGTTGTAATAACAGAGCAGTCATTTCTACACCTCTTTGTGGACTGTCATGTCGTCCTGTCAGGGGTGCTGAAAGCCTCTGGTGACAGAGCTCCTCCTGGGCGGGGGGACCTTCCCCAGGGAACACCTGTCAACAAAAAACATGGTGTTTCATTCTGCTGCTATTTACAGCTTGAGGCCCTTTCTCTCCCTAAGGCTCCATGCTTTTGAGATTCTGGTTGCTTTCGACAGACATTACATTAAATCCCCACAGAGAGGAAATACAAGGTACCCGCTGCACATATTACAGCGGCGCCATGCTGGGCAAGCAGATGGGCTCTCTCATCTCCCGAAGACCTGAGGTCCGGCACCAGGCAGGAGCCCAAGCTGGCTGGCACCAGCCCCCACCTGCCTTGCCTGAGTGAGGTCTGGGAACGGCATCTGCCTTCCAGTTGGAGAAAGTAAATACGTTCTAGCATTTCCCCTTGTCACGTCAGGGTACATTTCCCAGTCTTCTGGAAAAAAAAAAAAATTCGTTGTGAACACAGGGTGAATGAACGCATGCAACTTTGATTCCCAAAGCAGCTCCTCTGGGTCTATCAATCCTCCCTTGGCTCTTGCCACCAAAAAAGAAAGGCTTGGATTTCAAGAATTCTATGAATTCCACTGCCTGTTAGGTTGCTTACAAATTGCTGGGCTATCAAGGGAGGGCTGGGGTTTAAAGCATCTTTTAGTGGCTGCCAGCCACAGTTTCACATACTATTGGAATTCAATATTAGCAATGACTTCTTGGAGACAGGAAGTGTCTGAAACTGCCCTGTCTAGAAAAATGAGGGTCGATGGATTTCTTAATAAATAGAGTAGAGTGAAGACTTCTGTGAATCCATGCTTACTAATGCTGAATGGTAATTAAATTGAATGTGTTCTTGGTTTTTCGAAGCCAAGTCAGAGCAACCTATAAACCAAATGTTTTCTCGTGAGAGGTAGAATTGCAAGAGCTTGTCAGAGCCAGCTCTTGCCAAGAAGTGAGCTAGTGACTCTTTTCAAACTCATTCACTTTCTCCCTGGAGCTGCTTATATCATACTGGTTATCTTGGGGACCAAACCAGAGCTGCTTTTAGGACTTGACTTTGTTTTCTTTAAAACTACTAGAGATTAGGGTATGGCCGTGTATTCATCCAACAGTACTGAGTGGCTATCCTGCAGAGGTCTTGTGGATACAACAGGCAAGACAGACTCAGTCCCTGTCCTTTTAGATGAAGTCCGGACGTGATAACACAGTGCGATCATCACTAGCTCGGAGATGCCGTAGGAGCTTCTGGAGACAAAACTCCCCAAAGGAAGTGAGGTGATATCTAAGGTAATACCTGAGGGATACAGATGAAGGCAGATATGTTTGTGTTCCAGGCAGAAGGAACTATACACAACAAAGTTGCAATAATCAAAACAGTATGGTTTTGACACAAAAACAGATGCATACATCAATGAACAGAATAGAGAGCCCAGAAATAAATCCATGATTATATGGCCAATTAGTCTATGACAAAGGAGGCAAGAATATGCGATGGGGGAAAGTCAGTCTCTTCAATAAATGGTGTGGGGAAAACTGGACAGCCACATGCAGAAGCATGAAACTGGACCACTTTCTTATACCACACACAAAAATAAATTCAAAAGGGATTAAAGACTTAAATGTAAGACCCGGAACTATAAAATTCCTAGAAGAAATCATAGGCAGTAAGCTCTTTGATATCAATCTTAGCAGTATTTTGTCGGGGGGGGGGCTGTCTCCTCAGGCAAGGACAACAAAAGCAAAAATAAACACTTGGGACTACAACAAACTAAAGAGATTTTGCACGGCGAAGGAACCATCAACAAAATGAAAAGGCAGCCTACTGCATGAGAGAAAATATTCACAGATGACATATCTCATACGGGGCTAATATCCAAAAAATATATATATATAAAACCCCCATACAACTCAATACCAAAAGACAACCCACCTGATTTAAAAATGGGCAGAGGACCTGAAGAGACACTTTTCCAAAAGAAGACGTACAGATGATCAACAGGCACATGAAAAGATGCTCAGCATCACTGATCATCAGGGAAATGCTAATCATAACTACAACGAGATATGACCTCACACCTGTCAGGATGTCTGGTCCCAAAAAGACAAGAAATAAATGTTGGCAAGGATGTGGAGAAAAGGGAGCCCTCATGTACTGTTGGTGGGAATGCAAACTGGTGCCTCCACTGTGGAAAACAGTTTGGAGGTTCTGCAAAAAATTAAAAATAGAATTACCAGGGGTGCCTGGGTGGCTCAGTCGTTAAGCGTCTGCCTTCAGCTCAGGTCATGATCCCAAGGGTGCTGGGATCGAGCTCTGCGTCGGGCTCCCTGCTCAGCGGGAGGCCTGCTTCTCCCTCTCCCACTCCCCATGCTTGTGTTCCCTCTCTCGCTGTGTCTCTTCTGTCAAATAAATAAAAAAGTAAAATCTTAAAAAAAATGTAATGAAAAAATAAAAAAATAATAATAAATAAAAATAGAATTACCATACGATCCAGTAACTCCACTGGATGTACCACTAAGCTATGTACCTGAAGAAAACAAAAACTATTTTGACATGTGCCCCACTGTGCTCATCGCAGCATTATTTATCATAGACAAGATATGAAAGTAACAGAATTTCCATTGATAGATGAATGGATAAAGAAGATGTGGCAGGTGTGTGTGTCTGTGTGTGTATGTGTATAACACACACATACAATGGGCTATTACTAGGCCATAAAGAAGAATGAAATCCTGCCATTTGTAATGAAGTGGATGAAACTGGAGGGTATTAAGTCAGACAGATAAAGACAAATACCTTATGATTTCACTTACATGTAGAATCTAAAAAACAAGACAAATGAGTTGGTTAAGCATCTGACAGGGTGAGTCTCTAGATTCCCACGTCTCCAGTCAAGTTCACAAGTTCACGTCATGTGCCATGACTTTGAATCCTTCGTTGAAAGCAGCTCCTGGCATTTGCATGCCAAACAGCGCTCATTCCCATATGGACATTGTTATTTCCAACATGGAAAGTTTGCCCTAGCTGTGAAGTGAGTACAGCATTTCACAGAAGCCTTGCCTGCTGGTCCTCACCACTATCTCCCTCTCCGTTGACTTCTCTTTGGCCTCTTGCTCATCGAGACCCAGTCTGGGTTTTTCTAGGCAGCACAGAGTGAGTAATGGTTGAGAGCAATTACAACACAAATACATCTGTGCTGGAGTCTCGGATCTTAACGTTTTCCCCCGATAGCTGCGCACGTGCTATTTCACTCCACGTTAACTTCCTCCCAATGCAGACCTCATAGGGTGGCAGAAAGGATGAAATAAGAAAATGTAAAGAAAGCACTTAACATGGCTCCTGGCACAGAGGGGGCCAATAAATGGAAGAGATTATTAACAGATCAACCCCTGTTGCCCAGGAAGCTGCTAACTGTTAGCAGTTAGTGTGTTAATGGGAACATCTGTCCGTTTACAGTACACAATGAGCTTGTTTAGTGTAATGACCCTGAAGCAAGGCACAATTCTCAATCACCCTCCGGATCATCAAAGCAAAATTGAGTTATATTCCGTCTGGTGTTCATATATTCTTATTGTTTCTACATTTTGAAAATTCCTGCCACATTATCTGTCTCCAGTCCCTCGGTGCTCCTCCTGTATTGCGTTTCTCGAAGATTCTGAGATGACATCTGCAAATCCCATTAGCAGTTTGCAATTACAGTTCCTCCACATCTAGAGAACAAAATGCATTGAAAGCAGTGTGTTGCTTCCTTCTATCTCTTCATTGATTAGGGGCTGCACTTCCCGTTGTATGTGCCAGCTTCTGTGAGAAGCCCGTTCTCCCAGTATACTCGTAACTTGCCAGGACAACAAATTTCACCTTAAAATCAGTATGTCCCTTGCTGGGACCATAAGGCCAAATGTGCTGAGTTGGAAGAAAGGAGGACTGAAAGACAGTGATGATTCAAGCCCAATAAAGCCGACACAGAGTAAGAGGGAAAATATTGAACCCTCTCTCCGTAGCCACTGCTAACTTTGTATTTAATGTGAAACTTGATTCTCTTTTAAAAACTGAATTATGGGGGCGCCTGGGTGGCTCAGTCTGTTAAGCGTCTGCTTTTAGCTCAGGTCACGATCCCGGGGTCCCGGAGTCGAGCCCCACGTTGGGCTCCCTGCTCAGTGGGGAGCCTGTTTCTCCCTCTCCCTCTGCCTGCCACTCTCCCTGCTTGCGCTCTGTCAAATAAAATCTTTAAAAAATAAAATAAAAATAAAAACCGAATTATGTACCCTGCACCCTCCCCCCAAATAATTCTACCCCTTAGGCTCTTAGTCAGGGCTGGGGTGGCCTAAACAGCCAGAAACCTGGACTATAGGCTGCCCCTGGCCTGTTGCATGGGTCGGGGTTCTGTAACCTGTAAGCTTCACTACTAAAATCAGCAATGTTTTAGCTGGCATTTGTTGAATATTTACCATGGGCCAGTACTTTATGAAGATTGTCACTTTAATCCCCCAAAACCAAACTATGAAAGGAAGCTGCTGTTATTGTCATTCCCGATGAGAGACTGAGCCTAGCAGAGGTTACGTGGCCTGGCGTTGAAGCCCAGAAGCCCCACGGGCATGTGGCAAGCGAAGTCAGAAAGGCTCGCACAGAAAAGTCAGCATCTGAGGAGGTGCAAAGAAGCCACGTGTCCGCTCAAGGGAGGTGGTTCTTAGCAGTAGGTGGGCCTGGCATGATGCCTTAGCACGGAAGGAAAGGAAGGACGGAGCACAAGACCAGGGGGATGGGCCAAGCATACAGAGATCCTGAGACAGGAATGCCCCTGACACATCTGAGAAACTGCAGGAAGGCCCTTTTGGCCAAGGGTGAGTAGAAGAATAGGTGCTCAGAGAAATGGGCAAGGGCTGCTCTTTGCATCTTGTGGGCTTCAGTAAAGATTTCCTATTTTATTCTGAATGTGATAGAAAGCCATCGGAGTTTTGAGACTGGGGGTTCCTTGGTAAGTTGGTGTTTTAAACAGAAGAGCATACCTGCTGTGTGACTTGTGTGTAGGTGGGTGGCAGGGGAAGCAAGGAGGTGGACTGTCACGTGCAGGTGAGATATGACGGGGACTTGGACCAGTGTGGCAGTGTCAGAATCAGGATATTCGGCAGAGCTGGCAGGACTGGCTGATGGACAGGAGAGGGGAGGGAAGAAAGGCACCATGGGCGACTCCTAGGGTTTGGGCTGAGCAACTGGGTGAATGGGAGCCCGACCCACTGGAGCGGGGAGGGACAGAGGGGTCTGCATGGGGCACACGATGTCTGAGATGGCCTTCGCATGACTCCGTGGGGATGCCAAGTTGGTCAAACCACTTGTCACGGCTAATTTTATTTGTCAGACTGGCTGGGCATGGTGCTGCTATTTGGTTAAACACCAGTCTGGATGTTGCTGTGGAGGTATGTTTTTTTTAGATGAGATTAACATTTAAATCAGTAGACTTTGAGTGAAGCCGATGACTCTCCGTGCTGTGGGTGGGCTTCATCTAATCATGTGAAGGCCTTAAGAGAAAAACTGTGGGTCTTCAAGGAAGAAGGAATTCTGCCAGCAAATTGCCTTCAGACTTAAGATTGTAACATCAACTCTACCCTGGGTCTCCAGCCTGCCAGCCTATCTTGCAGATCTTGGACTCGCCAGCCCCACAATCAGGCAAACTAATTCCTTAAAATCTCTCTCTCTATCTATATATATAAATACACACACACACACACACACACACACACACACGTGCACACACATCCTATTGGTTCTGTTTCTCCAGAAAACCCTGACTAATACATCACTCTAAAACTCAGAGAAAAAAGCTCAAGATAGAAATTTCGGAGTCATCAGTGTATAGATCAGAGTTGTCCTACAGAAATAATGTGTGAGTCAGATAATCTAAAAAATTCTTGTAGTCACATTAAAAACAAGGCCTAAAGAAACAGATGACGCTAATTTTCATGTATTCGATTTAATCCAGTGGAGCCAACATTTTATCATTTCAATATATAATCAATATGAAAGTATTAATGAGATATTTTACATTTTTTCCACACTAAGTCTTCAAGATCCAGCATGTGTGCACACTGACGGTACGTCTCAGTTTGGACCTGTTACATTTCACAGGCTCCGTAGCCACGCGTGGCCGGTGGCTGCATACTAAACAACAGCACGGTGCACAACAATACTGAGATCTGTGGGGTTGGGCAGGACCACATAAGATGCACGAGCAGGTGGAGGAGGGGAGAGAACAGAGCCAAAGACTGAAACTAGGACTCCCAAATGTTTCGAAGTTAGGAAAAAAAAGGAATCCTGCAAAGGAGCCTAAGACCAAGTGTCTAGTGAGCAAATGAGAAACGAGAGCGTAGACTCTTAGAAGCACAAAGCACTTACTGTGTGCTGGGTTGCAGTCCCTTACAAGAGGCGAGAGTTCACAGTGTGTGTCAGCTGTTCAGGTTTTACCAACACAAGATAGAGGCTGCAAAGAAATACTGGGAGGTACAGCGGGTGAGCACAGCGTAGACAGACGTTCATCACCTTCACCGAGATCTCGAGTATGACCCAATCATCATCTGCCATCTCAGTCTGTCCACCCCCAGGGAAATGAGCAAGGCTATCCAGGCAGCTGTCCTCGGCTGCCCTCGAGCTGCTTTGTTCATGCACGGTAGCATGCCTACTGTGTGCCAGGCACACACCTGGGGGGAAGAAACGTGAATTAGATACGGCCCATCCTTCAAGGCGCTCCCAGCCCAGCAAGGAAGAAAGCCAGGATGGAGTTGCATCTCTGGAAGCGGCTAGGTAAATTCTCACGTCAACGTCACGAGGAAAATCAAGTATAATCAAATTTATTCTTGGGGAAAAAAAAATCCCTCGGGGAGGTGGTACCTTGGCATCTGATATGCAGCCTCTCAATAAGTAGAACGCAGCCGGTTTCCCTGCAGCGCTCGGACGGATGGCTGTTTCTGTGGCTGAGCACCAGAGGAAGCACTTCGCTTGGCTTGTGTTCTGAGGTCATGTTGTATGAAAAATATGCATCGTAGCTTTAAACACTGGTGTGTGGGATGCTCCCAGCAAGAGAGGATCAGAACTGGATACAAATGCTCACGGATTCACACCCCAGGGCATATGTGGATGGTGGGGGACCGGCTGGCAAAATCACGCGCTTTAGATTATTTTTTATTTAAAGTTTTCTCTGGACACCTACAGTCGAATTCACTTGAGCTATGTACATAGGACGGGACTCAGCCACAAAAAGACAATGACAATGCCATGCGGCAAGGGCGATGCTCTTTCAGAGGAGGTGAAGCATGTCAGAAGATGCAGCAAGAATCCCCGCTCGCGAGCTCCCAGAGCTTTCCAGACGCCTGCAAGGGTTCAGGTCTTTGCCGATGTGAACAGTGAAGCCAGAGGAGAGCTGTGCTGGTTTAGTCTCCAGGCCAACTTGCTTCTCATCATAAAGGGAAGGAGTGGGAGGGGCCCCGTTCCAGGAGAACCCTTGAATGGCCCTGGAGGGGAAGGAGGAAGCAGAGCCCCAGCCCCAGATGGCCTCTGTAGAGAAGGTCCCGGTCCTGGGGGCGCCTGGGTGGCTCAGTCGGTTAAGCGTCTGGTCTTCGGCTCAGGTTGTGATCCCCAGGGTCCTGGGATCGAGCCCCACATCGGGCTCCCTGCTTGGCAGGGAGCCTGCTTCTCCCTCTGCCTCTGCTGCTTCTCCTGGCTCGTGCTCTCTCTCTCTCTCTCTCAAATAAATAAATAAACTCTAAAAGAAAAGAAGAAGTTGTTTCCGGTCCTGCCTCTGCACACTCTCTATGCCCTTCTTCCACGGGGTCCCCTCTGAAGACTCAGTTCCAGGCTTCCTACTCGAGTCCAGCCAGAGTCACTAGCCCCAGGGCCCAGGTGGAGCCTCCCCCAGGTTAGTGAGTCCTGAGCCCCGTAAAGGGTTAGGTCTGCCCGTGCCATTCACCGGGAGCTGCCGTCAGGGGTCTTTTTGGATTATTCCAACCCCTTTCCTTCTTATTTTCTCACCTCCTCATAGGGCCTCTCTGACTAGCCCATCCCCAGCTCTGTCACCACTGCAGACATGCGTTGTGGGCTCAGCTCCCTGGAGTTCACTTGGGTCTTCACCTGAAGGCTCCATGAACGGTCAGCAGAGGGTGGTGGATGCCTACCTGTCACTCTGCCTTCAGCCGGTGGCACCGGTCGGGCCAGCCTCGCTGGACCTTCCTGCCAGAGAAGGAGGTAAGGCAAGATTGCAGAGAGCAAGTGGACCCACACTGGTGGTGAGAGCCTGTCCCCATGACACCCTCGGTCCCTCCCACCTTTGCAACGTGAAACATGCCCCCGTCTGGAGTTCCACACACTTCCCCTTCACCGGGGCACACATAAGGTAGAAAGCCCTTCTGAGCTGAAGGCAAGAACCAGGGTGAGAAGACAGAAGAGGGGAAGAGAAACCACCCGGATACATCATTGCATGACACGGGCTGTGCTGTGGATTCACAAATCACCTTCTCTTAGAGATGCCTCCCAGCTGATCTGCCACATTGGGAATGGTGGTGTGCCCGTTGCCCACATGGAAACCCTGAGGCCTGCAGCCCTTTCCCACCCCTCGTTATCCTCTGTAGGACTGGCTTCAGGGCTTCCCCAGTGATTCTCAGCTCCTCTTTCCTCCGCATTGAAGCCATGTTTATTCCCTCTTTGGCCTGCCGGATACCTACAGTCAGTTCCGACTGCTCAGCTTCACTCTTGATATATGCATATCACACGGACTTTCTGTATCTCTAATACAAAGATGTCACCGTTGGCATAAGATTTGAAATGCTACCTCCATTCTGCCCACCAAACAACAAGGAAGCCACCATATTGGTGTGCTCCCGGACATGGAGCCTGTCCTTACAGAGACTGCCAGGGGACTAGGTAAGTGATACAAGGAGAGTGACAGGGCAGGGCATAATTAATGGCCAGTGGCTGTAGAGATTCGGAAAGCAGTGAGTTCAGAGGCACATCTGGACTCAGTTGTGACCTCGGGCACAGGTTTCCGAACCTCTGACTCCTCACTTATAAGCCAGAAGTCATAATCACGTCTACCTCCAAGTTGTGTTCTCCGCATTCATTTCTATAAAGCATTCCTGCCACACGGTGGTCATTCAACGAAGAGTGGCTCTGGTCCTGAGGAAGTCAGAAATGATGGTGTGGACAGTGTGGCAGAGGCCGGACCCTTGGAGCTGTGACCAGAGAGGAAATGGACTGGGATTCTGTCTCTGCTTGATGGCACTGGGACCAGTTCCATTTTTCTGGCTCAGTGGTCTTCAACCAGGGGCCAATTTGACCCTTGCGGGCCGCTTGGTGATGTCTGGAGACATTCGTCACACCAAGAGAGGAGGAGGGTGTGCTGTTGGCATGCAAGGTAGAGACCAGGGATGCCGCTCAATATCCTGCCGTGGACAGGACAGCCCCAAACCAAGGAGACCCAGCCCCACCTGGCAGTAGTGCTCATACTGAGAACCCCTGCCTGGCTAGAGCTGTGGATCTCGGCCCGTTCAGCTGGTGAACTTATTAACAAGGAGGTTTTCCTGGGCGTTACCCCCCAGAGGGTCTCAATCAGGAAGTCTGAAGTAAGACCCCTCCCCCACAATATACACACCCCAGAGATTCAGAAACAGGGGCTCCCTGACCCTGGGGCTCCTAGAAACTGCTCTACAAAGGGGACAAGGGACTTAGCAAGTATGTAACAACTGACAGAGGCTTTGCATTCGAGGCTTTCCAAGCTGGCTACCCAAAGTTCTAGAACAGTATGTTAAGATCAGTATCGTCCTTTTTACGAAGGAGGAAGGGGAAATACAGGGAGAATGACTCGTCCACAGTCCTGATAGCCTCTGAGTGGCAGGATTAGGACTTGAATCCCACTGCCTTGCATATAATAGCAAATGTCTGTTAACTGGATGAATAATTGAATACACAGATAAATGAATTGAAGCACCCTGCCTTCAAAATTCATTTTCTTTCCATTCTTGCATGATAACTCTTTAATTATCTCAGAAGGTGCTGAAGAATTGAGATAATGAAACTGAAGTGATAGGAGTTATAATAAAATGTAATATGAGCCAAGAATTGCTTTTTGGAACAACTGACTTTGGAAATTGTCAAGACGTTCACACCCACTAATGGAAAATTACCTTAGTACGTGATCCTGAACTTTCAAAGAAAGGGAGACTCAAAGTGATAATAACTCATGTTAATAAGTAGCACAAGGTTGTCTGTTTCTAACTATCTTTCATTTAAAAAAGAAACTATTTAGGCTTATAAAGAGTTAAAAATCAAGGCTAACATTTTAAAATAGGCGCTTTAAAAGTTTGCCCTCTGGTGGACAGAGGTAAAAATGCATTTGCTGTTAAGAAAAACATGACGCCTTACTTAGGGCAGGCAGCACCTTAGCACCAAGTTCACCTGAAACAGGACAGAGGCTGCTTTGAGCTGAACTGTGTCCCTCTCAAATTCATATGTTGAAGCCCTACCCCCAGAACCTCAGAATGTGACTATATTTGGAGATAGGGCGTTTAAAGAGGGGCATTGTTAAAATGAGGGTGGCCCCTAATCCCCTCTGACTGGTGTCCCTATAAGAAAAGGAAATTTTGACCTGGGAGACACCAGGATCAGGATGCATGGACGAAAAGCCACGTGAGGACAGAGCAAGGAGGTGGCCATCTGCAAGCCAAGGAGAGAGGCCTCAGAGGAAACCAAACCTGCCAACACCCTGATCTGGAATTCCAGCCTCCAGAACTGTCAGAAATACAATTCTGTTGTTTAAACCCGTCCCCCCGCCCTGCCCCGCCCCCAGTCTATGGTATTTGTTGCACAGGCTCCAGGGGACTAATCTAGCCACCATTGAGGAACAAGCTTCCCTGGTGATGAAGAAGTTAAATATGTGGTGTGTCACTGAGCATCTATTCTTTATTTTTTTTTTTAAGATTTTATTTATTTATTTGTCAGAGAGAGACAGAGCACAAACGGGTGTCAGGGGGACAGCAGCAGAGGGAGAGGGGTAAGCAGGCCTGAGCAAGGAGCCTGATGTGGGGCTTGATCCCAGGACCCTGGGATCATGACCTGAGCTGAAGGCAGACGCTTAACCGACTGAGCCACCCAGGTGCTCAGAGCATCTGTTTTTAAATTTGTGTCCTACTTACTAAGGGGCCTCTTGGGAGTTGACTGCAGTCTACTTCAGGTCAAAGCCCAGCTAGGTAACCTGCCAAGAGCTCAGGCCTCCTCATGGAGCTCACATGGCTGGCAACATGCACTCTTACTCCAAACAAGCATTTGCTTCCCTGTCTGCCTCCTTTGGGGCTCCTAGTAGGACTATGTCTCTTTATCCACTGAAATTTTACATTAAGAAAATTTAAAACCATCATTTATTTCTTATTTCAAAACTTATATGTGGATTTCATAGACAATACAGATAAGCAAAAATAGGGAAATAAAATCCAACAATGATTCTCCTCTACTCAGAACTGATCCAAATAACATTTATTTCTTATTCACATTAGATTCCTTTTTTTTTTTCCTATGACTAGAGATGCATAGTTTTGGCCCATTTGCAAAGAAGGGATCATCTTTTACATATTGATTTTTACCTTTTTTCACCAATAATATATCATAAACAACTTTCTGCATCATCAAATATTATTCTACAGTATCATTTGGATTGCTTTTACTACTCTATCGTAAGACTACATCTTAATTTAATAAGTCTCCATAGATGGATATTTGCTTCCTTCTGATTTTCTTTGCCCTACTAGTCAATGTTGTGATGAACCACCTGGTAATCTTTTCATATATCTATGATCATTTTCTTGGAATGCTAAATTTTGATTTTTAAGTATAACTTTAACTACCGGTGACTGGGGGGAAAAAAATCCCCGTACTCCCAAGCAATAAATGACAAGACCAGATAGGTAGAAGGAACAAAGTTATGTCTTGAAGTATTCACCTTTTAGACTGGATTATGAGGATGATGATTTCACAGAGGGCTGACGGGAAATTAACCAGGGTAGAAGATGCGGGCAAAGAAGGGAGAATGTCCACACCTTTCCATAGGGCGGCTAAAAAAGAAAACCACCAGAAAACAAGTAAGGAAAGAAAAAGATAAGTAAAGAGAGCTAAGGCATGAAGGAGGTGATCCTTGAAAAGGAGTGGAGAGAGAAGGCACAGTCTGAAGACCTGAGATGACTGGTAAGTACAATGTTTATACTCACTGTGAGACTAGTTGGCATGTCTGTTGTACTCCAGGAGCTGTACTTAAAACATGTAACTGATCTTCCCACTGTGGCCAACAGCACATTGATGTGAGCTCAGAAAATACAAAAAAAGGGTAACACTTGACTTGGAAAATAGAGGCAGATCTGCTGAGGGACTAAAATGTATCTAATTCTTTTCAAAGTAAAGCTTAAACAAATTCTAATATTTTGTTGTATACCTCTGGTTGCCCATTAATGGAAATCCAAAAATATCTATAATGGACCTATATTCAGGGAGCCCAGTTTAGGCTACTTCCTCATTTACCACTTTGTCAAGGAATAAGGAAGGGTGTTTTAATGAGCTCTGTTAACCATTGGGAGAGTGGTGCTTTTTGTTCAGAAATGGACCAAGAGCCCTGTGGATAAAGACCACATAATGAGAATAAAAGGTGTCCTAAGTACACAGAACTCATTCTAAGAGAATTTTTTCCACATGTGCTGGTACCTGAATTGTTTGTTCCTGGTCTTAAGTCCTTTCCATGATGATGTTTCTCAATGCTTCCTTACCAGCCTTCCGCACCTTTCGGTGAACTCTTGCTGGCCACCCTCAGTTCCCTCCAAACACAAACATGCTGAACCCACCTGCCTGTGTGGGTCCTGCTCACCCCTGGGGTCAGGCTTTGCCCAGGATCCGTGTTGCCCCAGCCTGGTGGACTGGGAAGGCATGTTTACAGTGTGGTAAATGCAATCTGCAGGATGAATTCAACCCTAATCCAATTTTATGAGATTGACATCCATTCTAAAATCCAGCCATGGCATTTGAGATTTTAGACATCCAGATGGAAAAGTAACGAATGAACACTATGCAGCAGCAGACACAGAGATATTTCCCTGAAAGGAAGGACTCTTGTCCAAGAAGGAGACCCTGCAGCCACATCTGACCCAGGAACACAGGCCAATCAGTCTTCTTGGGATGGTGCAATGGTCCAGTGGGCTCTGTGGAGCAGGCCACAGGGACCCCATCATGAGCTCAGGAGACCCAAGAGGAAGGAGGCTGTCAGCTAGCGAGGACATGCTGTTTGCAGGAGCTATGTGACGCCACATGGAAGAGCCAGTGGCGAGAGGGTAAGAGGGAGAAGAGCAGAATAGGAGCAGAGAAGGTGTAGATGGAGCATAAGTGGGCAGACTCGGGGACAACGTGTGACATATGCCATGGTTGCCGAAAGTACACATGCCATGGTTGACAGCTCTGGATCCAAAGTTTGGGCTCGATAACACTCAAGCTTACATTGGATAAATATGTATCTGGAATCTTGGAATTGGCAAAGATTTCTTAATCAGGACACAGACGTGCTAACCTTAAAGAAAAAAAGTTAGTAAATTGGACTACATTAGATCTAAGAACTTCTGCTCATTAAAAGACACTGAAAAGAGTGAATGGTAGCATATGGGAGGAGGTATTTGTGCACACAACTGACAAAGGACTCATCACGAACTCCCACTAATCAATAAGAACAAGACAAACAACCAACAGAAATATGGGTTAAAGACTCGAATAGATACTTCGTCAGGGAAGCTAGCTAAATGGCCAATAAACATATGAAATGATTTCCCTTATTCATTGTCAGAGAAAAGTAAATTCCGGTACACACTCACCAGAATGTCTGAAAGAAAAATGGTGGCTAATATCAAGTGTTGGCAAGGGTGTGGAGCAGGAATCCTCATAATCTGCTGGTAGGAGTGGAAACTGGCACAACCACTTTGGAAAACCATTTCTCTAAATTTCTCTAAAACTGATCCTATGTGTACTCTAAGACTTAGTGATTCCATTCCCGGGGACACAGCCAACAGAAGTGCATACGTAGTTCACCAAAAGACATGGACAAAATTGGAGAAGCCCTATTTTTAATAGTCCCAAACTGGAAACCCACCCGTCCATCAGTGTTAGAACGGACAAGTGGATGGTGAGATGTTCCCACAATGGAACACCAGCCAGCAGTGGGTCTCTACATATGGTCCCAGGAAGAGCAGCGTCACCATCATGGGGCAACTTGTTAGAGCAATCTCTGAGGTCCTGCCCTAGACCTACTGAACACAAAACTCTGGGACCGGGCCCAGCGATCTGTGTTTTAGCAAGCCCCCAAGTTGACAATGGTGTCCACACAAGTTCGAGAATCACTGCTTTACGGAATCAAGAGTGATCCACCTACAGCTCCCAGCAAAAATATGGGTGAATCTCCCAAACGTAATGTGGAGCAAAAGATGTCAGGCACAAAAGAGCATTTTGGATCATGCCATTTCTGCAAAGCGCAAAAGCAGGCAGAACTAATCAGTGCTATTAGAAGTTAGGATCAAGGTGGGGACTAGAATGAGGGAAGTAGGGTGCCTAGGGCAAGATGTAAGGAGGTTTTCGTGCAAACCCTGAGGATCAGTGCCTCCTAGGGGCCTTGCTTGCCTCACCTGATGCTGGCCTTGGTCAGGACGATCCTTACCCCAGAAGGAGCACAAGGGGCCCCTCCAGGCCATTGTTAATGTTCTGTGTGTCAGTCTGAGTGCTGGTTGCAACGGGGTGTTCAGATCCACAAATTCATCAGTATGTACACGTACGTACAGTTTATAAACTTTTCTGTATGTAATTCGGAATAATCTCTCAATAAGTAAGTTTTCAGTTAAGAGATTATATGCGTATGCAATTGGAATGGTATTCCCTGTGATGATCAGTGATGAAACAATGGATTGAATTTTTTGGTAGCCTTTGAATATAATTGCTTTCCAGAATAGGGGCCTTTTTTAAATTAATGAGCTCAGAAATTAACAACAACAACAAAAAATTCAGGGCACCTGGGTGACTCAGTAGGTTAAGTGTCTGCCTTTGGCTCAAGGCATGATCCTCGGGTCCTGGGATAGAGTCCGGCATTGGGCACCCTGCTCATCGGGGAGTTTGCACCTTGCTTCTCCCTCTCCCTCTGTTCCTCCCCCCAATCTGTTCATTCTCTCTCTCTCTCTCTGTCAAATAAATAAAATTAAAAAAAAATAATTCAGAGTCAAGTCTGATAGATGATATATGAGATCAAAATGAGTAATACCGTTATTTTGTTCTAAAAAACGTGGCTTAACTGGACTCCGAAGGCCATTGCCAAGGAGAAGCGAGTCCCAGATATGCTCTGGATGTGGGAAAAACTTCGGAATAAGATACACCTCCTCAGAGAGCAACTTTGAGCACACACTTCCCTGACGTCTGGGGCTTCCCGCATAGGTGCTAACACATCAACCACCTTGCTTTATAGGCACACCTGGCAAAGACAGAGTCCGCATCCTGTGTTGGCTGCTTGCTAGGACAGCGGTGATTTGTGCTGGACTCGATACTTTTATCTCCATGCCTACGTGATGGCTTACCCCACCTCTGTGTTTTACTGTGAAGAGGAGATGTACCCACGGGCTGTGCTTCTTGCCGCTGGGCTGGAGTTAATGGCAACGCATGAAGGATGTGAGACCCTAGGAATAAAGCATTTTTGTTTAGATTATGAAGAAAATATGAACAAGTAATTCTGGCGCCTCCTGCCTGGATGCTGGGGTGAGCCGTGGGGTTGTGGGGACTGTTGAGCAGAGCAGACCCCACGGACCCCTGAGCCTCAGACCCCGGGGCAGCGGCTGCTTTCCGAATAGAGGAAGGTGCTTCTGGATCACAGAATGGCACGTGGCTCTTACAACAGTCTTTCCCTCAGCAAACCCCTGGGGCTTCCTGTGAGAATAAAAGGGGCTCCACTCGTCCTGATGGTGCGCCCTGTCTGGGTACGGCCCAATCTGGGGACCGCTCCGCTTCTAACCCCCCAGCTCTGACCTGGGAAATGTGATGACCAAACAGGTCTGGCAGAGGGACCGTCCGGAGGCGGTGAGGAGCCAACGGAGCGTTAACTCTGGGTCTGTTTTGGTCTTACTTCACTGTCTAAACTCTCCCGGAATTTTATTGAATTTAAGCATTTCCACAAACGTGTGATCCTATCCTTCCTCAAAAGTACACTGGCTAGTGTCTATTTTCATTTCGTTGCTTATGTGAGGAATCATTTTAGTGATCTGTCTGTCCGTCTTGTCTAAAATGCAGCTGCTTCCCCACCCCCCACGCAGAGCCTCCATCCTTACCCACGCCCCCACCTCCTTTCCCCTGCAATGTTGCCACCACCTCCTAACTGCCCCGTGTCCACCCTTTCCCCTTTCCGAAGCTCCTGCGCTGGAAGCCAGTCCTGCACACGCAGCAGCCCGATCACACCCCTGCTTGGCTCTGACCCTGCAGTGCTCCTGTTTCTCTCTGAATTAACCTCCTATTTCCGAGGCTTGGACATCCTGGGGACTTGCAGACCCTGGAGAGACTGCCCCTCCCGGGACTGGCTAATTCGCACGCAGAAAGAGCAAACCTCTGCCGACCCAGGAGTGCACTTTCATATGAAAATCAACCAGTCCAGAACCCACACCCCCAGCACCTCCTCCAGGGAGCTGTTACACCCTGGGCCACCAAACCCCAGGGCCAGCTACTGACAACTAGGGGCAGCCCCTTGTCCTAGAGCCCACTGGAATTATTCAAACTACCAATCCTAAACCTCTCTTGTTCCTTCCCACAAAAACCACAAAAAAGTCTATATAGCTCCTGCTTTCCCCTCTCCCTCTGCCTCCTGACTGCCCCTGGTGCTCCTGGCGTGGCCCCTTGTGGAGTGGCATGCCAGTTCTCTTGGGAACCGTAGATGTAATTAAGGAATTTTTCAACCGCCTGTTGTCTCATGATCCATGGGCTTTGCCATACCTGAACAATAATAAAACCCACACTTAAAAACACTCCCAGGGGAAAAGTCAAGGTCTTCACACTGTCTAGACTCGGCTCCCCGCTATGCTAGCCAATAGCTACATGTGGCTATTGAGCACTTGAAATAGTGCTCATATTGTGATGTCCCGTAAGTGTAAACCATGCACTGGGTTTCAAAGACAATACCAAAATGAAAAAGTAAAATATCTCATCAATAATTTGCATATTGACCACATGTTGAAATAAGAATATTTCAGGTACATAGGCTTCAAGAAAATATATTAAAATTAATTTCACCTATTGGTTTTTACTTTTCTAGTATGACTACTACAAAATTTTAAAATGCACGTGTTGCTCTCATGTCTCTATGGGACAGCCTGGTCGGCAGGCCCCGCATGATCTGTAAACCCTGCTGCCTCTCTGGCTTCATCTTCTTCCCTCTACCACCTCACCTGCTCTGTCCCATCACACTGGCCTCCCCATGCTCCTTGAATGCTTCTGCCCCGGCACCTCCGCATTTGCTCTTCTCTCTACCTGGAAGGAGCCCTTAGATACCCGTATGGCTGGCTCCCTTGCTGCCCCCCGTCTCTACCCCACTTCATCTCCAAGTGCAGCCTGCTCTGGCCTCCCTCCCTAAAATAGCAACATTACCCCCAAATCCCTCTCCCTCTTCCCTGCTTTATTTTTCATGCTTAATATGTATCACTAGCTAAAATTCTGCTTGTTTCTCTTGTTTATTATCTATGTCCCCATCAGCACGAAAGCTAGTAACAGGCAGGGATTTAATCTCTTGTGCTCTCTGCTGTAGCCTCTGTATCTAGAAAGAACAGTGCTTTGCACAAAGTAACAATAAATATTTGTTGAACGAATGAACACAGGATACAGGCTTGTAGCCTCAGGATCTTCATTCCAAACGAAAGAAGTCAAGTATATATAACCGATAAAAACAAGGCTGGGGGTTGGAGCAAGGGAGAGGCCTGCAGGGAGCCTGGAGCCAGGCCAGCTGAGGAGGCCTGGCCATGGCCGAGAGGCACTCAGACCAAGGCTGGGCTGCTCAGACCTGTCAGATGGCAGTGGTGGGGGGTTGCCGGGGGCGGCGGGGGTGGGGTGGTGGGGGTTGGAACGCGCCAGAAAGGAGAGAATGGATAATCTATATTTTTAAAAAGCTGCCTGTAAGATCAGCCCCTGGTGCTACTGCTAATTTTCACAAGTGGAATGGGACACAGTGGATGAAGAATTGAACTGGCTTGGGAGGGCAGGTGGTCCAGAAGCTTGCTACGTTCTCAAGCCTCATCCAAGAAATACTGATTAAAATCTGTGTTTAACCCCATCTCCAGTGAATCCTGTGCATATTGCTCTTCAAAATGCAGTCAGTTCCAGGAACAGCTGACAGAGGGACAAAAATGTGATCTATCCATACAACGGGATAGTATTCAGTCTCAAAAAGGAAGGACATTCTGACACGGGCTGCAGTATGGATGACCCTTAAAGACACTAGGCTGTGTGAAATAATTCAGTCCCGTGAAGGCCACATGTGTCTGCTGCCACCCAGGCTTAGCCCTCTTGATTATTGGCAGTTTCAACAACAAACATGCAGTCATTTCTCACCCCCACTAAGGGAAGGGTATTTCCTGGGCAGAGTTTTGTGTAAGAGTTTATTACAGAAAGCTCGGACAAACAACGAAGAGTGAGGGAAAATGGCTGAGAGCAGTAATGAAGAGGCATTTAGTAAAACAAGAAGCACAGATATGGGGCCAGTAAGTGTCAAAAGTGATCATTCTCATTAGTTATCAAACAAAAGGAAGAAAACATTACAAGAATGTATTTTTCATATAATGGGTTGGAAAAAAAATTAAAGACTAGCCAGGGCTGGTGTGGGTATGAGGAAAACAACCCACATCCTCAGATTGGAGGGACTGTAAAAGGTACCTCCAAGGAGCCTGAGAAGCCTTCATAAAATACTTATTCTTCCTATCATTCCACCTCCAGGAATTTGTTCTTACAAAACAAGTGTCTGAGAGCACAAAGATACATGCACAAGATGACTCACTACAGTGTTTAGAGCCACAAGCAGAACCCAGACCTCTTAAGTAATTGGTAAAATACATTATGGTATATCCACATAAAAGAATACTATACAACCATTGAAAATGATGCTGTGGATTATACTTCTATTTTTAGTTATTTGGAAGGACGTTTGGCATATATGTATTGGAAAAGCAGTGTAAAGAGCCATCTGTGTAATAGGAGTCAAATTTGTTTTAAAAAGTCATGTATATTTACATGGAAAAAGTCTAGAATCAGTGTTACAGTGGTTGTCTCTGGGTGGAGAGATTTGGATTATTATTGTCTTTCTGGTTGTTTGTATTGTATTATCTAATTGTTCCTACAATGATTATGTATCACTAGAGTTTTTTGTTCTTTTAATCTTCCCTTTTGGTGCAGGAAAAGGAGTACACATAAAGCCTAGTTGTCAAGATTAAAGCTGTTTACAGGCTGAGCTCTTGTGTACTGTGGGATCATCGCCTGCAAACTGAAAAGGGAGTAATTAGACTGAACGTCAAGGGATAAGCCATTCAGGGAAGCAGCGATCCCTTTGGAAGAAGCAGAATCCCCGGTGTTTACGAAGCTACCGGGCACCTAACGCCAACAAAGACCCCGGGAATCCGCAAGCGGCACCAAGCTCTCGGCTCTCCGTAGAAAAGCGGTTTACCTCCTGCCCTCCCCAGTTGGCACGTAAGGGTACTGGGCATGCGCCGGGCTCAGCGCTTGACCGTGTCCCCTCTCGTCTAACCCCAACGGTAACCCTGGGGGATGGTTATGGTGCCCGTTTGACAGTGGGGTGGTTAGTGGGTGCTGGAGCTGGATTTGAATCCAGTCTTCCTGATCCCAGAGCCCGCCTCTCTGCACAGCCCCTGACTCCGTCCTCCCAGCTGCCGGGAAGTGACTGATACTCCAGGGTGTGCGCAGAGCCTCCTCCGGGGACGAAGGGACACTTTCCCCAGCAACAGGCCAGGCCCAGGTCCCTTCCAGACCCCTTTCCCGGATAGCCGTGGGCCGCCGAAACTGTGCTGCCGGCCACTTGGCCCTGTCCGTGTTGTTTATTTTGCAGCAGCTCGGAGGGGTCTGGGTTTTGACCCGTAGCGCCCCCGCATGTTCCCACGGCAACCTGGACGCATCCCAGCAATGTTGTGAGAGAGCCACGGTCGAGCTGGAGGGCAAGGTCACAGGCACGCACTGCATGCCGTGGGAGGGAAGCCTGGCACAGGCCTCCCGTAGGGCACTGGGGACTTCTGTAATCCGTGTTTGGAGTGGCTCCGTTTTCACAGAGCAGCGAGTCCAGCAGGACCGCACGCCCAGAGCCCCTCCCCGTCTACTCTGCCGGCTCTCCTCCAGCCAGAAACAATGTACCGGCCAGGAGCGAACCGAGCGGAAGGTTGGTGTTGCGTTTCTTTAGTGGCAAGTTCAGAGCATCCCTGCCCATCCCCCTCCGCGCGTTCCCCTTGTGAGAGGCTGCGCAGGTTATACCACCCCCTGAGCTCCTGGGGGCGCTGTTCGCGCAGACTGAGGCGTGGATGTCGCCTTCGGGAGGCTTGATATTGAGCCACAGCGGCACCGACTCCCCGTGACTGGTCCACAGCAAGCTGAAGCTAGGACAATCTACTGGGGACCCAAACAACAGCTCCTTTATCCAGGACACATTTTTACAGTAAACTCAACTGTACCAAACACAACCAAGTCATGGATGGGAAAGAGAAAAATCTAAAGTGGAAATGCAGATTTCTAAAGGCAGCGTTCAAATCACTCACTAGCAAGTGAAATCGGGCCCTCAATCCAGGGCAACCTGCTCTTCTCTGGCTCATCATCTGGTTGCTATTAAAAAGTACCATAGGGGCGCCTGGGTGGCTCAGTCGGTTAAGCGGCTGCCCTCAGCTCAGGTCATGATCCTAGAGTCCTGGGATCGAGCCCCACGTCAGGTTCCCTGCTCAGTGGAGAGCCTGCTTCTCCCTCTCCCTCTGCCTGCCTCCCGGCCTGCCTCTCTGCCCACTTGCGCACTCTTTCTCTGTCAAATAAATAAATAAAACCTTAAAAAAAAAAAAAAAGTACCATAGCCTGGGCGGCTTATAAACATCAGAAATTTCTTTCCTATCATTCTGAAGCCCGGAATTCTGAGATCCGGGTGCCAGCCAGTCAGGTGCCGGTGAGGACCTTCCTCTGGGTTGCATGTCACTTTCTTGTATCCTCACATGGTAGTCGTGCTGCTGGGTGGGGGTGGGGGGATGGGGGAGCTCCTTAACTTCCCTTTTATGAGCTCACTAATCCGTTCAAGACGGTTCCACCCACATGACCTAATAATCACTTCCCAAAGCACCCCCCCACAACACGATCACACTGAGAGCTATGATTACAACATATAGATGGGGCGGGGCGGGGAGGATAGAACATTCAGTCCATAGCACTCTCCAAGTCAATTTGGTTGTCTGGTTTCTTAGCCAACTGAAGAGGAGAAGAGCCTGGGAGCAGAGTGGGTGACTCTCCATGGCCCCTTTTATTGTCCCCCTGTCCCCTAGCACCTGGGACTATTGGCCGCCGTGGACTCACATGTGTCCCCTCCTTGGGAGAACTGTCTTTGGCAGTACAAGATCCAATTCACGCAAGAGGTTAGAAGCACCCCACACCCCATGCGCAGACAGTCCACGGCCTATAACTGTCTGACATAAGGGTGCACAGGGTTGGCTGCCTTGGGCATCAGAACCCTTGTCTCAGTCTGTGCTTCCAGGAGACCTGAGCTAGAACTGAGAGATGTTGATGTACTGTTAGCAGAAATGGCCCCACTCCCATCCCGCACTGTTATCAAGTCAGACACTTGGGTGTCATCTTTAACCTCTCCCTCACACCAGACAACACATCAACCCCAAGACCTGCAAATTGGGTGCCTCGTCTCGAGTCTGTCCTTTCTCTCTGTGCTCTGTGACACCACCCGAGTTCAGGCCACCATCACCTCCCATAGGTCTTGCTGCTCCTGCTTCTTCTTCTCCTCTCTGTTCTCCTCATGTTGTCAGAGAGCATATTGGACCATGTGACTTCCCTGGTCAAGCTGCACAATGACTTCCAGTCTATTTAGAATGCAGTCCCCCTTGACAAGACTGCATATGACCGGGCTTGTGCTGACCTCACCACTCACATGTCTCTGCCATCGTTCCATCCACAAACCCCCAGCAACCCCACCTCCTCACCCCCCCTCCAAACAACTGGAACCATTCTGAGAGCGTCTTGAATATGTGCAGGGATCTCTGGTACCCTGGGCATGCTCTGTCTGGAAAGCCCTGCTGCACCTCAGTTCCTGGCCCACGCCTTCCTGTCCATCCCTCAGTGCGGGATTTGGACAGCCTTTCCCACCAGAAGCCACCTGCATCTCTCAGTGTGCCCCCTTCCCTCTTATGTCCTCTGTTGGAACAATTGCTTGTATTCTTAGTATCCTCAAGCACATGATGTCAGGGTTGGAAATGTTTTATTCATGGCCGTATAATGGGCACTCAGTAGTTATGTAATAAATTAACAAAATGGCAGTGGATGGCCTGATATCAAGAACTCAGAAAGCACAGCCATCTGAGGCCACCTTGTATGGGACCAAGATCCTGGCTACTTACTCCCATGGCCTCTAAAGCATTTCGGCACGAGTCCAGAATAGTCTATTCTGACACAGAGAAGGAGAAACTAGCAGGTTCTCTGCGGAATTTCAATTTTAATAGGACATGTTCCAATTCTCTGCTCCAGTCACTCTGGCCTCCAAGAACAGGCAAGTAGGTGGTTGCACCCCCCACCCCCAGGCACCTTCATGGCCACCTGCGCCCCCACCTTTGAGGTGACTCTCAGTGAGACCTTCCCAGACCACACTGTTTCAAATCTCAACTCCCGTCCCTCACACCCCAACACCCAATCCCCTTCTTTACTCTGTTCTTCTCCACAGCAGTTACTACTGTCCAACATACCAATTATTCGGCTTATTTGCCTTGTTTATAGTCTGGCTGCCGGTATACCGCCAACTCCAGTAGGGCAGGGCTTATGGCTTTGTTCAGGGCTGTGCCCCCAGTTAGTCCAGTGCCTGGTGCACAGCTGGATAACTCTTTGTTGAATGAATGTATAAGATAGAAGCATACCGCTGAGAATGGACACACAAGACACAGTCATGCAAATTTTCAGACTGGATTTGGGAAGCGTGAAGCCAAAAGCTTTGAAGCTGTGCTTGGCTGGTGGCCTGATGGTAAAAGAGAGCTTGGTGGAGACAGAAATACATCCTAGTTTTTTCTTCTTTCTTCTCTATCGGTGAAAATGATCTAAACACCAGGAAGGAAGAAGGACTTACGTAATGACATCAGTTAGCTCTGAGATATTCCTGAGGGAAGACAACCACTTTTTTCAACGTTTCTTAATCACATCAAGCCTTCTCCTACCCCTCCTTCCAGGGATGGCAGGATATCCAATTGCCATGGTTTGGGGGAGAACTTTTCCCCATAAGGTTATTCAAGGGTCCTTGTTGGGGGTGGGGTGTTTAAAGTGGCCTCATGCCACTCTGCAGCGGCTCCTTGCCCTGACCCAGGCCATGCATGAGAGGGCATGGGCCCCCCCAAATAACATTCTCACTCTCTCTCCCAGACCTGGCCACAGAGACCCATGTCGAGTCCCAGTTAACAGGCAAGTGTGTGGTCCAAGAAAGGGGAAGAAATTGGCAGCTGACACTGAAGGCTTCCCATGAATTCAGATAGGCAAGTCCACGGGAGGACCTCCCAGGGGGCGAGCACGAGGCTCGTTGGAGGCACAGAGATGATTAGGAATCTTGGAGCAATTATGGGGAACTGGTAAGAGGCAAAATGACTGTGGATATTCAAAGTGGGGTTGGGGGATACACAACAAGGTGGATACCAGAAACAAAGACCCAATGAATGTGACCTTGAGTACTAACGAATGTCTAGGTTAGATTAACAAACGGATGGCATGCCATTCAGTTGATGTTTCATGCACATTAAGGAGAAGAATGAATGATTCTGGGGTGTTAACTTGTGTCCAGTTAACCCCATACTTCATTAAATTTCTTGATAGATTGAATTGCAGGATAAAAGAGTACCTTCATTTTGGCAAGATGATTTAGGAGTCTTCTTGATACTCATCTCTGTGGACACGTTGGGGAACCATTGGCCAGATGGGTCGTCCATATCATGTACATTGCACACTTACTGTGTTCTGCATTGAAATCACAAAGATGACTAAAACATGGTCCTTGCCTTGGAGAAACTCAGCGTGGTGAGCAAGACATCGATGTAAAGAAGTAATTCTGATACACTTCAGTAAATGCTGTAATTCGGTCGTTTCCAAAGTGCTGTATGTGATGGGACAAGCAGGTGACTTTGTAGTTGTTGAAGAACATTAATCATTCAACATCAAGGTAGAGGGAGGTCTCTCCTACTGTACCACAAAGATGTATATCAATTCTGTGTTGTCCAAACTCTTTTTAAAAACTTACATGAAGCCCTCAAAATCATGTTGATCAAATTTGTCAATGACAGCAACTTGGGGATAGCTAATACATTGGCTATGGAGCAGGTTTCAGAAAAACCTTCAAAATCTGGAAAAAGTATGTCAACACTAAAAGATGAAATGGAAAAAGAAAAATGTAAAGTCTTGGGGCACCTAGGTGGCTCAGTCAGTTAAGCATCTGACTCTTGATTTCAGCCATGATCTCAGGGTTGTGAGATGGAGCCCTGCGTTGGGCTCCATGCTCATCAGGGAGTCTGCTTGAGATTCTCTCTCTCCATCTCCCTCTGCCCCTCTCCCTTGTGCTCTCTCTCAAATAAATAAATAAATAAATAAATAAATAAATCCTTTTAAAAAAGAAAAAAGATGTAGAGTCTCAACTTATATTCAGATCTTGAAAGGTTCTAGAGGGTTTAGATGTCTTTAAGGTTGATGTAAACCAGTCTTACTCAAAGCTGAGTGAGCAATGTGGTAGCTACAACAATAGCAGTTTGATTTCCAGAACAAAGAAGGTATTCGTTCCACTTTATTCCATACTGATTAGACCACTTCTGGAATATTGTACTTTATTAATTAAAAGCACTCAACCAGGGTGGCAAAGAATCCATGAAGACTGAGAGATATTGGGAGACCCAAGTATCTAGGGCTTGCTCCATCCTGGTATCACAATAGAAGCCTCAAATGAAACCCATCGTTCTGCACAGTCTCTGCCCCTCCTCAGAATGAAGGAGCCCATTAACATGACAGCCCTTGCCCCATGCATTAATGGGACCTAGAAATAGATTTAATTCTGAACTAGGAGGACCTCACCCCACTCTGATGTAAGCCAGCAGCTCCTTTTCTCCCCCTACACCAAGGAATGGCTGACTTCCTTTTGCTGTAGTCTCTTGGGTATTCTGAGGTTTCACCATACCATCTTCTTTAACTTCAGCTGGTACCTGATGCCCTCCAGGTCTGAAGATCAGGCCAGTAACATTGCAGTTGGAGGCTCTTGAATAAGGTAGTCCTACGTTCACTTTGCTTCTGCCTGCCTCTCCTTCCCATCCTGCCCCAATCTCTGTTTCTTGGATCTTGCCAGCTGTTGGACCGGGATGTGCCAAGTCCTCAGTTGATCTCTAACTGTTAGCTTCACTTCTGCCTCATGTCTGCTCTAACCAGTAACCCCGAACACAGGCAAGCATGCATTCATGTATACACACACGCATATCTGCACACTTGCACACATAAATACACTCCTATTCACAACCCACCCTCTCCCCTGTCCCAGGCTGTGCTCCCAAACCCCGAGTTCAGAAGTCTTTGATTTATTGTGCCAAGGGGTAAACCAGTTGGGTAAACACTCCACTGTGGCAGATTCCAGCTCAGTAAGAGAAACAATGCTGTAAAGACTCTTTGGCTTGGGGATACTGTGGAACAGATTTCTAAGCTTATGGGGAGTTAAACCAGGCCAGTGTCCCCAAATCTGGCCATACACCAGCCGGTTTAAGTGCAGATTCCCAGGCCCACTCCAAACCTACTATGTTAGAATTCAGAGTGTGAGGTAGGACTCTATTCTCAGCAAGATTACCGGACCATTTGATGCAGCTGGGCCTGAGACTGGCATCTGGATCAGGTTATTTTTTCTAAATCGAAGATCGCATTTGTGTTTTTTCATAACGATGATTCTAAGAGATCAAGGAACTGTTCAAAATATTAAAGAGTTTAAAAGGTTAAGTTTCAGGGTTCCTCATTCCTGAACACTGCCGGCAAATTCGGGATTGCTGTTCATATTTAAGGATGCTGTTGCTACTGGTGATTACTTTCTGCTTGTATGCAGCTAAAAGGTCAAGTGCATGAATGCCAGGCTTTTCCAAAGGCTGCATTCCCAGAGTGTTTCAGGAAGAATTCCCTAGGGCACTGTCATGGCCTGGCCTTGGGAGCACAGCCTTGACCATGGCCTGCCTCTGCCAATGCTGGGAATAGCCCTGAACATCTGCTTCCTTCTTGAACTGGTGAGCCCCATAGGTGAATCCACGATGTCAGGGCCAGGAGACAGCACATGACAAACAGCTGTTCTGGCTAATTGCGCAGGAGATCAGACCCCATCTCCATTGGGAAATCAACCCATCCTCCTCTGTCTCACAGTCTGGCCTCCGTTTTCCTTCTCCTTAAAGAAAAAGGAGTTTTGAACTCCCATCATTCAGTACTTGAGATTAACTTCTCTCTATACTTTTAAATATGTAGCACATATATAAATATATATATATATATAATGTATTTATAATCTATCTACCTACCTACCTCTCTCCGTATAATGCCTGACATTTATCTGGCCAATTCCTAACTCTTATATCAGGGACATACACTCTCTCTTTTTCAGTATATCACCTTGCCACAAATAAAATCTTTCCAATATCCAAAAAGAGGCTAATAATAACATTATTCATAGTCACAGTAGAACACTTTTTACTTCTTAGGGTTACATTTCATCCCACCATACACTGAGATTCAAATAAGTGTATGTGAACAAACTAGGACACATTAGTAATGCTGGATTAAAAGGGACTTTTTACTGAACAAGCCCCAAAGAGTTGCAGTAATAGCTACGGTAACCTCTGCGTTAAGGACAGAGAGAGAGGACAAGCAGAGGAAGGAGCATCCAAGGGCTTAGATGTCCCTGGAGCTCTTCATGGGAATGAATGTGCATTCAAAATCAGAAATCCCACAACAGCTGCTCAGTGCATGGATGCCCATGAAATCCACCCACTACAAATCCGAGGCCTCGGTGGGATTTATGCACCAATTTGAAGGCGAAAAAAAAAAAAAGGATTTTCTTCTATCAAAGCAACATACCAAGGGAGCCAGAGGCTCTTTGGTGTTCTTGAACAAGCAAAAGCATGTGCAGGGTCCTACTCATCCTACCATCTGCAGCATAGTGCGAGTGTGGTGTCCCTCCCCCTCTGGTCCTGTCAAGGAGCTTGGCCATCCCTCTGGGCTTCCTTTGTCTGTGTCAGGAAGCCCTGGAAAATGTGGCACACAGGACTGGTCAGTATCACATCCTGTCAGAGACATCACCGATAGAGGAGTCAGAAGAGCAGAAACGCTGTCCCTGGTGGTCTTTGAGGCCCCTCGGCCAGCTTTGACAACCACTTCCTCAGGCTGGGGAGTGCCCATCCCCACAGGGGCCATATATCACTCTTGTTCTTGGGAGAATCACACCTATTTTTGTCACCAGTTTTATCGGCCTGTTCTATGAGTCATATTGCATATCAGACGGACAATGAGAGTTTGGTTCATCCTCACTTCCTGGGGACAAAGCAAGCATGCGGAGCTGGAGACAGGCCCTGGGAGGTGGTGTGTGGATGGGGCCAGCCATACAGGTAGTTGGTGCAATGGGATGTTCCTCAGAGAAGTCCCCTTGCCCTAAAATACCTTTTTCAACAGGAGACCAGGGTACCTGGGTTCCCATCATCACAGTTACTTTTTCAGTGAAATGAGTCCATGAAGCTACTGCTTAATGGAAGGAGTAAGGAATAATACAGTAATTCCGTGAATGGTTGTCTAGTCTCAGTTAGTTTGTAAGATTAGTTAAGTAGATCTAGAAGAAACCAAGAACAGATTAAGATTTGGTGGGAGAGTCAGGCCCATGGATATGGCTTGTGGGAAGCTCCACCCCTGCACTTGTGTAGACTCCTGAAGAATGAGGGCTTTGAGCAGCCAGCAGGGGGCGGGGGAGGGGTGGGGGTGGGAGGAGTAGGGTAGGTCCCCATAGGCTGGGGATCTTGAGAATAAATAATTGTCATAACAGAGATGCTGTCACAGTGGACTCTGCCTGCAAATTCTATCTGTTACAATGAGGTGGAGGAGATGCAAGTGGAATTGATCTAAAAAGCAGCACAAAATCATTCTGAAAAACAACATCTTTTCCATCACCAGAAATCATTTGTTGATTGTTATGCTCAGGATCTGGACAAAAAAGAACCGCAGATTCAATCTCTGCCTCCTTCAAAACTTGCCAATCAAAGATAGACACAGAAGTAGGACACAGAGAGCAGGAAGAAACATCTAAACGTGAATGGGCGGTGAGATATTTATAGTGTGTGTAACTCTGGAATGCACAGATGCAATCCTCAGCACAGCTGGGAAATGAGCAGTGGGCAAACCAATCAGTCAACCCATCCTTCATTCAGTCCCTCAGCATTCAGAGTGCCGGCCGGGCGCCAAGCCCTGCGCTGGGAGTCTTGAGGTGTATAAGATGAAAAAAATATGGTCCTTAGTCTCAAGGAAGTTACCATGAGAGGAGAGTTAAGGCAGACTTGATGGAGTGGTAATAGCGCAGATGTAGAGTCAACCAGGCTGCCATCTGAATTCAGTTTCAAGGTGCCACTCTGAACCATTGTTTCCTTTTCTGTAACAAGGGGTGTTCGTACCCACCTCCCAGGGTTGTGTAAACATTGAAGGAGCTAATCAGAAGTCCAAATGCAATGAATGATCTAATAAATGTTAGGTTTCCTCCTTTCATTCACAAATTACTCTACCACGAGGCAGAAAGTGATGTGACACAAGAAAAGTGTTCTGAGTTCAGAGAATGGAAGTGCAATTATTTACAGCTGGGGAGCTCTGAAGAAAGTTCAGGGGAGGGGTAGCATTTGAACCTGCCTTTGAAGATGGGTAGATTTAGATGGGTAGAAACAGGGGGTGAGGAATTGCAGACAGAAGGAACAACATGGACAAGTCCAGGGGCAGGTGAATGCTGGCGTGGTAGATAATGTTGGGAGATCATCAGGGTTTGGTCATGTCATTGAGGACCTTGATGCTAGGCTAAAGTGAAACATCATAGAAACAAAGGCATTTGAGCTAGAAGGTGAGATTGGTTGGAGCTAGGTTTTATAAATAAAAACTTATAGCTGGGTTTCTTTTCAATTGAAGAGGAACTCATCAATTCCAGAGGCCAGAAGGTATGACAAAAGGCAGTGATGGTCTCAACTGTAGAGGCGAAATGGAGTAAGAGGTAGCCGGAAGATTCAAGAAGCAAGATGTATGTGTGAAGAGCGCAGAGGAACTCTCCCTATGGTATTTGTAGCCTTAGTGACTAAATGCAGACAGCAAGAGAAGATGTGAAAGTCAAGCTGGTGGAGGCTATTCTGGACTACTCACATTTCTGGGAGGAAAGGAACTGCAGGCAAATGGGATATTGAATCGGAGCACAGAAGAGAGGTCCCAGATAGAAAGATCTACTTGTGAGTCACCAATGTCAAGGTTGATGGAGGTGATGAAGGGAAGAGAAGAAGGTGAAGGAGAGCTCTGGGGACCTGGACACTGTGGGGGCAGAGGAGGGAGAGGTGGGAGAGGAGGAAGGCATATTGGAGAGATGGAAGGACAGGAAGGCCCAGCCAAAGAAAGGAGACCTCCTAATTAAAAAAGAAGTATGTACCCCCATGTTTATTGCAGCATTATTTATAGTAGCCAAGATATGGAAGAAGCCTAAGTGTCCATTAATAGATGCATGGGTAAAGAAGATGTGGTATGTATATACAATGGAATATTACTCAGCCGTAAAAAGGATAAGCTCTTGCCATCTGTGACAACATGGATGGACCTAGAGGGTATTATGCTAAGTGAAATAAGTCAGACAGAGAAAGAGAAATGCCAAAACAAACAAATGAACAACAAAACAAAGGAAGAGCAAAAAGCAGAAATACACCTGGAAATACAGAGAACAAACTGAGGGTTGCCAGAGAGGAGGCAGTGGGGGGATGGGCAAAATGGGTGAAGGGGAGAGGGAGGTAGAGGCTTCCAGTTATGGAATGAATAAGTCCTGGGGATGAAGTGTACAGCATAGGGAATTACCCTCCATGGTGTTGTAATAGCGCTGTATGGTGACAGATGGGAGCTCCGCTTGTGGGGAGCACGGCATTACACATAGAGTTGTCCGATCACTATGCTGTGCACCTGAAATGAATGTAACACTGTGCGTCAACCATACTTCAACTTAAAAAATGCCACAAAAGAGAAGACAGAAGGGTTCCTGGCCGAGGGGGAGGCCACTAGTGACCCGCGGTGTGGGGGCTAAAGAAGACAAGGAACAAGAGCATCAGTTTGCAATTCAAAGCTCACTTATGGTGTCTCTTTTATACTCGGACTCATTTTTGTCGATTCTTTCTGTTTCGCTTTGGGTTTCACATGGATAGCTTTTGTAGGAACAACAACAACAAAACTTGCTCATGATCTCAAAGAGGTGTAAGCCAGATTGTAAAGGCTTGCCAAGAGAGACTTCAGTGTTAGGAAATCCAAGCAGGAATTGTGAATTGCTCCTTGAGAAGTGCTATAACCCAGAGAAGGAGAAAGAGAGCTCAAAGTCAAGTGCAGGACCACCAGAAGGTTGCCGTAAAGCCCTAGGACCCTCCCACCTTCGGGACAGCTGGTTATTGCATTTCCAGAATTATGGGAGCTCCTTGTTAAACTGACTTGAAGGATGTGTTTACCCTACAGACTATTGGCCAATACTACCCATCTGCCCCCTGCCCTCACCCCCAGGCCAGCCAGGGATACGGAGGCTGTGGAAGAGGCGGGATTGTGAGAACGGGATGTTGGCGGCATCCCTGCGCAGACTCAGAGGAAAGAGTTAAGAGACTCCTTGACCTGTCACAACCGAGCTGATGAGCAGCACCTCCATATCTCATCAACTGAAGGAAATTAGTCAAGCGACAACAAAAAGACCCACAATGCATCCTTAAGGAAGAAGTCATTTTAACTGAAGTTGGAAAGCCAGGCCTTTGTTACGGTATGATACTTCTTTGGGTTGTTGAGCTTAATGCCTTAGAAATTTCATCATTGCCAATGTTGAGCCTTGTGGTGGTGATCCCTGCATTTGATAGGATCACTCAATCCCGTTACCCACAAATCATCCAAAATAAGAACTGGGCAAGAAAGCACCTTATGAATTTGGGTAAACATGACCCCCGCCCCCAATATAACACACTCTGTGTTTTCTTACTTAGGAGAAGATGAACAATCTAGATAAACGCAGCCACCATCACTGGAATTTGAGGCTAAAATTTGAAACTAGTTCTGTGGGGACTGTACTCCCTAAAACCAGATTTGAAGTTTCTTTTCTCAAAGAAGATGTTTGAGATTTACTCCTTCCTGATACTCCTGTGATACAGTCCTGACCTTTCAGAACTTTTATTTAATTTAAAAGGAGTTACAACAAAAGTACATTTTATCCTAAACATATTGAGCCTTCATTAGAAGTTTTATGAAAGTTCTGTGTAGGTGCACACACAAGAAAAGAAAGTACTAGGAAGGGCGGAAGACAGGGAGACAGAGACAGACAGAGGGACAGAAAAGCACAGGCTTGGCCGGCTCTTGGGCCCAGAACCAGGTGTGATTTAAGTGTCTGTAATGACCTGCTGTCACATCTCTCAGGGCCCCGGCACTGGCTGTCCAAAACAACGGAATTTCACAACGTTTCAGGGCTGATTGTGGGAGAGAGCTACCAGCTGCTTCCTTCCTTAAGACGGCAGTCCCCCAGGCTCCCTTGCAAACGTCAGAAACATCAGACCTACTTCCAGACAAATAACCTCAGGAAAGACGTTCTCAGGACAGCTGAGGACACTTGGTTCTGTTCCCTCGAATCAATAGTGTCTTTGATGAACACGCTTGGCCCTTGGCTGCTGAGACTTCCAGTGGGGAATTCTTTGCAACTCTATATGATACATCATCTGGCCCATACATAAAAACCCGCTTTTCTTTCCTTTGAGGATAAGCAGTGTCGTCAATGGACTGGAGCCGGGGTGGAGGGGTGGGGAAGGGGGGCCAGTTCGTGCTCAGAGTAAGACAGAGCCCAAGGTCCTGGGCTCAAAAGTTCAAGGAAGGGTCACCCTCTCTGACTGAAGGTTTAAATTAAGGAGACTTTCACTACCATAGCTCAGTGTGGATTAGCTTGGAAATGGGACATGCTGTGGAAAGCAGCTAAAATGACATGGCGAAGACAGGAATAATAGTCCTAACAGAATCTAAAAAATGTGAGGTGGGTAATGAGAATTTCTCAGTATGTCCCTGGCACGGTCTCCAGGGAGGAGGTCGAGAGGGTAACACTGTGTCTGGTCTGCTTGGCGTTCTTACTGTGAACTAATAATTCGGCATCCTTGTTTCTAAAGTGGAGTGAATCCTTTCACCAGGATTTGAAGAGATCTACGTTGTAAGAGAATTTCTGAATCTATTCTTTTTAAAACCAGCAAGAAAAGTGATGGTTAATATATACTGAGACTTCGCTGTATGTCAGGCACTGTGCAAAGAGCTTTGTATACTTAGTCTCATTTCATGTCAGAACATTATCACTTACCCCTCCATCACGGCCACTGCCATCCCCACCCCCATGTCATAAATAATGAGACTGTGGCTTCAAGAGTTTAAGTAACTGGCCCAAGGACAGCAGCTAGTGGCTGGTAAGTGGCAGACCTTGAATTTGGGTCCAGGATTTATCTGGCTTCAAAATCCATACATCTAATCACTTCCTGAGACCCTGAGGCTCCGAAGAGCTGGTTGTAAAGACACAGAATAGAAAGAGACCAAGGGTATTGGGAGCTGTGAGCCAGGAACTGTGGACAAGGACCAAATATATATGAGAACTATATTCTGGTCATCTGAATGACCAAATATATATTTGTTATAAATCACAGTATTGCAGCAAGCAATTCTGTTGTGACATGATTACTGCTTTGATGAAAGTGTGAGAGAGTATAGCAGGAACTAGCAGAAGGAGCCTCTTAAGTATGCCTGGGAGAGCCAGAAAGAGCTTGAAAAATGAGTTGGAGTAGCCAGACAGAAATAGGGGAAGTTCCTTCCAAGACGAGACAGGAGCATATGCAGGAAGATCGAAAGAGCTACACAAGTCTGAGGAAGTAACAACAGCCTGAGGCAGCTGGAGGGCAACCCTGGGGCGGTGGTGGAGGACAAACGGGAGTGGGGGATGGGGCAAGCCTGAAGGTCAGTAAAATGCATACTGTGGCAGGGACTGACATATACAAGATGCATATACAGTATGTGTCTCTCCTAGGAGTCTCTCCAACTCTGATGGTCTATTATTCCACAAGTAACACATGAGCTGGACTCTTTATTTCAATTCAGTTCAACAAATATCTACTGAGGGACCTACAAGGCATAATTTTCACCCTTTACTGAGTCTACAGGTAAAATCCCTGTCCTTTAATTAACCATAAGCAACTCTTTCCGGCAAGTGGTAAATGTCCGAGAAGCTCTGCAATCCTCCTGGGCAGAAATCTTTTCCCAGCAGGATCCCTGGAGAGTCTCCTGTTCCTCCTCATCCAGGATGTTAGCAAAACTCCCCATCGCATTGGTTAACCCTAAAAATAGAAACTTCCAGTTATTTTACCAGTAAAAGATGGGTTCACCCGGGGATGAAAGAGAGTTGGAATCTGGGACAAACAAGCTGTAGCAAAACTGTAGGCGGGTTCGGGGAACAAAGGAGAGCCACCCGGTTTTAAGGAGATAGGGGGTAATGGAAAAATTAAAAGTCCACTGGAGCAAACTGGGAGTTCCAAGTGTGGTGGCTTTTCTTCGGCTGAGCTGTTGGCTGAAGATGAGGAAAGCGTCTCTTCCGGCGGCTGGAGTAGTACTGTGGTATCCGCGTGCAAGTTCAAGTCCGTGCAAGCTCAAGTCTGGTTCCTCCTCTTGGGTCTGCAACTGACTACAAGTGGTAGGGGTAAGTGTTCCCCTTGCCGGAAAACTCCCACCTCTGTTGAAGCGAGGGTCCCCATTGCTAATTTTCATATATTCTGTCTGGATGGAAGACCCCTGAAGGTCTCCACATTTAGTTGCCCGGAACTTTGAGGCCAACAACCCCAGCCCCTGCCTCTCATCCCTGCCATCTTGTCACCAGCTCAGGTGTGGCCCTCAAAGTGTCCTCTTTTGCCCAGACTTTTCCCTCATTTTCCAGCAGCTACTCCCTGCATCCTAACCAGTGCCCTGCTACCAGCCAGATCAGTTGTATCACCAGCTCCAACTCTTCCACCTCCCAGGCTTACAGGAAACCTGGCTGAACCCTAAGAATATCCCCTACCCACTCTCTGAAGGAGAGACCCCATTTTCCTTTGTACCGCAAACGTCTTTGAGCCCTCAGCTGTAGCAGCACCCTTGCTCCCTGCTGCTTCTTTCAGACCATTACTCTGCTACCCTCAGGTACAGACCCTGAAGTCCAGGCCACGCTCACCGTACATACGGCCGGCAGCTTCTGGCCTTATACTCGCCTCTCACTCATTGAGGACGTTGATGCCTCGCTCAGGATACTCCTTTCTACCCACATCATCCTGAGGACTTTAACCCTATGGCAAGACTCACACAACATCGTAGACTGGGCACCAATGATCTCCCCTCTCCTCCACTGCAGGCTTCCACAGCTTGGACACTGGCATTGCCCGCAACGGTCTTCCCTGTGAAATCTTACACCTGACTACCTTCTGCTTGACTGTCATCTGCTATCATCCTGCTCTGTCAGTTTGTTTGCTGTGCTCACCAGGACCCCCTAAGCCTCTGACTTCTCTGTTTTTCTCCCATCAGTTTTACCCCCATACCTCCACGTTTGCTCCTTCCAGCCTAGTTCCTGGAGTTCATCCCTTTCTCCATTCGTTAAGAAGACTCTAAGTGTCCTCACCACCTTGCCTTTCTACCACATCTGTCTTGTTACATCCATATCTGGGGTCAATTCAACAATCTGTTTTCCTGGTTGCCACACATAGGCAGTTCAGGGCTGATGCAGAAAAAGCATTACCATTATAGACAGATGACACTATGGACGTACGGTGCAACTTCCAGTGCCCTTGTAAATTCACAGATTCACTCCTTTTCCAATACCTTGCCATGGCATTCCAACTTTCACTTCTTTCCTCAAAGCCGTTGAGAAATGCATCTTCAGCCACAAACTCCCTCAACTTCCTTCAAAGTTATCTCTATTTGGACTTGCCCTCTTATGTCCTTCCTGAATTCCCAGAGGAAAAGGTGTTCTCTTCCTATTTTAGTCCTTCTTGTCTCCTTCATGGCTAAGACCTTTCTTCATTGGTCCACTCTTCTGTATTTTCAACTTTTTCTACTCCACTGGTGTTTCCTTAACAGTATACTGAATTTGACAAAACTTTTCAATATTTTGATCCTACGTCGCTCCCTAGCTACCTGCTTCTTTCTCTGTCTTACATTTCGGAGTCAAACTGCCTGTTCACTGCCTCCACGTCCTTCCATCTCATTCATTGCTTGGCCTTCTGCAATCAGGCTCTGCCACCACAACTTCATAGGCAACTACCTTGGCATATAACACCAACAATCTCCCATTTGGCAATTCTAATGGACTCTTTCCTGTCTTCATCATGACTGACTTAGAAGCGGCATTTGACGGCGTTGACCATCTCTTTCTCTAAAAGCTCACTTATTCCTTTGCTTCTCTGCACTACATTCTCTCGGGCTATCTCCACCGCTGTGACCATTACTTTCCAGCTTCTGTTAAAGCTTCCTGTTCTCTGATCATCCCTTCCATAATTACAAGCCCTCCTTGCCACTCTGTGTGATCACCCTCATTCACTCCTTGGCTTCAGCAGCCATCTGTGTGAGCATTACTTTGAAGCACACATCTAGTGTAGATCTCTTCTGAATTTTACTCTTGGGTATTCAGTGTTCTTGTAGACACTCCACTAGAATGGGCCATACAAAAGTTAACCATGTGCCAAGCCAAAGTCATCTTTCCCTCCCACACTTGCTCTTGCTTGTATCTGCCATCTTAAAAAATGTCACCACCAGCCACCCAGTCACCAAAGCCAGAATCCAAGAAGTCCTGTTTGACTCTCCATCACTCTCTTACGCAGCATCTTCAAACATATCCAGCTACGCTCCCTTAATACCTCTCATGACTCTTGCCTCAACATTACTCAACAGAACAAAACTCATGGTTTATCTTATCTGAGTGACTGCAATAGTCTTTTTTTTTTTTAAGATTTTATTTATTTATTTGACAGAGAGAGAGATAGCGAGAGCAGGAACACAAGCAGGGGGAGCTGGGGAGGGAGAAGCAGGCTTCCTGCCGAGGAGGGAGCCCAATGTGGGACTCGATGCCAGGACCCTGGGATCATGACCTGAGCCGAAGGCAGATGCTCAATGACTGAGCCACCCAGGTGCCCTGCAGTAGTCTTTTAATTGGCTTCTTAGTCTTCAATCTAGCTGTCACCACCCTCCAATCTGTCTTCCAGAGCAATATTTATAAAACACCAAACAGAACCTGTTTATTACAGATCAAAACTATTCAGTAGTTTCTCTTTGTTTATAGGATGAAACTTGAGTGACCGAGTAGGTGGTATGAGACCCTTCAACATTTTCATCTCCGGACGTGCTCTTCCTGGGACCTTATGTTTCAACCAACTACTGGCATTTCCTGGAATGTGTCTAGCTATTTCCAGCTTGTGAGGTTTTGTTCTTAGGCTCTTGCTGCTTAGAATTGTTTTTCTCTCCTTTATTACTTGGCAAATAGCTACCTATCTTTCAAGACTTGGCTCAAATACCATCTAGTCTGCTATCCCCCTTCTGGTGAGAACCAACCTCTGTCTATTCTGTGTAGAGCCTCTATCACAACGCTTTCAGTGATAGGTCACGCTTATTTTTTTAATTACAAGCACTTGTAGGTAAGCACCATGTCTGATTCATCTTGTACCCAGCATAGCACCTGGCAGGCCAAAGACTCCAAAATTTTGTGTCAGCTTTCTTGAAATATAATTTCTATACAATGAAGCTTACCATTTTTAACTAAACAATTCAGTGACTTTTGACCAATATACACAGTTGTGTATCATTATTGCAATCACAATATAGAATATTTCCATCTCCCCAAAAGTTCCCTCAGGCCCCTCTGTATTCAATCCCCCCTTCACACCCCCTGCCTCTTGGCACCTCTGACCTGCTTTCTGTCAGTATAGTTTTGCCTTTTGTAGCATTTCACATAAATGAAATCAAATAATATATAGCCTTGGTGTCTGGCTTCTTTCATCTGGTATAATACTTTAGCGATGCATCCATGCTAATGCATATGTCTCTAATTCATGCTTTTTTCTTTCTGAGTAGTATTCCATTGTACGGAGATGCCATAATTTCATAACTTGTTTATTCATTCATAGGAGAGAGATACATATACATATATCTCAACTATAGTTATCTAGTTGCTCCAGCATCATTTGTTGAAAGATTATCCTTTCTCCATTAAACTGCCTTGTCAATTTTGTAAAAAATCACATGGCCATATATATGGGGATCTATTTTGGGATTCAAGCCTCTATTTCATTGAACTACTTGTCTATCTTTACACGGATACACTATCTTGATTACTATTGCTTCGGAACCAGGGAATGTGAGTCCTCCAAGTCTGTATTTCTTTCTTTCAGAACTGTTTTGACTATTCAAGATCCTTTGCATTTCCATGCAAAATTTAGAATCAGCTTGTTGATTTTTATAAAAAAGCTTGCTGGCATTTTGATTGGTATTAATATTGCATGGAATCCATACATTAACTGGGAAAGAACTGACATATTTTTGTTGAATATGTGAACTCCTACATGCAAGGTGCTGAAACCCATTCAATTTGTATGGTGCTTTATAGTTTACAAAGCCAATTCGCATGTATTACCTCAGGTGACTCACTTAACAACCCTGTAAGCCAGAGGGGAATGCTGGTCTCACTTTGTAAATGAAAAGACTGAATCTTGGGAGACTTGACTCAGGTCCCCTGGTGGGTGTATGGTGGAGCCAGCTGGCTTGGTGTTTTCATTTCATTCTACAGTGTATTTGATGCTTGCTCCTGTAGATACCCACGTAGTATATTTAAAATGCTGGCATGTAGGTCTAGGCAGAGCAGACTTGCCCACACTGCAAATTCAACCCTATACTTCAGCTCCCTTACTCGGGTAAGAAATACCTAGAGATCCATCATCCCTGCTTTCACACCAGCTCTGGGGGCCTAGCTCCGACCTTCTCATGCATCGCAATCATCTGGGGAGCTTTACAAATGCCACACCCCCCCAAACTTTGATTCAATTGTCCGGGGGTAAGTCCTGAGTATCAATAACTCATAAGAGCTTCCCAGGTGATGTAGCATAGCCAGGATTGAAAACTGCGGCTCTGGGGTTTCCAGGAAAGGAAGAGCAAAAGTCAGAGGGGAGATTTCTGAGAGTCAGGCAAGAAGTGAAAGTCCCACAGGTCACTGGACTAAAGGGTCCCTGTGATGGGCGGGAAGGAGGATGATGTCGCTGGTCGGAAGGTCTTGCCAAATTCCTTAGCAGATTTAAGAAGAGATACTAAAATTATGGCAACTCCCCTTTCGGGAATTGATCCCTATTCCTTTAAAAATATTCTTACCCTTACTGAATAAGAAATTTGACTCTCATAAGATTCAGATAAATTCATCACAGGAAAGGGTTGGGGGTTATTTTGTCCAATTTTTGTGTTTCACAGGTAAGAAAATCGAAGTGTCCAGATGCTGATGACTGTCAGCCTGTCTACCCAGTCCAAGCAAAGTCAAAACTAGAATTCAGAGTCCTGGCTCCCAGAGGGGGCTCTTCCCAGTCCTCTGTGTGGCCTATAGGCTGCTGGCAGCTCACTTTTTCATGGGGAAGTAGAGCCAACTGGGATGAAAGGCCCGATTTACCAGTTCATGGACCATTCTCGCCAATGGTTCCCAGGTCTTGGAGCCATCGGAATCACCCAGGGAATTTAAAACCTAGATTCCTGAGTGCAGCCTGGAATCCAAATCTTTGGGTTGGGGACTAGAATTTTATTCAAACCATTCACTTCTCCTCCTTTGCTCCCCTTTGGCCTGTTTTGCTTTGTGTTTGTGAACTCCAGGGTCTGGAGTGGCCTGACACCAGAGTCCTTGGAAATTCCTAGGTTTGGTGATTATCTGTGAATTTTACTTATTGGAAAGTCGATGCCTTCCTGCATAATTAGGAGTGAACAGCACAAGATTCAGAGCCTTATGCAACCAAGATTTTCTCTCATTTCCAAAAGCTGAAATACAGACTGAACATAGCAATTATTTTAAGGCCACAGAAAAGCTAACACCAAGACCAGAGCTCTGGGCAACAGCAGAAAAGCAGGATCTGCCCCAGGTCCCGTGGGTCTGCTCTGCAGGGCAGGTAGGGGCTGAGGGCAGGTAGGCACCGTTCCCATCCCCCTGCTCCCACAGTGCGTGCATCTGAGACCCAGGTTCGAACCCCCGTGCTGCTGCTGCCGGGGTGTCAGGTCTCAGCGCTCCTCTGTCCTTACCTGCAGAAGGGAGAGTTCTTGCTGCTTGATGGGATGGTGCCCGGCTGCATGAGGCAGCACCTGTGAGCTCCGTGAGCAGCTTACGGACACAGGGCTTGTGCTGCAGACACGAGGGCTACCAGTAGCAGGGTTTGCAAGTGCCATGTCCCCTGTCTCTGCATGTCCCCAGAAGTTCCCTCCCTGCATGGGTGTCCTGACTGGCTGCTCTCTGCCTCCCTGACCCCCTTCCCTGCTGTCCACTCTCCATTTGGGGGCCTCACTGAACTCCCTCCCTTCCTTCTTGATTCACTCGCTCAGATCAGTGGTCCTCAACCCTTGTGCACATTTGAAGAACCTGGGGAGCATTTTCAAAGGCGCCAATGCCTTGGGCCCCCCATCGCACGGCTTCAGCCAGAATCTGAGGAGGAGATGGGGCGCCAGGCACTGTGTTTTAAAACATGCTTTCTGGGCGATTATAATGTACAGCTGGGGTGAGAACCACCGCTTTGGACCTACAATTTCTGGGCATCCCTTGAGGGTGCAGGGAGACCATGTGCCCAGGGGCCTCTGGCGTCTGAGCTCCTGCTTCCAGGCCCAGAAGTAAAACTCTTCTCTCACCTTCCTAGACACACGCACACAGCGTTGGGGTGGTGGGAACCCAGAGGAGAGGTTTACATCATATCGGTGCAATTGCAGACTTGGGCATCTTAGTTCTTAGCTGGCCTTTTCCCTGCCCCCTCCCAGGCGCTGATTACAGTTCCCCTCAGTCGCTCCACTAGCTGCCCCCCCCCCCCCCCCCTCTCCTCACCCTTTCTCCCACCCTCTTCACACAAGTTTCCTGGTTGAGACCCTGCCCCCCGCTTTGTGGCCTCTGCCTCATCTTCCACCCAAGAGCCTCAGCAGGGCTGTTTCCCAGAGGCAGCTCCCTCCCTAAGAGGTGCCAGCTCTTAAGGGAAACACTCCCCCGTGTCCTCTTCTGTGTACTCAGGTTCCTCCCGAGTCCCTCCCACAGGCTGGGCTGGCTGGTGGGCCCCTCCCGGTGCTGCCCTGAGTGCTCCGGGCCACCCCGGCCTGCTGAACTGAGCTCTGAGCCTCGGTGGCCATCACAGCGTCCTCGGTGCCTGCCCTTGAACCTGCCTGGCTAAGAGCCTCAGGGTTTGCCTGTCATGGAAGCAAAGAGTGGTACTCTCTCCAGCCCGGGCCTGACATCCCCTACTTCCCCGACTAAGAAGCAGGTTGGACTACCCACAAATTGCTCACAGTCTGGCGCACACGCCAGTGTATGGACAACTACAATCCAGGATACAGTGCTGTAGCCAACAGGCTGCTGGCCTGGAAGGCAGGGGTGGGGTAGGATTGCTGGTGTCAGCAAACAGAGGTAACTGGAAGCGTTTGAAAGCTTGACCAGGAGTCTTTAAGGCAAAGAGGAAGGGTTGAGGGGTGAGCACCCTGGGCAAATGGACGGTGTGTGTGAAAGGGCAGAGTCCCCAGTGAGTGTGACACGTTCGGGGACACTGAGGTCACTGGTTTGGCCCTGCCTGGCCTGGAAGCAATCCTTTGTTCTGTCAGGCTCCACCGAACCAACCAGAGCTGCTGAAAAGTGTATTGCATTTAAGAACGCTGTGATCTCTTATTGCCTTGGAAAACCAAGCAAATAAATGGTTTAATGAGAACCCACAGCACCCAGGGAACGGTGGGTGGGAGAAGGCTGAGGGCGCAGGGAGATGTGAGGAGTGAGAGCCTGGGACAGGACGGGGACCCTGAGCGCTTCCGGCCTTGATCCGAGCCACTGAGGGCTACGCAAGAGGGTTCTCTCCATGACCCAGGTCACCTACAGAGAAGACCGTCTAGATGCCCGAGCAGCTGGAAACATCCTCGAGTTCTTGACCTATTTCTTGTCCGCCTCCTCTTTCACCTGGCATCCAGATAGCGCAGCACCATCCAGGGAGCCCCGGCCCACATTCCTTTGTTTATTCCCCTCAGAAACCCATAGGTGGTATTTGCCTCACGGTTCTGGAAGCCAAGGTTCAGTAACTGTGTCCTGGCCGTGCGGAACAGGGCAGAGACCCCAACGCTGGCCCTCTGGCCCCGGCTCTGCAGGCGCTCCCCGCCCATGCCTGTCAGGGGCTCAGCAAACTCACCCACCGCAGGTCTCCCCTTTCCCGTCTGGTGTTCAAGGACAGCTTTGGGGGAGGCTGTGGAATGAGAGACACTGACACAAAGGGGCAGACGGGCTAGCTGGGGCCTGGCTTCGGACTTAGCGAGCTCCTAACTACAGCCCCGATGCAGGAGCCTGGGAGCCCACTTCCAAGGACTCCTCTGGCCTGATTCTCACCAACCGATCCTGGACATGCCTTACCACTGTCAACCTTAAAAATAAAATTGCTAGTTATTTAACTAGTAAACAGTGAGTTTACTCAGGAATAGCAGAGGAGTTACAGTTCAGGACATGCAAACCACAGGCAAGCCAGAGAACAAAAGACCAGAGTGTCCTTTTATAGGGGAAAGGACCGCACTGGGAGGGGTTGTGCAGAACAAAAGGTCATTGCAGGAAAGCTAGAGTTCGGGTTGTGGCGGCTTCTCATTGGCTGGGTTGTTGCCAGGCAAGAAGAAAACCCTCCTTCCTGCCCCGGAGTGTAAAAGTAAGCTACCGCAGCAGTAGTGAGTGAGAACCCTTCCCTCATTGCTTCCCAGCTCCATCTGGAATTAGGTTCTCTATATTCATTGTCACACCTCGTCGGTGCGGGCTGCCCGCTGCTGGGAGTCAGTGGTCTGGAGGGGCCCTGGCCCTGGGTTTGGCTTTACCGCATTCCTCCCCAATCTCACACCCGGCCTGGTGGCCCCTGCCCTTCAGCCCATGCCCTGGCCAGCGGCTCTGCACGCAGACCTGATGCCTCTTCTCTGCACAGTGGAGGGCTGCGCCTTCTGGAGGGCGGACGAGGCAGGGGCCGTCTGACCCTGCACTCCACCATGAGTGGGCGCAGGCTGCAGAGGCCACCCGGACCTAGGGGCCCAGAGCAGTGCCCCTCTTCCATCATTTTGTCCAGGGGCACTTGCGTTCTCCGGGAGGGAGGGAGGGGGGCCAGTGGAACTTGTGCAGTGTGACTGTGTTAGTGTGCTGCGAGGGTGCGGGCCACAGCCTCTGCCTAAGCCCCAGCGGTGCGCTGGCTGTGGGCAGAGAAAGCCCACGGTCAGTAGGTGCGTCAGGATGGACTCGGGAGGGTGGGCAGTGTAGCAGCCTCCCTCTCTGTTTTGGCCCCCACGCCCCCTCCAATCAGCCAGGGAGTCCCACTGATTGGATCTCTTAATTTTGTGATGGTAAAATATAGATAAGATTTATCATCAACCGTTTTTAAATGTACAGTTCAGGGGCATTGAGGACATTTGTCTTGTGCAACCGTCAGCACCAAACTTCTCGACAACTCTTTGTAATCCTTCCAAACTGAAACTCTGTCCTCGTTAAACACCAGCCCCCCACCCCCGCCTCTAGCAACCACTCTTCTACTTTCTGCCTCTATAAATTTGACTTACAAAACAAGAAAGAAAACTAATTTCCATAAAATGTTTATTGATGAATTCTAAAATACGATAGTGATCCTTGAGTACAGTCTTTTTGGTAAATTGGATGAGGAGTGGCTGGACCTTGTCCCTTCCCCTTCCTCTGGAGGAGCTCGATGTGCTGGGTCGGAAGATGTTCACTCCTTAACCCCAAACTCAGCAAGGGTGGCAGAACCCTCAAACAGAGCGGAGCTCAGGACTGTGCCCCACACAGGACCCATGACAGGGGACAGAGTCCTGTAATCAGGCCGGAGCCTATGCTTGTTGATTTATCTTCTCCTTATCTTCCCAATGTCTGTGCTTCTCAAACTTTCAGAGTGCTTAGAAATCACCTGCTGACCTTGCCGAAAGGCAGATCCTGTGTTTGGAAAACGTCCCAGGTAATGCAGATGTGCTGGCCCAGGGACCACACTTGGAGAGGCAAGGCTCCCTTCCACCTGGGGAACCTTGATGTCCAGGCCACGCAGAACCTCTCTGAGGTTGAACAAGTCCAGGGCCAATTCCTCTTTTTTTTTTTTTTTTAATCACTCGACATATTAAAAAATAGATGCCAAAGCAGTTAGAAAAATATTGACATATTTTAAATGTTCACAGTTGAAGAGACAAATGAATTCATCATGCCTGCACCAGTACACTGCGATATGATTGTGCGGATCCCAAAATGTATTAATTCCTTCTCAGGTTGTGGGATAAACGTCTTCCGCTCTTGTCAGTTTTCTCTGGGACTGAGCATGTGACAGCTGATGCTGAAGGGTCTGAAATGAGGCTCCTTGAGCACAAAGTAGGCCGGTGGTCCCGCAGGCTCACATGCACAGACCCGAGTGAGGGGAGCTCTGAGACCTGGCGATCTGGCCTTTCCGTCAGAGCCCACTGGCCTTGTCCTGGCTTGGGGACTGACTCTTTCCAGATGACTGTACCAAGGGATGTCTAATTCCTCCAGGAAATTCTTATCCCCTTTCATCCCCAGAGGGGTGGGCCCACTGTGTAGCCTTAACTGGACATGGCAGGCCACGTCACAGTGGGTGGGGAGCTTCATGCAGAACAAGCCAGGAAAGGGGACTCAGGGATGTGGGAAGCTAATGGTGCCATCCTGCCACTCTCCAGGGACCGAGTGGGATCTGGTCCCACCTCTGTAGGACTCCTCTTAAGGAATCTCGGAAGCCGAGTCTAGCTGTTCTAAGGCTTCCCAGCCCCTCAGGTGTTTCTTGAACCCCCAGTGTTTATAAAAGGGATGACTTTGAATTATAAGGGTTTTCTCATTTTAGGAAAGGAATTACAACAATATTTCATTGAATAAGAAGCTAGGTTAGTATACTTATAATATTATCAGACTTGCAACCCAGACCACCTTTCCTCACCCACCCACCCACCCACACACCCACACACCCAAAACAGCCACAATTACTCTCATTAATCCTTGGAACCTAGCACGGGGTCTGACTGGCAAATAGCAGGCCTCAGTGAATGAATGAACGAAGTTTTAAGAGCAGCCCTAATAAACTCTAATATCACAGCTGTGCCTACAATGGCCCTGTGGGAGCCTCAGGGGACCCTCAGGGAACAGTGCCTTCCTAAGCCCACCCTGCAGGGCAGGCATGTCAAGACTCAATGGGCCAAGTCAGTTCTCTCAGTCAAGACTCTGTTAGGCTGTCTGTCCTCCCTGACACACCCGGTTCTGTCATGGGTGTATTGGTCTGTCATGGCCGTATTTGTCCCTTTGGTGAGTCATTAAGCCACAGCACGAGGGAAGTCATGCTCTGAGGCACAGGAGCCGTCCACCCGAGTGCTGCCATTGCTGGGAAGGCCTGCATGCACCCAGGTCACACACACCACGGGCACTGTCCCCTCACGATTGTGCCCCCTGGCTGGGACAATAACAGCGACGTCAAGTGTCCCCATTTGGAAGCATTCTGAATCCCTGCTTGCCTGCCCATCCAATTTCCCAGGCAGGCTGTGCAGATTGCTTAGTAAACAGGTGGGCGGGACACCAAACCCTCTCAGCCTTTAAAACCACTTTCTCCCAAGGATGGAGCTCAGAGGCGGCTCACCTGGCTGTGTGATTGCCCTGTGGACTTCTGCTTCCTCCCGTCCCTGGGGCTGGTAAACAAATCAGTGCTTCCTGGGGGACTGAGAAAGGGGGCTCTGTTTAAGGATAAGAGCATCATTTAGACATAATCAAGGATGCGGAAGAGACTTCGTCTTGGACAAAGACAGAGCATTTCTAAACCAGCCATTGCTCTCTGAATGTGGGAGCCTCTCTTCCCACAAGGCTGGGATTGTGCAGCTCTCAAAGAAATAAATGAGCTTGGAAGTGAGTGATAAAGGGCTTTGTGATCAGAGAGTATGCTTGCAATGCACCACCAAGAAAGAAATGTTACCCCTTTCTCAATGAAGAGCCAGACACTTGCATAAAGTCTTAGGGGCATGAAATAAACACAGAAGTTAAATGTTGGAAAAAGAAAACTGATCAAAACAGAGGCATGTGGACACATTTTTAATAATCAGAAAGCCAATTTATTGATGTAATTTGAGCTCCAACTGGTACGTGATAAATACCAACTAAAATTTCATTAAAAATTATGTTCCTACAGAAAAGAAGCATATCTGTAAATAATTAGTAAGCAGAAGAGGTCGCGGTGGGTGAAGAATCCCAGACTTAGCTTGTCCAGTGTATCAGTGAGTACTTTCCATTGCAAATAGCAAAAAAAAAAAAAAAAAAAAAAAAACTCAAAATGACTTAAAGAGTAGGGATATTTATTATTTATGTAACTTGAAAGTCCAGAGGGGGCCAGGCTTCGAGGCTGGTAGGTCGACATCCAGCCCTGACTTCTGGTGGTCTCGGCTCTGCCTCCCTCTGCCTCAGCTTCGTCCCAAGATCACTGCTCCCCTTTCCGCCTCCCTCCCTTGTCTTAATGGAGCAGCGTGGGTTCACTAATTTACTGTGGAGGTAAAGATGAAAGCTGTAGAGGCAGACGGGCCTAACTGGAATCCTGGCTCTGCCTGGGAGCTGTGTGTCTTGGGCAAGATGCGAACCACTGAAGTGCTAGCCTCCTCCTCTGTAAAACAGGAATAATAATGTTTGTGTCCTAAGATTGTTGTGAGGATTAAGTCAAACAGTGAGATGGTGGCTGACATGTAAATTTAGTAAGTTAGTGCTTAGTAAATTTAAGAACTCACCCCTTGGGGCGCCTGGGTGGCTCAGTTCGTTAAGCCTCTGCCTTCGGCTCAGGTCCTGGGATTGAGCCCTGCATCAGGCTCCCTGCTCTGCGGGGAATCTGCTTCTCCCTCTCCCTCTGCTCCTCCCCGCCACTTGTGTTCTTTCTCTCTTACTCTTTCTTTCTCTCAAATAAATAAATAAAATCTTAAAAAAAAAAAGAACTCACCCCATGTCTTTATTTATTAAATGCTTACAAAGGGTTAGGCACTGTGCTCACTTGGGGAGACATGAGTTAGAATAGACAAGTAAGTTGGTGGTTAGGATGGTGTGGTAGGTTCCCTACCCTTGTTATCCTTACCCTTCTGGTAGGAGCAAGCCTAGAGAGATGATGGACTGACAGCTGGTAAACAACAGAGACCTAAGCAGGAAAAATGGGGAGGATGGGGATGCTGGTCTCCAGTGTCACTTCAAGGGCTTTAGGCTCCTTTATGTACAGTACAGGAAGGAAGGGAAGGAGGGAGGAAGGAAGAGAGGAAGGAGGGAAGGGAGGAAGGAAGGAAGGATGGGAGGGAGGTAGGAAGGAAGGGAGGAAGGAAGGGAGGGAGGCAGAAAGGAAGGAAGGGAGGGAGGGAGGAAGGAAGGGAAGGAGGGAGGGAGGAAGGAAGGACGGGAGGGAGCGAGGGAGGAAGGACGGGAGGGAGGGAGGAAGGACGGGAGGGAGGAAGGGAGGAAGGGAGGAAGAAAGGAAGGAATGGAGGGAGGAAGGAAGGGAGGGAGGGAGGAAGGAAGGGAGGGAGGGAGGAAGGAAGGGAAGGAGGGAGGGAAGAAGGAAGGACGGGAGGGAGCGAGGGAGGAAGGATGGGAGGGAGGGAGGAAGGGAGGAAGGAAGAGGGTTGTTAACTCAACATTTTTTTGGTGACACTCAACATGCTCTCTGGGGTCGGGAGATCAGAGGGACTGCTTCAGCCCAGAGCACCTGAGAGGGGACAGCAGTTGGGGGAAATTATTTTCTTAGTTACTTCTTTCTGGACGATGTTAGGGTAAGTACTCATCTGTGCTTAGAAATGTTCTACTGGATATCAAAAATTAAAATGGCTAAGCAACTTCCCCCCAGCAAAAGAAAAAGCAGTCCAGACCTATTTAAAATAACCATTAAAGGTAAGACCTTTGACTGCTTTGAATTTTTAGTAGCACCCTACTATACCCTTCTGCCCACTGCACTGTTCTGCTCACAGGCGGGGCTGAAGAGAAGTCAACCAGACTCTGCAGCCTCAGACATTGTCTTCCCAGAGGAAGTAGTTTCACTGACATTTAGCGGTCGAGTGACCTGTCCGCCAGCCGCGGGGCCCGTGGGGAGGTACAGAAGGCTGGCCCCTGCCCCTGTGAGGCTCGCAGAGGGTGGCCGGGGAACGTCAGTGGAACGGGGTGTCGTGAGCTCGTGTGAGTCCCATCCCAGGCCCCCTGGAAGACTCGGCGCACCCCTGCGGATGGGTGCCGGCACTCCGGGAAGATGGCAGCCGCAGCGTGGCGTTTACCTAGCAGCCCCGGGTCTGCCCATTTGGGTCTGTTCCTCTCGCTCTCCCTGAGCCACGCGGAACCAGACTGATTTGCCTCAACGCGGCCCCAAGAGCCCAGCTTAGGTCAGAATACAGTGCTATGCTTCTCCTCCAGAACATGCCATTTCCTCAGGCCAGGAGTTCATGGCCCATGTTTAGTCTGGCTAAACCCCGTCATCATTCAGTATGAAGTTTAGTGAAAGAACTCAAGTTGTAAAGGAAAGACCACAAGGTATCTTTTCAAGTTGGCTTGGTAGTTCCTGGATGAAAGAGGATGCTGGAAACACCTTGGCTCCAGGCGCACTTGCCCTTAAGAATGGGAAAAGAAAAGCCTGAAGGAAATGCCATTTGTTAATGTTACAAAAACTACCTCTCTTTCAGGATGCTCGACTCAGCACAGGTGAAACCTTCTTTCCTGTAAAAATGATAAACTAATGTGGGTGAGGAACTGGGTTGCGGGGCTGGTCAAGCTCCGGTTCCTATCAGTGGTCTGTCTGGTAGAGAAAGCATTGTTCTGGAAAGGGAAGCAAGGGTGTTCTTTGGAAGATAGGGATATGCTGGGAGAAATTCCTTTTAAGCCAGGGTATAAAGAAGTTGCTGGAGAAATCACTCTTGACCTCTGCATTGCATCAGCCTCTAATTTCCCTTGGAACGGCGGAGTCATCTGCCCACAAGAGCAGCAGCTGCTTTGCCGTGTCAAAAAGAAAGAAGAAAGACAGAAAGACAGAAAGACAGAAAGACAGAAAGACAGAAAGACAGAAAGAGAAAGAAAGAAAGAAAGAAAGAAAGAAAAAAAAGAAAGAAAGAAAGAAAGAAAGAAAGAAAGAAAGAAAGAAAGAAAAAGAAAGAAATCACTGATTTAAAGAGGGCAATGACTATTTTCACTGTGTGCGGAAGGGATATTTTCAGCACATCTGGGCAGGATTCTAAACTTACCGATGGCTTAATGCAAGATTCTCAGGCCTCCTAGGGATGTTTTATTGTGTTACTTCCAAGTTTTATCACTTTATTTCCTATCTGTATCCTTGGGGACGAACAAAAATGCTTTTCTGAATCATAGGAAATGCTTCAAGCTGGGTACGATTTGATATTAACTGAGGATATTCAGGAGCCACGAAGGAACATCACACTTTTTCATAGATTCTAAAACGGGATCCAAAGGGGCAAACGTTATTTCCCCCCCTAATTTAATAAAGTGACAGAACAAGTTAAGTTATTAAAGATCTGACACCCCACCAGGATTCCATAGTACTGAGGCAAATTGAATTACTCTTTCTAAATAATACAGCAGGGGAAAAATGAAAGCATTATTGTCACCATGCTAAGAACAAATGAAGGAAACACATTTAGTTTTATGAAGAAATTCACTGCTCAAGACTTCTATTTTTTTTAAACAGTCAATTTGATCGAAGAGATTCTTTAATCCTAGATTACTTCATAGATAAAACCATTTGCCATTTATATTGCCTCACAAGCATGTGTGGCTTAGGGGTTACCTACAATCTGGAGCGTCAGGATGCTGGTAATAAAGATAACATTTACCTCTGAAATATGCTGGGATGCCAAGAGACTGAGAGAAAATAAGTCCAAGAATATGAAAAGAAAAATGAAAATACTCATCTAGCCCAAACCTGTGTTAATGAATATCATAATACTTTAATTGGTAATGTGGGTTCTGGTAGCATTTTCAGAAAATTGGTGAACACAGTCTTCCAATATTTGGATCTCTGAATTAATTTCTACCCCTCACCAAGGGGAGATACTTGGAAGTATAGTCAAGAGTGCTTATGGTATTACTGCTTAGGAAGAAAATGATGGTGAAAAAGACAGTGAGACTGTCTTTCAATATTATCACTCAAAAGAGAAGGAATCTGATAAGCAATATCTTATAAAGATCATCTGAGGAAGACACAGATCTAAAATAGGGTTGTATCATCAATAGAAGAACAGATAAAGACGTTGTGTGGAATATTACTCAGCCATAAAAAAAAAAAAGAGATCTTACCATTTGCAACAACATGATGGACCTGAAGGGTAATATGCCATGTGAAATAAGTCAGACAGAGAAAGACAAATACCATATGGTTTCATTCATATGTGGAATCTAAACAAAACAAAACAAATGAACAAACAAAAAAGCAGAAACAGACCCATAAATACAGAGAACAAACTGATGGTTGCCAGGGGTGGAGGGGAGGAGTAGAATGGGTGAAGGGGAGTAGGAGGTACCGGCTTCTAGTTATGGAGTGAATAAGTCACAAGGATGAAATGTACAGCACAGGGAATATAGTCTATGGTATTGTAATGATGCAGTAGGTGACACATGGTAGCTACACTTGTGAGTATGGCATAACATATACTGTTGTCAGGTCACTATGTCCTACAACCAAAACTAATGCAACATTGTGTGTTAACTATACTTCAATTTTAGGGGCACCTGGGTGGCTCAGATGGTTAAGTGTCTGCCTTCGGCTCAGGTCATGATCTCAGGCCCTGGGATCGAGCCCCATGTCCGGCTCCCAGCTCAGCAGGAGGCCTGCTTCTCCCTCTCCCTCTCCCTCTCCCTCTGCCTCTTCTGCTTGTGCTTTGTTTCTCTCTCTCTCTCTCAAATGAATAAATAAAATCTTAAAAACAATTTATATAAAAAACCAAACTATACTTCAATTTTAAAAAATTAATAAAGTAAATAAAATAGAGTTGCCAGATTTAGCAAATAAAAGTCTGTATTTTTATTTTAGTTGGGCATTCTGTATGCCCAGTTAGATCTGAATTTCAGATAAATACCTTTTTTTTGGTAATATAAGTATGTTCCATACAATAGTTGTGGCATTTTATACTAAAATTTATCTACTGTTTATCTGAAATTCAAATTTAAGTGGACACCCTGTATTTAATCTTGTAAGTCTAGTCTAAAATGATCTTAAAATGCTAATTTTGGTTGATTATAGAGGTCATGTGATGAAATGGATTTTTAAAAACAAAGACAAAGAAATTGACCAGGTTTAGCATTTAGTAATTATCTCTGGTGGCATGATACACCCAATTACAATTGTTGGCTATGTAGTCAACAAGCCTTACAAAAATCACTTACAAAAGCCACAAGGTGTTTTGCATGTGGTGATTGTTAAATGAAAACAAACTAACAAATAAACAAAAACAAGCACAGGATAAGCCATTTCCTGTAATGTGAATGAGTACGTGTGGCCTAGGTAAAATTTCCAGTGAGAGCAATATACATAAAAAGGAAAAAAAAAGTTATATCTTATACAATTTCAATCACATGAAAATAATATTTTAATCTTAAAAAGAGATTATAGCAATGACAAAGTAAAGTCAAAGATGCATATAACAGAATGAATAAAATTATTTCATACAAGTGAGTGAAGGCAATATTCTAAAATAATATATTAGTTTACCTAATGTGTAAATTTACGTATTTGTAACTAAATTGATCTAAACTCTATTTTATTTTATTGAGAGAGAGAGAGAGCGAGGTGGTGAGCAGGGGGCGTGGGGGCAGAGGGAGAGGGAGAATCTTAAGCAGGCTCCATGCCCAGTACAGAGGTGATGCGGGGCTTGATCCCATGACCCTGAGATCATGACCTGAGCCAACTGGGTCACCTAGGTGCCACTAAACTTTTCCTTTTTTTAATATTCTCACTGGGAAACCAGAGGGTCACATTATATACCAGATTGCCAAACCAGACGTTTGGACATGTACACAAGTTTTAGGAACATGTATTGACTGTCTTATCAATATCAAACTCATTTGTATCACAATGCTAATAAATCTTACGAATCTGCTTTATGTTTTACTCACTTAACAAACTGTCTCTAGCTGTGACTTCTGCTTCCAGCCACGATGGAAAAATCGGACCAGATTTACCCTTCCTCCTTAAACAATTTGAAAATTGGACCGAACATATTTAAAAATTGCTTTTCATACATCAGATAATAGGCAGCACAGTCTGTACTGGGATCCCTGAGAAACAAAGCAAGTTTTATTCTTGCATGAATTTACTTCTTGAAAGCAGTTTCCAACACAAGAAAAGGGAATCCAAAGAAAGTCCACTGGTCTTGGTGTGTCGAGCAGATAGAAGCTGTACTATATAGAAGCTGAGGTGGCTAGAATTTAAGGACAATGCATTGAAGTGGGGGACTGCACAGAGAAGGAGGGAGCTTGGGAGATCTGTAGAGGAGTCCCTTCAAATCTTTTGCTGAGTACTGATCTGTGCATGCATGGGTGGACGTGACCTGAGGTCAGAGAAAACTACTTCCTGGAGCTCGCACGGGACTGAGGATAGTCTATGTTCCTACCAATCAGAGCGGTAGCTGGGGCACCTGGCAGAATTCTCAGAAGGACATTTCTTTCGTTATCACTACTTAGTTAGCCCTAGGCAGTTCTGGACCTGACATAGGCGCTTAAAAGCGAGCATCAAAAGGATCCAGTTAACTTAACTGTATGCCAAAACAAAACCCAACATTAAACAAATATAACAAGATCTAGCAACCAACAAAGCAAAATTCACAGTATCCGGCATCCAAAAATAAAAACAAATTTTTTACCAGGTTAAGAAATTTAAAAAGCAATCTCATCTATAATTGCATCAAAGGGAATAAAATACCCAGGAATAAATTTAACCAAGGAAGTGAAAGACCTATACACTGAAAACTACAATACTGATGAAAGAAATCGAGGATGACACAAATAAATGGAAAGATAACCCATGTTGGTTAAGTGGAAGAATTAATATTGTTAAAATGTCCACACTACCCCAGCAATCTACAGATTTAATGCAATCCCTATTAAAATTCCAGTGACATTTTTCACAGAAATAGAGAAGACAATTCTGTAATGTGTATGGAACCACAAAAGACCCCGAACAGCAATGCCGTCCTGAGAAAGAATGACAAAAATGGCATCACTCTTTCTGATTTCAGTCTACTCTCCAAGCTCACAGTAAAACGGTGTGGTACTGGAGGAAGAAGGGGTCCAAGAGGATTTTGAAGGTGCACTAGAGAAAAGAAGCCTTTGATTACATCAGAGAAAATTGTGAGTTGTCTATTTTTGCCTATTTATAGCATATTTTCCACCAATGAAGAAACTCAACTGGAAAAGCTATTACTGCATATTAATCAAGCCGATTTTAGGGCCCAGTAAGCCGGCCTCAGTTTTCACATCCACTAGCACTGTCGAGTATGCTTTCAACAGACATTATCAGTTAACTGGTAAGATACAAATTCTTTTTGTATTTTGTAACTTACATGAGAAAACACACCTAAGAAATGACTTTATTTGTCCACAGGACAGCCCTCACTGGCCACAAGCTTACCAATTTCATCTCTGGCTAGTGCTCCCCAGGACACATTTTGTGCTCTGAACAGAGTGGCCACTTCACCATGTATGACGATCCTAGACTTATTCCTTTCTCTGGGGCCTGGAAGCTGAGGTAATCTGACTTTACCACATAGCTGATTGCCTTTCAGCAGGGCATAATCTCTCCAAGCCTCATTTTTTTTTTTCATTTGGAAAATGGGGAAAATAATACTTAACTCATCAAATTTTTTGTGAGGAATAGTATGTGTAAAATGCTTCACATTGTGCCTGGCACGTGGTAGGCAGTCCGTGTTACTTTCGGGTCCAGCTGAGATAATACAGTTAATTATGCAACTTTGAATAGTGATTGAGCTTGCTCCACACAGAGCCTTTTAGCATTTCTGTGACTCACTGAAAGCATCACAGTTACGACTACAATTCTTAGTGTTTACAGGAACTTGGAAAAGAACGACTTCACCGAGGCCTTACCTGAAGTAACTGGCAGAACCAAGCCCTAGGTCTTTTGATCCCAAACCCATGTTCCTTCTGATGCTTTGCATCAATACCCTCCCCATCTCGCCCCTGAAATCTTTCGAACCATACTCTTTTCTCTTCTCAAAAGAGAAACAGTTATGGTTCTTAACCTTCCGTTTCGTGCTTGATCCAATAATGGCTCCCATTGCTGTATTTCCTGTGTGCGTATCCTGACTCCTCAACTAAGTTCCGTGAGTATCTGAAGATAGGGACTGTGGTCTGTTTCAGTTGTTTGGCCCCGAGTCCTCACAGCCTATCTAACACAGACCCAATGCTCAGGAAATGTGAATTCAGCTCCCTCGCTCCCTCAAAACCCATTCAGGCTATGAGAAAATCCATAGCTGTCTAGGTGAGATGAATATTGTGAGGAGAATTAATTGTTCAGTGACATTTTTGAAAAGCAGGAGCCCCTAAACTTCATAGAATTCAAAAAGAAAAAACTTAATGAAGGCTATTGAAGTCAGAGGTACCTTTAAATATTTCAGCCCTGGAATTACTATGTCAAGCATTCCGCTTGCACTCAGGTAATTGCTCTAAGCTGATTCATGAAAGGCTGGGAAACATCTGGTCATGAAATGACCCAGAAAGTTCAACTTACCTGCTAGAACTAGGTCATATTGTAAGTCTTCAGAAAAATTACATCTCCATATGGAGAGAACGCTAATAATAGCTAACTTTAATGAATGCCTACATACTAGGCATGTGCTCAATGCTTGAATTATTGGATTTTAAACAAACTGACTTTAAGGCATCATTTACATACAACACAAATTGCTAGTTTACAGTGTACAGTTCCAGTTTTGAAAAATGTATACATATACCCGTATAACCATCACTACAGTTAAGATTCTACTGAATATCCATTGTTATTGCTGAGTGATCTATCCCACTGCATGGATGTATTACAATTTGTTTACCTATTTATCTGTTGGTAGACATCCATTTTGGTGCTATAATGAATAAAAGTGCTTTGAACATTGTGTGGACATGTTTTCATTTCTCTGGGGTAAAGACACAAGAGTGCAATCGCAGGGTCCCATGGGAAATATATGTTTAATTTTATAAGGAACTGTCAAATTGTTTTCTAAAGTGGCTGCTCTACTGTATATTCCTACCAGTAAGGTATGACAACTCCCGTTGCTCCCCGTCCTTGCCAGCACTAGGTATTGTTGGTTCTTTTGTCCCCCTTCTGTTTGTTGTTTACTATGCTAGAGTTTAAACCTACTAAAATTTACCTGAACAGTTCCGCGAGTTTTGACACACACATTTGTGTAGCCATGACAAACATCAGGAGATAGAAGAGTTTCACCACCACAAAAAATGCCCACATGTTCTTTTCCAGTCAATCCCTCTTCTCCCTCCTGCCCCTGTTCTTGTTTTCCAGAATGTCATAAAAATGAGATCACACAGTATGGAGTCTGAGTCTGACTTCTTGCTAAAGCAGAGTGAGTTGCAAATCATTCATGTGTATTAGTAACGCACTTCCCACTTCACCATATGGGAAATTCCCTATTTCATGGTATCATACTGTTCACCATTTGGAGAATGTTTGGATAGGTTGCTGGCTTTTAGCAATTACAAATAAGGCCCCTGTAAAAATTTGTGTACAGATTTGTGTGTGAACATGTTCTTGCTTCACTTGGGATAGTCGAATTATATGACAAGGGTATGTTTAACTTGAAAAGAAACTGTTAACCTTTTCCAAAGTGACTGCATCATTTTGCATTCCCACTAGCAATGTGAGAGTTCTAGTTACTGCACATCTTCACTGGCATTTGGTGCTCAGGTATTTTTAGTTTTAACCATTTTAATAGGTGTGTAGTAGTATCTCATTGTGGTTTTAATTTACATTTCCCTAATTAGCAATGATGTTGAGCATCTTTACAGGAGTTTATCGGCCATTAGCTTATCTTCTTTGGTGAAACGTTTGTTCAAACCTTTTGCCTGTAAGAAAATTGGTTTCTTTTTTATTATTGAGTTTTAAGGGTTCTTTGTGTTTCTAGATACAAGTTTTCATGTGACTTGCAAATATCTTCTCCCAGTCTGTGTTTCTTTCCATTCTCTTAATAGTCTATTGAAAAGCAGAAGTTCTTAATTGTGATAAAGTCTAACTTTTCAATCTTTTCTTTTATGCATCATGATTTTGGTATTATATCGAAGAAATTTTTGCCTAACACAAGGTCATAAAGTTTTTCCTATATTTTATTTGACAGGTTTTATAGTTTTTGGCTTTATACTTAGATTTAGGCTCATGACCTGTTTTAATTTCTGTAATGTGTGCAAGGTATGAATCAAAGCTTTGTTTGGTTGGTTTTTGCATCAGGATACCAAATTGTTCCAGCACCATTTGCTGAAAAGACTATCCTTTTTCTCCTAAAATGCTTTCACAGTTCCATGGAAAATCAATTGCCCTTATATGTATCAGTATCTCCCTGGACTCTGTGTGCTATTGATTTATGTGCCTATTCTTTCTCCAATACCACAATGTCTTGATTACTGTAGGTTTAGATTAAGTCTTAAAAATCAGGTAATGTATCCTCTAGGTTCTAGTTCTTTTTGCTTCTCCATATAAATTTTAGAAAAAGTTTATTGATATCTACCAAATATCCTCCTGCAAAAACATATAACCTCCTGGAACTGAATCAGGAAAAAATAGAGGGGCGCCTGGGTGGCTCAGTCGGTTAAGTGACTGCCTTCAGCTCAGGTCATGATCCTGGAGTCCCGGGATCGAGTCCCGCATCGGGCTCCACGCTCAGCGAGGAGCCTGCTTCTCCCTCTAACCCTCCCCCTTCTCATGTACTCTCTCTCTCTCTCATTCTCATTCTCTCAAAATAAATAAATAAATCTTTAAAAAAAAAAAGGAAAAAATAGAAAATTTGAGGGATTTCCAACAATGAAATTGAATCAGTAATCAAAAAACTCTCAAGAAACAAAAATCCAGGACCAAGATGGTTTCACACGTGAATTCTACCAAACATTTAAAGAAGAGTTAATACCTATTTTTCTCAAACTATTCCAAAATATTAGGAAACTGAATCCAACAATACATTAAAAAAATCATGCACCACAATCCAGTGCAATTCATTCCTGGTATGCATGGGTGGTCCAATATTTGCAAGTCAATCAATGTGATACATCACATTAACAAGAAAAAAAGGATAAAAACTGCATGATCATTGTAATAGATACAAAAGAGCATTTGACAAAGTATAACATCCATTCATGGTAAAAACCCTCAACAGAGTAGGTTTAGAGGGAACATACCTCAACATAATAAAGGCCCATCTATGAAAAACCCACAGCTAACATCATGCTCAATGGTGAAAAACTGAGAACTTTTCCCCTAAGATCAGGAATAAGACAAGGATGTCTACTCTCACCATTTGTATTCCACATAGTACTAGAAGTCCTAGCCACAGTAATCAGACAAGAAAAAGAAATAAAAGATATTCAAATTGGTAAGGAAGAAGTAAACTTTCACTATTTGCAGGTGATATGTTCCAATATATATAAAAAAACCTTAAAACTCCATCAAAAAACTACTAGAACTGATAAATGAACTCAGTAAGGTTGCAGCATACAAAATCAATATACAGAAATCCACTGCATTTCTATACACTAATAATGAAGTAGCAGGGAGAGAAATTAAGAAACAATCCCATTTACATTTACATCAAAAAGAATAAAATACCTAGGAATAAACTTAACCAACAAGGTGAAAGACCTGATTCCAAAAACTATAAAACACTGATGAAAGAAACTGAATACACAAACATATGGAAAGACATTCCCTCATGGATTGAAAGAACCACTATTGTTAAAATGTGCATACTACCCAAAGCAATCTACAGAGTTAACGCAATCCCTATCAAAACACCAACAGCATTTTTCCTAGAACTAGAATAACCCTAAAATTTGTATGGAACCACAAAAGACCCCAAATAGCCAAAGCAATCTTGAAAAAGAACAAAGCTGGAGGTATCACAATCCCAGATTTCAAAATATACTACAAAGCTATACTAAATCAAGACAGTATAGTACTAGCACAAAACCAGACACATAGTTCAATGGAACAGAATAGAGACCCCAGAAATAAACCCATGCTTATATGGTCAATTAATCTTTGACAAAGGAGGCAAGAATATGCAATGTGAAAAGGCAGTCTCTTTAACAAAGGATGTTGGGAAAACTGGACAGCTACATGCAAAAGAGTGAAACTGGATCACTTTCTTACACTATCTACAAAAATAAACTCAAAATGGATTAAAGACCTAAATGTGAGACCTGAAACCATAAAAGTCCTAGAAGAGAACACAGGCAGTAATTTCTCTGACATCACCTATAGCAATATTTTTCTAGGTATGTCTCCTGAGGCAAGGAATACAAATAAAAAATGAGCTATTGGGACTATATCAAAATAAAAAGGAAACAATCAGCAAAACTAAGGGCAACCTACAGAATGGGAAAATATACTTGCAAATGACATATCCAAAAAAGGGCTAGTGTCCAAAATATATAAAGAACAATTACAACTCAATTCCCCCAAAACAAATAACCCGGTTAAAAAAATGGGCAGAAGACATGAATAGACATGTTTCCAAAGAAGACATCCAGATGGCCAACAGACACATGAAAAGGGGCTTAACATCACTCATCATCACGGAAACGCAAAACAAAACCACAATGGGATATCACTTTACACCTGTCAGAATGGCTGAAATAAAAAATACAAGAAACAAGTGTTGACAAGGATGCGGAGGAAAAGAAACCCTCCTGCACCACTGGTGGGAATGCAAACTGGTACAGCCACTGTGGAAAACAGTACAGAGGTTCCTCAAAAAGTTAAAAATATAATTACCATATGACTCAGCAATTTCACTACTGGGTATTTACCCAAAGAATAGGAAAACACTAATTTGAAAAGATACACTTTTACTGCAGCATTATTTACAATAGCCAAACTATGGAAGCAGCCCAAGTGCCCATGGATAAGTGAATGGATAAAGATGTCTCACACACACACACACACACACACACACACACACACACACAGAGGAATATTACTCAGCTATAAAAAAGAATGACATCTTGCCATTTCAACAACATGGAGGGTATAATGCTAAGTGAAAGCATAGCAAGGAAAACTAAGAGTCTAAAGTAACTGGAGTAGAGCAATCGATGGGAAGAGAGAGAGAGTAAATGAGAACGGTGAGGAAGCTAACAAACTGGATTATTTTAGACAACGTTGAGAAATTCTGACTTTATTCTAAGTGTGATGGGAAGCCATTGAAGGATTAAGAGCATGTACAATGACCATTATAGTTTATTCTTTAAAAGGATGACAAAGTCCTTACCCCCACGGGGGAGTTAGACAATAAACAAATACACAAACAAAAAAACATATATGCATAAAAATGCCGAGTAGTAATCACGGTTCTGAAGCGACAGGATCACTGCTATGTGGAAGACAGGCTACAGAATGGTGTGAGTGGAAGCATGAGTGGGAGCCGGGCACCGGTTAGGAAGCTAGATGGTGGCTAGGGAGAGAAGATTAAAAGTTCTCTTTTGGATATGCCGGGTTTGAGATACTATTTGACATCCAAATACAAAGTCACTTAGGCACTCACTCATTCACTCAGTAAATAGTTATAAGCACTACTGTGTACCCCCAGGCACTCTTCCAGTTGCTGGGATTATTGTAGTACATAAAAAGCCTGCCTAGAAGTGTTAGCTAACTGTGGTGGTAATCCTGTTGCCTTACCTGGTATATCCAATCAACATCTCTCACCCCTCAAAAACACAGTGTTACATGTCAATGACATCTCAGTGGAAAAAGGCTGCCTTTGTGGAGTTTATCTTCCGGTAGGGTGGGGAGAAACAACAAGCAAGTCTAAGTCCGTGGGGTCAGTGCTAGGAGGGAAGGTGAAGCTGAGTGAAGGGGATAGGGAGTGGGGAGGCGGAGAACAGGCTGCCATTTCAGAGTGGAAAGGATAAGCCTCTCTAAGATAAGATCTGAGCAGGCCTGAAGAGGTGAGGGAGTGAACCCAGAACTAGCTGGGGAGAACGGGAGGCAGATGCAGACAGAATAGAGCCTAAGAGTCGTGAGACAACAGGTGCTTGGCAGGCTCGAGGAACAGTGAAGGACAGCAGTGCCTCTGGAGTGACGCACATGAGGGGTGCCAGAAGATAGTCATAAGAAATAGGAGGAGGCCATCATGAATGTTGCAGGGACCCGCCTGGTTTTCACTGAGCCAGAAGCACTGGAGGGATGAGAGCAGAGGAGGGCCATGAGCTGTTAAAATCGTCACTCAGGCTGCTGTGTCTGTGTGTGTGGAGGAGGCTAAGGGAGTTTAGGGTGGAAACAGGCAGGAAGCTTGTGTAAGAGTCTAGGGAAGAGGTGGCTGTGGTTTGGCACAGCGCAGCGCAGTAAAGGTGGTGAGGACAATTTGATTGGGGATAGAAAGGGGAAGCACCCAAGATTTGCATGTGGAATGGATATAGTGTATGTGAGAGGGGATGGTGCCAAGGCTTCTGTGTGGCTTGGATGACTCGGAGGGAGGGGATTCCTAATCACTGAGAGGGTTAAGTCTATAAAAGGAGCAGGGTGGCTGGCGGAGCCAGGAGTCTGCTTTGGATGTCTTCAGTCTAGAGACCATCTGCAGTAATGAGTCAGATACAGCAGGTAGGTCTGGATAGGAAATCTGGGAACCATCAGTCTACCCAAGTCCTGAGCCTGGGTGAGATTACCTGGGGGCGAGTGGAAAGAGGAGAGGCTGAGATGGAATAGGGCTCCTTCCACGGAGCTTCCATTCCACAGGAAGGGACAGAAAATGGTCACAAATATGTGATAGGTGCAATGTAAAGAAATAAGGCCAAGGAATGCACTAGAGGATGATGGTTGGTATGTGTCTGGGTATGTTATTTGTCTATGTGTCACAGATGCAATTAAATATATGAGTCTGGAACTGTATATGAAATAGTCTGGATATATAAATTTAATAGTCACCAACATGTTGAACTCAAGACTGGACAGGATCACTCCAAGAACGGAGGTTGATAAATCTAAAAATCTGAGAACTGAGCCCTAGGAGTTTCCAACATTTACAGTGGAACTTGCTATAATGGGTTTTGCTTTCTGAAATTTATGCAGAAGGTGGGTTGTCAACAGGGCAGCCCTCTCTCCAAGCCGCTGACTGAACTGCTACTGTTTGCTCAATCTTTAGACCAGCTTGGAGGTGTTCTTCCTATGTTTTCCTCAGACTCCCACATCAGAACCAACTGAGGAGCTTGTTAAAAATGAAGATTCCATGTCCCTCCCCAATTCCCCGAACCGACCTCTGGGATTAGACCCAGAGAAAACAAACCACAGATGATTTTCATGACCACGAAGGTTGGAAGCCACTGCATCAAAGGCAGGGAGGAAAAATAGAAGACAATTCGAGTGAAGGGAAACAAGACATGGTTAGGTTAAGACTGACTCAGTCTGTGGCCAGAGGGGAGCTCCTGAAGGTGCTGAGGACGGAGCTCTAGGATCAGATCCTCACGCTGTGTGGAGGAGCTGTGGTGGGGAGACAGAACATGGAAATGCACATTCGGCTCCTGAATTATACTTACTGCTATAGTCAGGCCTATCAGGATTGGAATTCCTCAGTTCTTCAAATGTTTTAGAATGTTTTTATAGGAATGAGCTGACTTTTTAAGAAAAAAAACTATGTTAGCTTTTTTAATCTTCTGTGTTTTGTGCTGAAGGAGGGAGGAAAAATAATTATTTGGGCTAAAACAAACTGTTCCCAGCATAAGACAGAATTAGGCCTTATTCTAGAAATGGAAGGCTCATCATAATTCTTTCAATTAGAAAGGTGTCTCGTCGACATCTTCTATTATAGTGCTAAGTGCAACAGAGCAAAGAATCCATATCTAAATCATAAATCATTATACTCCACTCCACTCTGGAGGCTGAATATATAGACATTATTAAGGAAAACAACTGAACAGATTTATTTAGAGGCCACTTGTTAAGGCACGCTTTAAAACAAAACACTTTTGTGTATACAAAAATAGAGCCGACTTCATATTTTGATTTATGAAAAATAAATTTATTACATAACACCTTGTTTTTAACAATGTTCAATTTTTTTTTAAATTCAGAATACTTGTGTCATTCATGTAAAATAGTTTGATACAGTACATTGTATGTTATAGGTTTTTTTTTTTTCCTCAAAAATTCTAAGGCTCTCCTACTCCTTCTCCTTTGCTGAAGTAAGGGCACCCTAAACAACGTGCGAACAAGTTTTAAAAAGTAAAATTAACTGAACAAAATTTTAATAGCACTACACCAACCAGCTTTAAAATCAAGACAAAATATCTGAATCGGATGCCGCACCTTTCAGAGGAAGTTATCATTCATGCTTTTTTCATCTTAAAGCATGCTCACTAATCAGCAACACCAACAGGAAAAATAAAACACTGTCTATGACAATCATTTCAGTTTGTTTGCTGAACCAAACAGGTTTATATCAATGACAACATATTTAATTACTATCAAATAGCAGCTTTAATACCAGTCAAGTCATAGATTGAAAACAAAAACAAACTTATAAGTTGGAAATTAATCTTTGGGAGTTTTGAAACCTTTCTGGAAAAACTATGTGGCTTTTGTACTTTCAAAAAAACCCAAGCAACAGTCTTGGTCAAAAAACACTGATTAATGTAGAAAATGAATCAACCCACTGATAAGACACTAAAATGAAAGGTGTACCAAAATAATCTCACTTTGAGTCTTGGTTATTTTGTTGAGTTAACATATACTGTATGTTTCAAGTACCAGTTAAACTTCTGTGTGTGTGTGTGTGTGTGTGTGTACTATTGGTCAGATAATGTTGTTACACTGAAAGAATTCACCACATACAAGACAAATGCTCGCCCCTAGCACATTTCACAGCTTCAACTGCTACAGACTGTCACTGAAAAAAATGCATTGGTCAGTCTGAACCATGTCAAGTAAACTATGGAAGTAGCAAATCCACAACACAAACTGTGCTAGCACTTTCTTTCAAGTCTAACTCCAAAACAGGTACAACTTGGAAGCCACTACCCCGGTCTGTGAAAGGTGGTGGAACTTGGCTGCTGGGCAGTCTGAGGATGTGGGTGTACAGTACATTCCATGGCCCGTACCAGGTTCCCGCAGAGAGCCGCACCGTCAGTCCTGCAGCGCCAGCAACAGTGCTTGACAACATTCCAGCGCAGCTCAGTACCGGTGTGTCTGATGCGAGTACTGTGGAGGCTGCTGGGAGGTAGTTGAGTATCCCATGCTGCTCTGTGGCTGTGATGTGCTTGGTCCAGGGTTGGGATAGGCAGCATGTGGATTGGAACGCTGCAAAAGAAGAACGAGCGAGAAATGAGAGTCAGGTGTTTCTAAGAGATGGCTCTGCCCCGAGCCAGTGAGGCTTAGGTTTGCAATGGCATTTATTTCAAGGCAGTAACAATTAAGAAGTCTTGTGCCATGTACTAGGCTTTAGAATGACAATGACAAAAACCCCCAATCTTTCAATATCAACTAAGGTCAGAAGTATTGTCAGTAAATAACATTAAGCTGGGTCTTATTTCTATGTAGTGCAGTTCATTGTTTTTCTATAGCAGTAATCCCCCTTTTAAGCTGTTTTGTAACTACCTGATAAGTAGTAATTAATTTGCTTGAGATGTTTATACATGAACTTAATGATATATATACTAAGAAATTCAAAGCTAATTGACATGCTAGTTTCTTCAACAGAAGCCTCCCAGCACATGTGTGACTAAAGAATAAAAATGAATAGGACAAGAAAAGGCAGCGCAGAACCATTTTCTTTGGTATTAAATATTTTTATGCCCTTTAATGAATCATTTTCTGCAACAAGTTATAAACAAAAGTTTATAATTATATATAGCGCTTTTTTTGTGTTCAGGTACCATTAGAATCGCTTTCCATATATTATCTCATTTAATTTTGAAAACGAACCTACGGTTGTAGGTGCTATTTTTAATCTCCATTTGACCAATGAGGTTACAAAGAGATTAATCCTTGCCATCATCCACTTCTACAAGTGAGAAAACTGAGAACATCTGAATTACTTACTCAAGGTTACCCAAAGTCAGCGGCTGGGCTGGGATCTGAAAGCCTGTGTTCTTTTTATGATTTTATTTATTTATGTGAGAGAGAAAGCAAGAGAGAGCACAACCGGGGGGGGGGGGGGGGGGGGGGGGGGGGGGCAGAGGCAGAGAGAGAAGCAGATCCCCCGCTGAGGAGGGAGCTCAACTTGGGGCTAGATTCCCAGGACCCTGGATCATGACCTGAGCTGAAAGCAGATGCTTAACCAACTGAGCCACCCAGGCGCCCCTGAAAGCCTGTGTCCTTCATCATTCTTGGTATACTGTTGTTTGAAAACAATACACAGCATTGATTGAGCTCCTACCACAAGTCAGGGGCTAGGGTTTATTACGTCTACTCCTACAAGAACTACAAGTAAGGCTTGGCTAGTCTCATTTTACAGATGAAAAACTAAAGCAGGAAATGTTATATTATTTGTCCAAGGTCACACAGTTAATAAATGGCAGGATTTAAGTTTGATCATTCTAGGTCTGTCTAATTCAAAAGTCAGTAGGTACCCTGTACTGTACCATACTCAGTACTTTTCCATGTCAATAACACTCACGTCAGTATATTTCCCCAGGTACATAAAGGTCAGCATTTTCTTAGTTATACTGCATTTTCCAAAGGTCACAAACCCATATACAAATACTGATATGGCAAGTCAGTACAAAATAAATTGGAAATACCTGATAGTCTGAGGTCATGATTAGTCCACCTGAGGTAGTGGTAGGAGGAACAACTCTCACTTTTTTCAACGGGGGTCCCTGTGTATGACTGCTGTCTTGATTCCCTGGGTGACCAGTTCCATTAGTATGGTTATTGCCCTGCTGCTGCTGCTGGTTCTTCTCAATTGGTTAAACAGAAAAATAAAGTTCAACTCAGAAGGAGAACCAAATACAAACAAGAAAATGTTATGGTAGCATTGAATAAAACAAGAAGCAGCCAAATGTACTTTAATACTTACTTTGTCTCCTTTGTCATCAGGTTCTTCTTCGGTTAAAAATTCTCGTTTTGGGTAAGGGATTTGACAACCGGCAAAAACGCTGCTCACAAGAAAAAAGAAAAACGATTTCTGGTATGCCAATCAATATTTCAGATGCTTCATTTTATTCTTCTACAATGGACTTTGTTTCCATATTTGTAAAATAAGCACCTTTCATGCAACTGTGACAAGATGAATCTTTTCTTCTAATCAGTGACATTATAGCAGGCCATGGGAGGACTTTTCATTGTATAAAAATAATGAATAATCATCGAATATGACTCAACTTTCTTTTATCCCAGCCTCACTCTTTTATTATTACAACCCAAATACAGATTCCAGAGGAAATGTCACTATTCGAACACAATTTTTTTTTTTTTTAACTCTCCCTTCTACACATAAAATAAAAGGTGACATGGGGAACACAAATTTATTTGGGAATGGGATTTGCAATTGGAACATAAAACTGTAACTGCAAGCAGTGGGCAATCTCAGTGAGTCTGAGTGAGCTACAGCATGCATAATCAACCTGCCACTGAGTAACTGGCGCCCCACCGAAACTAAAGATGGCAAGGTTTCATAAAGCAAGACATGAACAGGAGTGGTTCTTACCCATAAAAGCCCGAAATGACACCTCAGTCATCAGAACTCATTTTTTGCTTGTCATTGGGATTTCCCTGGGTCCCCATGTAAGAGGAGTGGCAAGTTGGAGTTGACAACTCAAACAAGCATGCTCCAAAAAATTCTACCATGCTGGTGAGGTAATAAATTGATCACTTACTCTGATGTAGGAAGTGGATCTTCTAAGAAATAGGGATCCTGCATAGCCTGTTCTGAGGTAATTCGCTTTATTGGGTCCATGGTAAGCAACTTCTGAAGCTGAAACCATAAATCATAAAAACATTACTGTGTTACTTCTCATAGTTATATCCTTGGCCATATGTGGGACGTATATGTTTTTTGATGAAAACACCACAATCTGAAGGATATTTATTCCCCCAAATTAACAACAGAAAAACTTGATTATTACATTTAATGTAGTAATTCACATTCAGTCATTCTAATAATCATGATCTTACTTGGTTCTTCTATTAAGAAGTAATTATACTTACTTCTTACTCTAAACCAATGACCTATATTATGCAGACTGCTTTGTCCAGTTTAGAACAGGACTAAAATCTTGTATTTTCTATTCCTTTTTTATTAAGGGGAAAATTATTATAACACAAATAATACACTAGCCACATGGGGCTATTTAGATTTAAAGCCAAATTAACTAAAACCAAATTAAACTTAAATCAATTTCTCAGTCATATCAGGTGCATTTCTAGAGCTCAAGAGCCACATGTGGCTAGAAGCTCCCTACTGGACAGCACAGATCATCAGAGAAAGCTCTCCTGGCCAGTGCTATCCTAGTCTAAATAAATATGGTGCTTGATACAGAACTTGTAAAGTACAGAGGGGTTATGAATGGAGATTCGAAGGATACCACTTGGGTTCAAGTCTTGACATTTATTAGATGAGTGACTTTGGACAAGTTGCTTAATCTCTTTGTAACCTCATTTGTCAAATGGAGATTAAAAATAGCACCTACACCCATAGGTTTGTTTTCAAAATTAAATGAGATAATATATGGAAAGCAATTCTAATGGTACCTGAACACAAAAAAAGCACTATGTGTTAGCTGCCATTATTATTATTATTATTGTTATTATTATTTTGCTACCTACAGAAATGTCACACTAATGTCAAAATTCAGTATTTTTTGGTAAAAACATAGTTTACTTAAGACTTTATGAACTAGAATATTTGATTTGATTTATTTTTATTTATTTTATTTATTTATTTTAGAACATTTGATTTTAGTAGGTGATTAAAGAGCTTATCTAAGTAGTGGTCTCTCAGCTTATCCTCTGATCTAACACGGTGGTTTTCAGACTTCACAGTACATCAGAACTGTCCCTGGAGCACTTCTGAAAGCAGACTGCTAGGCCCCACTCTCAGAGCTCTGACTGGGATATCTGCGCAGGAGTCTGAGGAGTGGCCTTTCTACCAACTTCTCAGGTGACTCTAGTGCTGTGGACTGGGACACCTTACTTGAACACCAACAGATGCGTTGAGACTTGATGGGAGATGACACAATCAGAGGACAGAACGACATACAATATTGAAAAATACAGAGGAAACGCTGGAACGGTAAGATTTAAATTTAATTTTGATGATCTGATATTTCAGTGGAAGCACCACTTTATTTTTAGAGTTGAAAGGAAAAGCATGGATTTGCCATTTAAAATGCTCAACAGTTTTATAGGAGTTACATTAGAGCTTTCAGATGGGCCCACCCAAGATAGGTCACCGCAGTAAAAACAAGCAACTAAGCTGTGAGGGAAGTATATCTCTGGAATTTCAGTGATGATGGTTGTGAGAGTCACTTTAGACTACACCGAATAGCAGCAAGTTGGAGGTAAGTAAGAGCAAGTCCCCTGAACTGTGACTTTTGGTCTACCACTATAATCATTGTTTTGTTAGAATAAGTAAGTCCATAATTTTGAAGGATCTAACTTACCTTCCTATTTGGGTTCTGTTGTAAGTACATTATAAGAAACCATTATTTGGATAATAATATATTGTGTGGTAATAAGATAGGTTAGGCCCTGCTTTTTAAGTTGCTGATATGAAATACAGGACATATGACATGATATAAAAATAAACAGAAGGTGTAGAAGCAGAAGCAGCAGACAGAGAAGAAAAAGCAGAAACAGAAGACATGTTTGCAAGTGGCCTGCTACTGTAATAAAGGAAAATATAACACTTTCAAGACAAAAAAATTCCCATTTAATGAACTCGTTTAAAAATATTGAGAATAAAGGATTAAAAGAATTTTAAGCCAAATACCTGTTCCCCAAAATTTCCCCTTTGTATGTTATATAACTTAAAAAAAACCCCATAAAACTGAAAATCATTTTTAATTGTTATGATGTAAAAATGGAAATTTTACTGTAAACAAATTTAAGTTGGCAAGTTGAATATAATGTCATAAATTACAATAGCACATGGATTCATTTAGATTCTAAGTCAAACTATTTTTCCATTATACAGTAATAAATACTGCATCTCTCATATTCTTCCAGAAAAAGCAAATAATGCGTACCATCACTGAAGGACTTCTAATACCCAAGTCTGTAAGAGTATCTTGGGAGTTAAAAATTTTATAAATAATCTTTCAAAGAGTTGAAATACAAAATAATCTATAAAAGTTACTTCTGAGTAGTGGGATGGTTTTCTTTTAGATTCTTCTCTGAAATTTTTGAAATTTTAAAATAATCGATGAAAACCAATAAAAGTAATTTTAAAAATGTTCTTCACAGACTTGGTACAATAACTATCTTTAAAACTTTTTTTTTTAAGATTTTATTTATTTATTTGACAGAGAGAGAGAGAGAGAGGGCACAAGCAGGGGGAGCAGCAGAGGGAGAGGGAGTAGCAGGCTCTCCACTGAGCAAAGAGCCTGATGCGGGGCTCAATCCCAGGACCCCGGATCATGACCTGAGCCGAAGGCAGCCACCCAACTGACTGAGCCACCAGGCGCCCCACAATAACTCTCTTTAAAAAATCTAATGTAACCAAACATTAGTCTGTTAAACCATGTTATGGGTTTGGAAAAACAAGTGTTTTTATGCCTTTCCTAATATGCAGCAACAAGATGTCTGCATTTACCATTAAAGTACTCTAAGAGTGCTAAATTACAGTATAAACTGACCCCAAAAAACCTCTGGTTAGCTAATCAGTGAAAAAAATTTTATTATTGTTCTCTAAAGCTTACCAAGTGGAATGCTTTACTATCTGGTTTAACTTTATGTTTTTCCATATACTTGATAAGGCTGCAGTTGGTATACCTGAAAGAGAAATACTATGAAATATCTACATTAGATTTTGAGGTTAATTTTACATTGGCTGAAGTTTTTCCAAACAATTATTTTAATCACAACCGATAAAGAATATTTATTGAAAATGGCATAATCGGCATAACATTAGCTCAATTTCATATTTCATTCAATATTCACACTAGTCACCTATGAATGGATACCACTGAGTAAACACAGGATAATTTCATAAATAATACATACTGAATAGTTATTTTTTTATAAGACTGTTATCTCAACAACTCTCTTAAATAACATATGGGTCAAATGTTTAATTCAGCCTTACTAGTAAGTTTAAAATAAATTTAAAATTTTAAAAAATTTGTTATAGACCTATAAACTGTCCTCTCCCAATGCTCTGATCTTGCATTGTAAATAAATGAAATATTCCTTCTTCTCTATTAAAACTTGCTTAAAATGATGACACAACCCAGGTGGGTGGGCAACTGATGGCTAGCAAGGTTGCTTATTTCTTGACTGAAAAAAGCAACCTTACTGCTTCAGCTGTGATCCCTTCCATTAATGCTCGCTTCCAGAAAGTAATTAAGTATGGTAAGAGTTTCTTTCTCATATCCAAATCAGCTGCTAAAATTAGCTGTTTACCTTCTTTATATCACTTAAACATCTTAAAAGATAAAATATTTATTAAGTAAAGAAGAAAAATTATTTATTAGACTAAGCTTATGTTCAGTATTCTGTTGAGTATTCAATCTTATCCTGAGGATTCTGGAAAAGCAAAAATCAACAAAGGATCTACTTTCTTTCCAACTTACGTATTTCTTCTGAAATCTTTCATTAATGTTGAATGTTCAGGCATCTTTTTTATATCTTCCCAATCTTTATCTGTGAAATACATTGATAAAATTTTATGTTGTCTAGGTTCCTATTCTTAAGAATTAAAAAAAAGTTACCTCAATTTCATCACATGTCCTATACACTTTGAACCTCCAATGAAAGCACAGACCTCAAATAAATTACTATAGTAAATATCTTATCTTGACCTATAAATACAATTCTCATCCCTTGTATAGCATTAGATCTCTAGTTTATCTATTTAGTACTTACTTTCTATGTAATTTACTATAAGTTACCTCAATTTCTGTAAGTAGAGAGGAATAAGTTATTAATATATATTTCTATTTCTGTTTGTAAAACCACTTTTTCCCCTTTCCACCCAATTTCTTAGTTAAATCAGCAACCAGTGTCTTCAATGACAAATGTGTTATCTTTCCCCTCTGTAGCTGTAAGATGCACTTTTTTTTTTACATGGCCCTCCTTATGTTCACTTTATTAAATACACTGTTTTTACAGCAGCATTCAATGCGAGCAGCAACAACTGTCTGGAATAGAACAGGGTAGGACATAACTAGTACGCAAATAAGTCAGCTGGTGGCTTGGCTAGTTTCGGTACCATTGATAAAAACACCCCCAGCTGCTTACATTAGGCAGAAAATGTTTCAGGTGGTTTGCTGGCCTTAGAGTTGCTCAGACAACACATGCTAGAGGGCTAGTTTTCGTCATCACTGTCAACAGCCTTGTGCGGAAAGACTACTAGCCGCTACTACAACAGGTAGCTTCACCGCACGTTTAGCTTTTAAATGACCTTTAGACATCTGCCTTCAACTTACTTATACAGATTTGTGCAACCTAGCCTCCAAAGATATCACACTGTAAAGTCAACTAAATATATACTTTAAACTCCTATATGGGATTTTCTCCTTAATTATTTCCTTGCTCCAATTTCTCTATTTTGTTAATTTCTCAAGCTAGACATCCTGAGATAATCTTTTACTTTTCCTTTAATTACATATAAAAAATTCTGTATTTGTCCTTTATTCTCCATCCTTTTCATCACTTTACACCTGGAGTACCGCTATACAGGCAAACAGCTGGCTTCCCTGACTTCAGTTACCTCTCTTTAATTGATTTTTACCTACCACAACCATACTAATCTTCCTAAAATATAACATAAACCATGTCACTAATTCTCAAGAACTTACCATGGATTCTCATTCTTTTGTACATTAAATCTAAACCCTACTGCCTGCTTTTCAACTTCCTTATAAGCTGAGCCTCCCCTAACTGTTGAATTACACATTAAAAATCATCTCCTACAGAGAGGCCACCTCCCTCTTCCACCGCCTTGTAAGCCATGTTCCTTTCTCTTGGGTCTTAGAAACGGGGGACACATTCAGAAGTCGGAAGAAAAGGCCATTCTTCTCCATCTACTCAAACCATTGCTATTATTTAAACATTCTCCTTAGAGTAGTACAATATAAACTCCAAGAAGGCAAGAATCATGCTTGTTATATTAACATTATTTTATGCATAACACAGTGCTTGGCACATGGCAGGTACTCAAATATTTAGTGAATAAATAAAATTCTCGTCACAAAAAAGCAGTCTTCACAGGCCCGTTGACCAATGCTGCAGAAAGGTAGTATCTGTGTTAACACTCCTACAAGGGAATGTGAAATTATAACTCCCAGGTATTTCTGTATTAGTCTTGAGTTACCCTGACCTGAGAAAAATTCCTAGTAAGAAACAATTTCTAATAAATACCTGACTAGCCAATATTATGTAGGTTTTTAAAGCAAAACTTCATTATTCTAGACCTCTGGGCAGAGTCTTTAGTGCCAGATGAACTACCATGCTATGGCATACATAACAAGGGATGGGGATATTGCTGAAAAACTGAGGGGTCTAACGCCTGTGATGAGACATCTAAACAACTTTCTCCCTGCTGCCAATTGGTGCAGGCAAGGTCGCTGTTCTAATAGAACACTTAAAAGAATGTTCTTACTGGCAAGGGTTATAGGGTAAAAAATTCTGTTATTCACTATAATGTGATTCTGTACAGTGCCCTATATATAACATTTAAAATTTGTATTTAAATCCCAAGTAATGGTATTATTATATGTGCTGCCAGACAAAAATACATACTACTGAATTTTATTATAGTTTCCCCTGGTAAGAACTAAAGGCACCTTTTAATTCAGATATTGCAAATATTTTATCATTTCAAATATTAAACAACAAAACAAAACAAAAAAATAAAATGAAACAAAAATATACTCCTCAAATTCAGAAAACCCATAAATATCTTTATGCTAATATGTGAACTCTATAAATTTTGCTACTTCTAAGGATCTTTGATTAATGCAAATCATAAAGAATTGAGTAAGAGTAGCTTTCATCAGCTAAAGATACACACCTTTCCAATGAAGATATCTAAGTTCAAACAACAGTGATTTAAAAACAAAAACAAAAACATAATGTGTACCTGCAGGAAATCCCATTACATTGAATATTCTGTCCAGCTGGTCATGGTGATAAGGATTACTAGTTTTGATGTCCTCTTGTCGACAGTGAAATATTGGTTCTGACGTTAGTAGTTCTGCAAATATACACCCTATAGCCCAAATATCTTTAAAATAAAAAGAAAAAAAAAAGAAAAGAAAAAAAAAGGAAAGGAAAAAAGAAAAAGAAAGGAGGAAAATAAAGTGGTTCTTTCCAAAAGAAAATGCATTTTTATCAAAGCTAATAGAGAAGAAAAGGCCTTCTCTTTTGCAAATTATAAAGCCATTTGAACAAGGGAATCTACCTAACTGCTGGTAGTTTAGCTTTGTGACAAACAGCCCTGCATCAAAACTGACAAACTGTAGATTGTCCTAGTGAATAATAATAGGTTATTTCAAAAAACCTATTCAATAGGTTTTTTCTTTCTTTTCTTTTCCTAATAAGTCATATTAATTCCTAAAGCAATTATCATTAAAAATATCATGGAATATTGTTTATAAATATATATTCCCACCCGACCCACCCCAATTTTTCATTCCCTATTACACCTCCATTCCACCCAGTGGCTTCATTCCAAGTTCAAATCAAATTAGCTAAATTTTTGGCAATTTTTAAATGCTTCAAACATTACCTTATCTGTGAGATACATACAAAGCTGCATATGGAGCACAGGAACCACAAACAAACAAAATGAAACAAAAAAATAAAACAAAAACAGAAAACCCAAATTGCTTTTGAAATTGGGCATACTTGCCAAAAACACTCAGCACAATTTTTTGAGGTAAAAATATTTTTTCTTTATCTAGTTTACACTTGCTAATTTGTAAAGTCTAATAATTATCCGCTCATGCTAGCACTAGTTAGCAAGGTGTTATTCCAATAGGAGAAAGACAATGCCTGACCTCAAATATTCTAATGAAACTGCATTTCTACTTGAAGTTTTTTGTTCAAAGTATTTCTTTATGCTACAGTAGTGTCAGATTTTGCAATTTAATAAGGACAAGAAAACAGGGAGCAAAATACTATCTTTAAGATAGGTATAAAGGGTATAAATTCACTAGAATTACTTATAAAAGCCAGGCAAAATGGATTCTTCTGTAGTACAACAAATTACTTTCATTCACTTTAAGATATAAGCCAACTTTCATTCATATTAGACTTTTACTCAATAGAACTGTTATTAATAGAGGAAAGGTCTACATGCCACTTCAGAATTTAAAACTGAAATTATTCAGTTCCTACTTTAACAAAGCCCTAAACCGGCAAAGTTAACTTCTCTACACTAAATACAATGGTGTGGCACACAGCAGTGGTTTTTGACTGATCTAACCAATACCTGTGGTAAATATAAATAACTACAGAGGGAAAAATTAAAACCACTATTTTATTAAAGCAAATTGTTCAGGTATGTTAATAATTGTCACATAAATAGAAAATGAGAAAAAATGTTAATTTATAAAATAACTCAGAATTCCCAAAATCTACAATTGGAATATAGATCTTTAATGTAAAATTATCATATTTACATATTTCAGAGTAAGAAGTTAATCATCTATTTATTAAGATTATACACCCTAACTACAAGCGAGTTTTAAAAAGGACAGTGTTTGCATATCTGTTTTCTCCCACATCAGAGAACCAAGTTAGCCAATACCACCATACAGAAAAGTATGAAGAGATACTAGCCAAGCTATTTTGTTTTTAGTATCATAAAGTAAACGGAAAAATTATTTTATGATTATTCTTTTTACATATGTACCCCATATGATAACTTGACTTATGAGAATCTTCATCAAAGGGAAGATAGGAAAGAAAGCTGTGGAGCATCACAGAAAGGGCCAATGGGTCAATTTGCATATTTAAAACTCTACTCATAGCACCCAAGAGACACTGTAACAACTCATTCTGGTTAGCTAGGAAAAATACTGAAGAAAACTAACATGTAAAGGAAGATGAGAGGTAAGTAAGTGGGGTAGCTATCCTTAAAGTGACACTGCTTCTAAAATAAAAGGTCAGAAAGTAGGAAGAAATCATTTCCTAAACCTTGCTTAACCTTACCCTCACAACCTCTTTGTATCTTTTCTAGTATCTCTTACCTTTTGGCAATCTCATCATCCTTCCTTTCTGCAAAATCCTGATCCAGACATTAATCATGAAATTAAGTTAGCTAAGCAGGTTATTATTTCAGACAAATTTCTAAATCTGTGTACCTAAGTCTCTCCTTCTTGACTAATTTTTTTTTTCAGAATGTGCCAAGTTCATGGAAAAGTCCTTTCCTGTTCACCTACCTGCCTATTTCCTTCTAGAAAGACTTCCCAAAGTAAAAACATATAAATCTCATCTACTTCTCAAAATCTGTGATGCTTTGTGTAGCTATTGAGCTAACTAGGCAAAGTAGACAGTGATTAGCAGGCTATGTAGACCCAAATGGGGGCGGGGGGAGCTTGTTAAATAATGTATTAATCAATAGATGTATTAAAAGCAAGTTTCTACCTTAATAAAAGAGTAAATTCTCATTCTCCCTATCTTATAGTATATTTCTCACTTAATAGAATGCTACATAATTAGTGGGCATTCAGTTATTTGAGAACAAACATCTGAGTTTAAAAGTCCATACTTTAGTAAAACTTTTAAGACTGCTTTAGTGATGATTAAAGATTGAAACTCCGCTTTCAGCCTTCTCCATGAAGTCAACCAAACAAAACCCCAAAACACTCAAAACTGAATTAAACTTTGTCACTGGGAGTACAATGTTTACTAACCTATTATCTACTCTCTTCAGTTTAATGATTCAGCTTGCAGCTTTGTACAAGTGAATAAAAGACTGCAGCACTAAAATCTGTTTGTAATAGAGGATGGGAACATTTTTCCCTGTGCTCTTTTGCTGCTTCTTAGTAGCCTTGTTTAACATAATCCACCAAACTCCACTAGCAGATTTCACCTTTCTAAATGATGCCATTAAAATGAACTACTGAATAAGTAATCTGTGCATTCAACTACAAAAGTTCTTCTATTAGCTGTTCAAACTACAACTATCTGACAGGGAAGTAAAAATGCTAGGCAAGTTGATAAGTAGCTTTCACTGCGGTGTGGGGAATTTGTACTTTAATGGACCCTTGCGCACTTACATAAGTAATAGGTGGAATGGGATTGTGTGGGAAAGACTGGAATCAAGGAAGAGGTTTTCATTTTTATTCCTTTATTCGATTTTTAAAAATTTGATTTAAAAATGGTTTATGTATAATTTCTCTCTCTTGAAAAAAAAGATACCCATATTGTAACATTTTTGAGCCAATGTATTCATAAAAGAAAAGTGTTCTCCAAGATTGTTCTTGGCCAAGTCAGATGTACATGGGGTGGGGATCACCACCACAGAGGCTCTGGCCTGACCTTGGTTTCAATCATCTGCACCCCAGTTAGTTCCCTCTGTAATCTTCCTACCTCAGAAGCAACTGTTTTATCCAAGGTCACAGAACTTTCGGAGTTAAAGGGGACCTAAGAGATGATTTGGTCTAAATTCTCACCTTCAAAAAATGAGGCTAAAGAACTAAATGCTTTGCATAAGGGTGAGCATGTGTGCGTGCGTATGGGAGCGTGCGTGCGCGCGCGCACACACACACACACACACACACACACACACACACACACACACACACACACACACACACACACACACACACACACACACCCTGAGTGACAAAGCTAAGGCTACAAGTCAGATGCATACATTTTGGTTTCTCTTAAGTTTTAAAAAGTTTACATAAGAGTTATCCAATAAATTTTGATGATGAGAAGGAGGAAGAGAGGAAAAATATGAAGAAAGGCCTTTTCTTTTGCAAATTATAAAGCCATTTGAACAAGGGAATCTACCTAACTGCTGGTAGTTTAGCTTTGTGACAAACAGCCCTGCATCAAAACTGACAAACTGTAGATTGTCCTAGTGAATAATAATAGGTTAAACAAATTGCAATGTTCACAATAAAATGTAAGTTTCTTGAGAAAAAGAAAATAAATAGTAAGTCAGAGTCACAAGCTTCTGAGATGGAATATTTTTTACTTAATTTAAATTAAATCAAAGTCTCATTTGATTTATCATCATCAGTTGATAACAGCTAAGATTAGGCAATCATTTCCTTTTTTTTTTTTTAATATTTTACTTATTTATTTGCCACGGGGAGAGGGAGAGACAGCACAAGCAGGGGGAGCAGCAGGCTCCCCACTGAGCAGGGAGCCCAATGTGGGACTCGATCCCAGGATGCTGGGATCCTGACCCAAGCCAAAGGCAGATGCTTAACCAAATGAGCCACCCAGTCATCCCAGGCAATCACTTCCCTATCTGTGTAGTCTGTTAATATGTCTTATCAAAAGTAACACTGCTTTTAAATATTCATTTCCTAGGTGGAAAAAATAGCTATGCATCATATTAGCTTATATGCTAAGCACTTAAAATATACTTATAAAAAAGAAAACCAAATGTATGTGTAGGTAATAATATGTATTCAAAAACAGGACTAGCTTCAATAATTTTTACTTTTCCTTCTTTTTTTTTTATTAAAGATTTTTTTTTATTTATTTGAGACAGAGAGAATGAGAGAGAGAGAGAGCACATGAGAGGGGGGAGGGTCAGAGGGAGAAGGATGCGGGACTCGATCCAGGGACTCCTGGATCATGACCTGAGCCGAAGGCAGTCGCTTAACCAACTGAGCCACCCAGGCGCCCTTTACTTTTCCTTCTAATTGACTTTTTAAAAAATAACCACTTTATTTTGGAGTAATTTTATATTTGTAGAAAAGTCGCAAAGGTAGTACAGAGAAGTCCTATATCTAACTGACTTAACTTTATCTACCTTTACTTTTTTATAAAATGAAATGTGATCTCAAAGCAGTTATGAAGATTAATGAACATAAAGATTTTCTGAAGAAAGGCATGTTGGGTTCAAGATTAATATGGGGGAATGGGGGAATGATCACAAGTATTTCTTCTTTTCCCTTCTTGAGTATACACTGAAATGGCAGCAAAGTAAGAAAGGTAATAGTGATCCATAGTAATAAAAAGAACAAGAGGAGATCACTGGGGACAAGATTCATTCACTCATTCAACAAAGAGTACTGAGTTCTCATTGTGTACCATGTAGGCACTGGCCTACTAGGGTGACCAGCTAGACAAGGTCTATCTATTTTAGTGGATTTTATATACTATTCAATGCTATCAAGGCAGTAAGGTGGAAGTGGGATGGGGAACTTCCCACTACTTTATACTTATACAGTATAAAGTATACTTTATACTGTGATCATTGAGGTTCTCTTTGAAGAGGTAGTGTTTTGACTAAGATCTGAATGAAAAAAAAGAGACTGGCCATAAGACCTGATCTAGGCAGAGATACACACTTTACTTTAGGAAGATGGAAGGCAGATGGAACAGCTCAGAGAAGGCCCCAGGCCACAGTATTATTGCTGAGTGTGGAGCAGGACTGTCTTGTACAACTCTGGGTAGAGGACCAGCTACAAAGTCTGTATTTTTTTTTTTTTCTCCCAAAGTCTGTGTTTTGAACAGTTGATTCTCCTTCTTCTGCTCCCCTCCGCTGCCCTGGAGCTACCCGGTACACAAAACTAGGGCCCGAAGTTGGAAGACTCTTCCCCTAAAGAATCTGAATGGCCTCAGGACAAAGGCTCGTGCATGCTTAGCACTTGGCGATCCCCCCATTAATGGTAGCTCTCTGCTAGATCACCCTGAAATCTGCCACTCAATGAGCCCTATGATCTATGTACACAGAGTTCCCAAGTACTTTTCTGTAAGCTGATTCTTAAATATGAAGAGATAATTGAGGGTCAACAAAGAGTGGAAGAACACTTGCCACGTGGAAGGGAGAGACCACGACATATAAATAAAAAGAGAGCCTATAAAGAAAACACATAATTATTCCAGCAATACAGCAAATTACAAACAATTAAAAAGCACTGTTATCACCATCCTCAGATAGTTGAGATACTTTTTTTCCCATAAAATAATACAAAAAACTAATAGAGAATAAGAAGGGGTTCTTAGAGAAAAAAAGACAAGGGCAGAAAAACATAAGGAAAGTGGTATAAAGGATCAGCCTCAGGAGTCCAATATTTGCCCACACTCAGTTGAGGAAAGAGAGACACAGAAAATCGGAGGAAATCAAGACTAGTTTAAGAGTTTTCTACAGACATGGGATGTGGGATATGAACTTCACACTGAATGTGCCTACCAAGTGGCCAGCACATTACTGTGAAATATAAGGATAAGAAATCCTATTTGTTTTTGCAAAGAAAAACCACCCAGGTAATCCACCAAGGAATGAGTATAAGACTGGCATGAACCTTCATTAGCAACACTGATGCTACAAGACAATGGAAGAGCATCATCAAATACTGAGGGAAAGTTATTTTGTACTTAGAATTTTAAACCTGGCCAAACTGCATGATATAGGAAGACACAGGCATTTTTCAGAAATACAAGATCTAGAAAATTTACCTCCAAGACACCCTTCCAAAGCAAGCTGAGATTATGCTATAGCAAAATAATAAAGCCCAGAAGGAAATATACCCAACTCAGAGGATTAAAAAAAAAAAAAAAGCCAGGATGAAAATCAATCCAGAATACAGCATAGCATAGAAGACTTCAGGATGGAGTTAACCAAGAAAAACAAAAGCAGACTCAATGCCATTCTGGAGAACACAGAACAAGTTAGGTAAGCCGTAAAGACATACAACAAAGGGAAAAAGAAAAGAAAAGCACATAAGAAAATTACACGATGATAAAATTCAATGAAATAAAATGAGGCAGAATAAAGATGTCAGTAATGGTAAAGATGTGGAAAAAGGACTGTGGTAATTGAGCACTGAATCTGTTACAATATATAATCTGAGTATAAACTGTGGGAATTATGGTTTGTAAATAGAAAACAAATGTCATAAACATCAACAAAGTAGTAATAATGACAATATTTCTAACATAGCTTATAAATTGAGAGGTCGGTGGGAAAGAAGTAAAAGAGTACTAATTTCCTAATTCTTCAGGGTAGGGAGTAATCAACATAATCAAAAATTGAAAAGTGAATTAAGATATTCTAAACTTTTACTTTTTTCCATAATATTTTCTCCTTAACTCCAAGGGGATCTTTTAGAAGTAAATATTTCTTTTGGTGAAAGAAACATTTATCTGAAGTTTAATGGTTTAGAAATTTTACTGTGCTTATTTCTCTTTTCAAGTAAAATTGAAAATACATTTTTACTTAGAATGCATAGTATGATCCCACATATTTAAAAAGTTTTAAAATATCTATTTATCTATCAGAAAGAGATGGCTAGGATATTACATTCCTAATGCTAATAAATGGTGTTTCTAGGTAGTGGAATTTTAGGATAGTTCTTGTTCTTACTTTTATAATTTTCTGTATTATTTGACTTAACATAGAGAAATATGTATATTTCACAATAACAAAGCCACTTTTAAAATGTCATGGAATTTTAATTAGTTCAACTCACCAATAGCTTTGGTATAATGTCTCGCTCCAAGAAGTAATTCTGGGGCTCGGTACCAGAATGTTACGACTACTGGATCCAAATCTGCTAAAGGCTTCAAAGGTGAATTAAATAATCGGGCAAAGCCCATATCAGCTGTAAAAAAAAGATAATAATAATGTTAAGTCAATAGATTTTTACAAATTTAGTTGATTAATTTTACCACTGATATTTAGTAAGATGGGGAAAATGTGAATTCTTCACCTGGGTGATAGATATGCTTGCTGCCAGAGGTCAAGGGTGACCCTACACCCCGGGCAGATTTCTTTCTGCCTGTCACGCCACCACTAGGGACAGGGTTGTTAAGCTGCATGTCCATTCTTTGTATTGGTCACAAGCACTGAGAAACTAGATCAGTTACAGTAAGGCTTTCCATTATTTGCATCAATAAGCCTGGTCACTGGGGTAATCAGAAGTGGACTATACAGTATAACACCACTATCTGCCCCCCCCATTTATTTGGGTTGAATTTTATTAACTTAACTTTAAAGAATCATAGTAATTTTTTTAAGGTGGAAAAGACCTTTTAAAAGGTCATATAGTTCAATCACCTCCGTTTTCAGGAGGAAAAAAGAAAAAATTTTCAAAAGAAGAAATTAAATGATTTGACAAAATGTCATAAACTCCTAGCTCAGAACTGGAGCTGTGGCATTTGACACAGTTTAATATGCAGTATGGTTAATTCAGACTGTTTATCCTATTAAACTGTAGTCTTAAAGGCAAAACTGTCTTTTTTCATCTCTTTTAGTATCTATCTAGTGTCATTACACATAGTTTTTATCAAATACACATCAAATGAACAATCATCTATTCTTACCATCTATCAAAAATTTCAATATTCATCCACCTTTTGTTTGGTTTTGCTCTCCTAATATACATTTTTAATGAAGTAGGCCCTCGTCTAACCTACTTAATTAAGGAGGTTAAAAAAAAAAAAACACAGAAATTTGGTAAAGAATTAAAACCATGACTCAGATTACTAAATAATGGTTTATAGAAGAACTAATATTTCTTCTTAAATGTGAATGCTTTAAGCCATTAGTATCCCCCCAAACCTGCTAACATCATGTGCATTACATATAATTCCAAACTAGATTATTTTGTTATATAAAATTTCTCCAAATCTTAATAAAAGACATGTCTGTAATTACTGTTTGGCTGGCTCTTTTCTATTTTGCACACTTGGAACTTACATTTGAACTTGATGCAACCAAATTGGACTTTTTAAAACAAAGTAAGGACTTAACAGGCATTTGGTGACTCTATAGAGTAGGTACTGACAGGGCCTGGCTCTCAAAGGGAGTCAATGACTAGGAGTACTTCGAGGTACATCAAATGTTTGTGACACTAAAAAATTTGTGAGGTTTGTATGATAAAAGAGTATTCTGAGAGTCTAATTAAAAGTGGGAAGTGAGATGGGGAATTTATAGGGGAAGAGAGGGAAGAGAGGTTAAGAACACGTAGGTTTTTCTTTGTTGGTTAAGTGGTACAAATTAGCTGACAATTTGAATTTATATTAAATGTTGTAATCAGAAATTACTCTTTACTTTTTTTATATACTCCCACAATCCTGCTGCCTTTAAAGTAACATAATTTAGTTACAACATTTCTTCTACCCACACACAAAACTAAATAAATGTGACAAACACAACTTAGAAATGACAATGAAAAAAACCAGCTAGAATAAATAAATTCAGTTTTATCCTTATAGGTACCAGACCAGAACAGGGTAAAAACAGAGCTATTACAAAACATGCCAAGGTACAGAATGCTTGTTACTTTCTTTTCCCATCAGGTAGAGGCCTTCTATAACACAGGCTCGTTTGTTCTATACCTATCCAGCCTCAGCGGTTTTCCTAGTTTGTAATTCCTAATGTTGAAAGGTCAACAGAGGCAAATGTTCTGATCTCATCTGGCTCAGGTGAACAGAACTGATGCTATAATTACGAGTATGCTGTATGCCCTTGTGACTAAAGGTGAGGCTGGCTTTTAACATGGATAGAAGCCACTCACCTCCATAGGCTATTTTTAATGAAGGCAAAGGTTTCTAAGAAACTTCCATGGCTTATTTTATAATCAGAACACTTCAATCTCTAAAGATTGTCTGACACCTTTTAAAAGTATGAAACATTTTTCACTTTTAACGTAAACTCTTTAGAAATGGCTTTGATCAGAAGGAACTACATGAATATACGCATATTACTACAGCAAAAGTTAGAAGTGATATTGCTGACTGCAAAAGTTTTAAAAGAGTGCTACACTGTGACTTATCAAAGATAAAACATACCAATTTTTACTCTTCCTCGCTCAGGACCTTCACCCATAACTAAAATATTAGCAGGTTTCTGTGGAAACAAAATAGTGTTTTTCAGTAGACAGTAGTGGTTTCTTTTAAATAGACATTATGCCAATATAACATATCCAACTTTACAAAATCTCATTTACTCAAAAATTAAAATCAAACACAGGAAGTCACCAAAGAAACTTTATGTATATATATGCAAAGCAATATGCAAACCTCCTGAAGGCCCAAATATGATAGTGCTTTTCTCCAGGTAGAGCTAATAAGGCTTTTCTTGGCTTATTTAGCCAACTCTGTGTTCACTACTGTGGAGCATCTGACAGGAAGTTATAATGTTGTGGTTCCTTCCAACTCTTTCAATTATATAAAATGTCCTGCAACTTTAAGGGAAAACGTATCTTCAAAGATGACCTAATTCTAAATAGCAAAGGAAGGAGAAACCAGGTATCTTTTTTTTTTTTTGGAAATGGCAAGGTACGCACCTATGTCTAAACACATAAATTATAGAGAATCAATTTACTAAAGTCTTTTCTAAATGAATTAGTGAAGAGGAATTTTCTATGACCTGAACAGTTTTGAGATTTTTATGTTTAAATAAAAAGAGAAGCTAAAACTTAAAGTGAGATTTTACAGAAGTAAAATTTCAAAAGTGTTAAAGTCTCTAAAAATATACAGGATTAACTACCATCTACAATCTGCTATAGCGGTATCTACTACGTTGACATATGAGATCTGTGCCCTCATCAGCAAGAAGGAAGAAGACGGGGGTAGGAATGGACAGAGAGGAAAGGGTGGGGGAGAGCAACCCCCAAACCTTTCCCACCCTGCTACCCTGTCTACTTGGTCTTTAATTCTACCAGTCTGCTAAATAACAGTGAAACTAGATTAGAATGCCCTTCAAGTACAGATTGAAGCAACCTTAAAATTAAAGATTTTAATGAAGGCTGTTTACAGCAGACACTAGTTCATAGGCTTCCCATATTTAGTAATAGCCCCCATGCTATTACTGATAAAATGTAACTTACAGTATATTATTCTATCAACTACTACAGATCAATTTTTTTTTTATCCCTAGCAAAAAGAAAATAATTGCTGAAATGGTAGCATATACATTTCAGAGGTTCCTACATTTTTCAAGGTGAAGAAACTAGGCATGAGAGATTAAATGACTTGCCCTATAAGACTGGGCAGCAGCAGCAGAATCTACCCCATGGCTTAAGTCTAGTGCTCCCTTCTTAACATACCATTTTGAAAGTAACTTTATGTAGCAAGTTTTTCAATTAATGTATACTACCATAGTAACAATAATAACAGTTTCATTAAAGAAAAAGTTTTCTGAACCTCTATCATTACTACACACACACACACACACACACACTCCGGACCACTGGAATAACCGGCAAAATACCTAAAGAAGTACAGCATTAACACTATTCCCTGTGCACTATCTCCAAGTGCTGCCTAGCACAAGTAAAACTGCTTTCATGCACTGTGTTAATTAGTCACCAGTGGGTTAGACTCTGCAGAGACTCTCGGAGCTCAGCCTACTTCAAAATGAAATCAGATCTCTGAAACTAGCATAAAATATTGAAGGCAGAGGAGGGCTTTCCAAGAGGAATCAGGCAGCATTTCTATCTGGCTGAGGAGCAAGGCTTGCTCTCAACTACCAATGTGGATTCAGGAAGAAACTTTGTGCTAGAACTCTCTTCTTTCAGTCCACTGGGGCAGAACTCCCTAAACATCTCTTGGAACACATTCCCTACCCTTTACCCCATTATGATTCTTTTTCCATCCAATCCATCTCTGCACTGTTGCCAGGGTAACCTTTCTAAAAGACAAAGCTGATCATATCACTCCCTTGCTTAAAATCTTCCCTAGTAGTATCATGGAAAATTCTTACAAGATTGGGTGAAAACAGAACACATAATGATATATAGGGGCGCCTGGGTGGCTCAGTTATTAAATGTCTGCCTTTGGCTCAGGTCATGATCCTGGGGTCCTGGGATCGAGTCCCACATCGGGCTCCCTGCTCAGCAGGAAGCCTGCTTCTCCCTCTCCCACTCCCCCTGCTTGTGTTCCTGCTCTCACTGTGTCTGTCAGATAAATAGATAAAATCTTCAAAAAAAAATGATATAGACTCTGATTACAAATAGGTTAAAAAAAAGTACGATGGGTAAAGACTAGAAGCACAAAAAGAGTAGTGACAGTGGTATGCATGAACCTTTTCAAAAATGTCTTTGAATGCTTTTGCTATGCTTTATTATTACTAAAATATTATTTCTACTTTAACTAGTCTCTCACCACTTGTGAATAAGAGCCACAGTCCTTATGAGGGGATGCAAGGCACCCGCAAGCTCATTCCCATCAATCTGTCCTGCCCCACCTACCACTGCCCACAATGCTCCTGCCATACTGGTTTTTAGTGTCCTGTGACTAGAGCTTTCAAATCTAGGTCATTGCTATCCTGTTGTTTCTGCCCCCAAAGACCCTTCCTCTGTGTTATTTGGTAAAATCTGATTCTTTGCCCTCCTACTTGAGTTATCACATTGAATACATCACATTAAACAACACACGAAGGGCGCCTGGGTGGCTCAGTCGTTAAGCGTCTGCCTTCGGCTCAGGTCGTGATCCCAGGGGCCTAGGATCGAGTCCTGCAGGGAGCCCGCTTCTCCCTCTCCTACTCCCCCTGCTTGTGTTCCTGCTCTCACTGTCTCTCTCTCTGTCAAATAAATAAAATCTTTAACAAAAAAACCCAAAACACATGAATACATTCCAATTATAAACAATTCAAACTATAAAGTCACATACAATTAAAAGTTAAAGACCCTTTCACCACCCACTGCTCCTCCACCATGTCCCAATCCCACTCCCTCCTCCAGAGGTGCAAAGTGATTAACTGGTTTGCTGTGATGGACTTTTCCAGCACTTAAGTGCTCAATCCTAAAATTTTATCTCTGTATCTGGCAAGGGCAGAACACAACACTGACATCTCTCTCCTCCTTTTATTTTGGATGGAGTGGAAAATCTCTCTCCTTTTTTGCTTTCTTACTCATTCAGCAGCTGGGCCCATTCATGAGAAGCCTTAGGGTGAGTGGTATTGGTCAGCCTGCTACCAGGTAAAGGGGGAGAAACTCCCTCTCTTGTTCTTCATTTGTTCAAAACTTATCAGAGTGTCAAGTTTCAAACCGGGGTTTTAGCACTGGTTGGGGGAATAAACAGTTTCTCTGTCAAGGATTTGGGGCCAAAGCTCTAGTTAATAGTTAAAAATCACTTTTCTAGGAACTTGCTGCCTATTGTATGATCTGAAGCAGGTCTTGGGGCTAAAAGCCATTACCAACACTACTTCTATAAGTGAACTTATAATTCAGTTTGGGCATGCTATATAGTCACAAACAAAGAACAGTGCTGTGTTGTTTCAATAACACTATTTATGAATGATGGGTCTCTCATGTTATTTTTATGGTAGCATTCTATATGCCCCAGGTACGATATTCTGATTTAGTAGAATAACACTATGTCTAACACTAAATTTCTTTAGTGAATGCAATCTAAAGGAAGTCTCAAGAGAAGAAGGCAGAAAGGCCCTAACGATCATGAATACTCTTGTATTTGTCTTGTTGCTTAACCAATATTAAGGAAGGCTTCAAAGACTTGATAATTTTTCTCTTAGTACTTAATACCATGCTGAAACAATATTCTCCAAAAAAGCTAATTTCTTTTCTTTCTCTTTTGTCTAGTAGTAGAATTTGGTAGTTTTTACCTCTAGAGCCAAAACTTCCATTTGTTAGTGACAGTACATGAATCAATTAGTAATAACCATAACTGTGGTAAATAGTCCGTGATCTTTTATATGCTATCCAACATAACCACTTTGAAAGAACATATAAAAGTTTACATTTTAATGATGCATACACTCCATTAACTATCTTTCTGCTTATGGGGATCAGAGGTCCAACGCAACTTAAAGTATTATTACATCATAGCAACATCTTCAAATATGGCTATGCTATGCAGACATGATTATAGAACACCTTTTACTGCCCGCTGAACAATGAAATAAATCAACCAGACACTTGTGTGAAGATTTGTTTGAAATTATGATATCCTTCTCTTATTGCTGTTTTGTTTCTCCCAGGGAAAAAAAAATGTGTTTGTAATTAAAAGAACATGTCCTTGTTCTATATTACAGGCTCATGGCTTTTTTTGCTTTCTGTTGTTATGATCCCCAAAAAACTCACTGATATTTCCTAAAGCAAGATGTTTGTATTGCAGAGAAAACCATTCATGTAGAGGTATTCTGTCCTCTAGAATTTGTCATGCTGTGGAACAGTACACGGATGCCTTTGGCATACAGCAGAGATGGCGAATTGGTTTCATTTAAGGGGTCAATCCTGATTTAAAAAAAAAAAAAGGTAAGGACTATAGGGAGCTCTGTCTTGAGAAAGACAGGAATTGGGCTGACCAGGAAACCACCATTATCAATCAGAGGCATCTGACAAAGGTGCAGAAGTGAAGGATGGCTGATCTGTCCAGGTAACTGCCAAGATCTTCTTATTTTAGGGGTGAAAATGGGGCCTTCATATGTGCACTAAGGTGTTAAGGCAAAATGGAGACTTTGAGGCAACAGGAAAATTTCATTCTTGATGGATCTATGAAAAAAAATAGCAATCCATAAGAAACCATTGTTAGGGGGCGCCTGTGTAGCTGTCAGTTAAGCATCTGCCTTCGGCTCAGGTCATGATCCCGGGGTCCTGGGATCGAGCCCCACGTCGGGCTCCCTGCTCAGTGGGGAGCCTCCTTCTCCATCTAACTCTGCTCCCCTCCTCCTGCTCTCTATCTCAAATAAATAAAATCTTAAAAAAAAAAAAAAAGAAACCACTGTTAGTGCTGTACTCTAAGATTTATTCAGAATTTAACCTTCACAAACATTGTAAACAACACAACCCAGTTGCAAATTTTTTAGATACTCAAAAATTTTCAGTTTGGTTGTTAATCATTATGTACTACAATACATGCTGAAAAAATTAACTGATATATACACATGAGATTCAAACACGGGCAGCAAAGTCTTAACAGACATATATTCAGTAATTCAAAAAATTGTTTTAATGATGGGGCGCCATCAGTTAAGTGTCTGCCTTCGCCTCAGGTCATGATCCCAGGGTCCTGGGATCGAGCCCCGCATCGGGCTCCCTGCTCAGCGGGAAGCCTGCTTCTCCCTCTCCTACTCCCCCTACTTGTGTTCCTGCTCTCGCTATCTCTCTCTCTGTCAAATAAATAAATAAAATCTTAAAAAAAAATTGTTTTAATGAAATCTTCTAAGGAGCTGAGTTAGATAGAAATTTTGAAATCCAGTGAATGAGATCTGGAAGATGTCTTTATAATACAGTTTTCACTTTTTCTTCCGAGCTATGAATTGGTATTTTTCACCTCTAATACTAAATTTTACTCACTATTGCTGCTGAATGAACACCTTTAAGCTAAAGGAGAAATTACCAACTTTTACTCTAGGAAATTTGTTTCTTGCTTTTTGTATAGATCTGAAAAAAAAACATGTATAATTTCCTAACAAATTCTGCTTCCTGATTAGAAAATAAATGTGACTTGTAACATGGAACTTCATCCCCTACAGTCAACAGTTTAAGTACTATACATTCACCCCTGTATTTACTGAATTAAGAGGCACTGAAGCCCAGAGACCAACAAACAAAGCAGCAAGCAAACAGTTCCTGCCTTCAAAGAGGTCAGGTTAGACTAATAGGTGGGGTAAATTCAGGCAAGGAAAACCTTCACAGAGGTGATGATCCCCAACCTGCCTGAAATGTGAAAGCTCAGGAGCTGGTCTGAAAGATAAACAACAGGAGAGAGTGCCTCAAGAATTCACTAACATCTTACACTAAACCTCCGCAGAGCTGGCTCTGCCCTCTCTCAAGGGATGGAGGCAATGCTCACTGGAGTATCAAAACACATGGGGATGCTGACTAATCTTTCACTTACCTAAGAAGTCCTCTTTTAGGGAGAATAGGAATTAGGTTCTCACAGTTGATGCAAATTGAGATATTTTATGAGACAAGCATTTAACTACATGACAGTAATCATGCTAATAATAGATGACAATTCCTTTCAATAAGCCCCTCCTACTTTCCTCCAGTCCAGACTACTAGCTCTATTTCTTGTTTTCATCTCATGTCTCCTAGGTAATACAAAGTTACATAAAATGGTCTTTCATCAAGTTGTGAATATCATCATCAAAAGTATTTCAAATAATAAACATGATCTACATTATTAAAATTGGTATCTTTTAAAACCACAAATTTTGAATTTTTAAATTACAAAATTCTTAACCTGCCCACTTAAGGTGGTCGAGGTATAAAATACCAGTTTAAGTCCAACAAGATCAACCTGGAATATACTCTATTTTCACTGACACAAAGATCATTTTCTTACTGTCACAGACTACCAGAGGCAATATTCATTTCATTAACAATGAAACATGGGTGCCCAGAACAGAAACATGGCAATAGAAATAAACTTTTAAATTTACAGGCACAGCTATATCTTATTTATTCCTAATAAAGAATGTGTGTGCACATATTAATATATGTGTATATTTTCTTGTAGATGGAAATGTATTTTCCAAATTAAATTTACTTAATTGTATTTTTGTAAAGCTGTAAGGTGTGTTATAACACAATTCAAGCAAAGAATCTAATAAAGTATCCAATAAGGAAAAAAAAAGTATCTTCAAGTAATCTTGAAGACTAGAAAACTGAGTAACAGTAAGAAGATCAAAGGCATCTTAAGGGAGAGGTATTAAGGGGCAGGGAAAGGATATCAAAAATCTTTAAATTTTCAAAACCGTTCCAGTGTCATTAAGAAGTTAACCAAATTAAAAAGAAAGAGTATACATAGTTTATATTCAAAACTGAAAATCATTTTAACTCCAAATATTATTCTAGACAATATTAATTTATATAATTATTAGTATAACAGTGATCAGTGGGTAGTACTGTTTTGTGTTCTGTCTTCCCAAGTTATTTTCTGGACAAATCTGGATGTTTGTACCTTACTTTTACTAACTACATTTTATTCCTCTATTAATAGACAGCTGGCTGTATTTCCCCCAAGCCCCCACTTCTGGCACCAACCCGGATGATGCTCCCACTGACAATGTTTGTATAAATTATACTTGCCTCCCCACCACCCCCCAAAACACCCTGACACATACGCCAGGTAATTTCCTTGGGATGAAATCTCCAAAGAAGAATTATCAGATCAAATATCAATAGCTTTATTGTTCTAAAACTAGAAGTTTGTTTTGCTTTTTAAGTTTCAAAGGTGGATACATGCTCAATGGACATAATTTGGGAAATTAAGAAAAGGACAATGTGCTTGATAATAGATGACTGAAAACAAAGCATTTATAATCTCTAAACTAATAGATGACCACTATAAACATTTCGGGTTACCTTTTGTTTTTTTCCTTTTTATATAACTAAAAAATGGCATCATACTAAATACATCGTTTGTACCCTTTCCTCACTAGTAAGTATATCATGAAGATTTATTCTTAATTTGGAAATTACTTTTCTGATATAATCCTTACGAATCCCATGATTCATCATAATTTACATCAATTACCTCCTATTAAATGTTTTGGTTGTTCCTAGTTCCTTAATTAAAGAGAAATGATGCCGTAACAAACATTTCTGAATGTGCCTTTGAGAAATTCCCAGGAAGTCAAATTGTTGGGCAAAGGTATAAACATTTTTAAGGTTTTTTGATACACATTAACAGATTTTGCCCTTGAAAGGTTCAAGTATCAATTCTATAAATTCAACGATCTTTTATAAAAACAATACCATTAAGTACAATAAAACCAATCTGGGAAACCAAAAGCAATGTATATAAAATTTTATAATTTTTGTTAGCTTAAGTGATATATAATAGTAACTTAAAATTTTAATTTGAGTATCTTTCACTGATAATCATGTTCTGATCTGCTCTGTAGGTTTTATTGAAGAGGCTTAGATTATTAAACTTAGATATTCACCTCAATTCTCTATATTCTAGGTAGTAAAGATATATTCAGTTATTTTTGCCGTTTTTCTAATGTGTTACTTTCCTCTTGCTAAAAACTTTACATTTTATATTCTCTAAGGGTATCTTTACTAGTGTTTTTACATTTTAGCATGTCTATTGTATCTTTAGTAATAGTTAGGAATTTACTTAGGAATTTATCTCCAGCTAAAGCTAGAATAAATATCCCAGTTTTTAAATATACATTTTACTACTATGATCCATGTAGGTTTTAGTGTAGTTTTAAGAAATAAGTAACAAAAAAAATTATAGACAAGAAAATACTTCTCCCTAATGATAATAAAGACTGACACTCCTCTTTATTGTAAATAACTTCTAGATTATTACAAATAACTTCTTATAATAGTGTGAATGCATTCATTCAATTTTTGTTAACACCTGATACTTAAAAAAAAACTACTGTTTTCCTTCTAGAATATATGATCTTGTAGAAAAGTTTATTTTTCTTGAAATATGATTAAGAAAGTACAATTTACTACCCAGATTTAACCACAATATTTTGGTATATTTTCTTTTGTTGATGTATTTTTCACTCAGCATTTTATTGCCACTAAGTTGTGGTCTGCTTTTCCTCTTAACATTGTAACATTACTTAAACTTACTGTAAACATAATTTAAAAGACAACACAATAGTTCATCTTTTCTGCATGTCATAATTTGCATAATTATTTTCTGGTTGTTAGACATGTAAATTTTTTTCAATTTGTCATTATTATCAATAAAACTGTGATGGTCTTTTCACCATTTTTACAATATCCTCAAGAGTTTGTTAAAAGTAGGGTGGCTAGATCAAAAGGAATGAATATTTTTTAAAGTTCTTGATAAATTCTAGGTTGTAATTCATGTCATAGCAGTTAGTGTTCATTCATTTAACATACTGAGGACACATCATGTATCATGCACTGTCCTTGGCATGAGATAGAGAGTTTGTAAGAAAATAGACATGACCCGGTGGTCTGGGTCTATAGGGAAGCCAGACATTAGAAAAAGATAAACAAAGACATAAAAAATTACAAATGTACTAAATGCTATAAAAGAAAAAAAGATTCCATTAGAGAGAATGGGGGTTCTATTCTGAAATTAGATGGTGAGGGAAGGAAAAATGGGGGCACTACGTTGGATAGGATGGTGAGGAAGGCCTTTCAAGGTGACATTTAAGCTGGGACTTGAAAGATGAGAAGAACGGGTTATTTATGTATGTGTTATATTATGTATGAACTTTGTAGTCAGAAGGAAAAACAAAAAGGCATTTGTGGGTAAAACATGTTAAGCAGGAGGAGACTGGCAGGAAATGTAGTTATAAAGTCAGGTGGGGGGCCAGCTAATACAGGGTCTAGTTTGCGGATAAAATAACTTTTTAATCTCTAAATGAAAACCCAATAGTTTTAAGCAGGGAAGCAACAGTATAACAATAGCAACATACATGTTAGTTCTGTGCTAGGTTCTCCACATAGATGAATTCATTTAATCCTCACAATTACTCCACATCAGTACATATTATTATTCCAATTTATAAGTGAGATGACCAAGGCCAGAAAAGCCTCAGCTGAACTGAGTTAGTTCATACTAACCATATTAACCATTTCACACTGACTTGTCAGGAGTAGAGCTAGGGTTGAAATTCAGGTAGTTTGGTTCCAGAGTCTGTCCTCTTCAACTACTGCATTATACCGCCAGTGCACAACTGAGCAGCATCATTTGATAGTAGAAAATGGCGGCTCCTAAGAATTGTTGTATTACTTTCCCAGTGAAACTTTTAAAAAACGTTTACACACACACTGTGTATGTATGTGTTAAGTATGTATAGTGAATTAACTGCTTATAGCATTTGTGGTCTGACTTTTGGTTAATCTTGGTGTTTTTCTTAACTTATATGATCTGTTATTACTCATTTTTCTAACATGTTTCAAAAGTTTTCTGATTTTTTATTTGCCTTTCAAACAACTGGTTTGAAGCTATATATTTCTGCCTACTTGTATGATTTCAAAAATTCTGACACTGACATGTGTCTTGCAACTTGCAATGGATGCATACATTTAACTCAAGAGTATTTTTTGTACTTTCAAATTCCGTGTCTTAAATGGCTTATTTTTCAAATTGATGATGTCTAATAGTTAAGAAAAGATAATTCTGCTTTTATTTCTAGCTTTATTTTATTGTGTTCTGAAATGCAGAATTTGTGACTTTGTGAGTTCTTACCATGAATCTAGTCTCTAGTACAAACTGGACTTTTGTAGTGTAATTTTGTGAGTGAATGTTTATTTAAAAAATACATTCTTTTAGACAGCTCTAAATGCCAAGCAACTCTATTACATCACATTGCTTTATTCTACAATTTTTGTTTGTTCTTTATTTAAAAAATTTTGTCATAATCTGAGAGAAAAATGGCATACAATTATATATTTCTATTTGTTTTTGTACAATTGTCAAATTGAACAAACCATAAATTCTTTGCTGTATTTTCATTAATCATTCTACCATTATAAATTGTGTTTCAATCTTTTGAAATAAAATATACTTTATCTGATACTATAATTTTGTTTTCTATTTGAACAGACACAGACTTGCGACCAATGGTTCTCAAGTTTTTCTTCTGCTAAACATTTGAGGAATATGATAGATTCCTTTAGAAAATGAGGAAGTAGTTAAGAATAAGGCTGAAAAATCTCAGAGGTGCCACCAGCTATTAAATTGTATGACCTTAATCTCCATTTCCTCATTTATAAAATACAAATAAAATAACAAGTGTCGCTGCAGATATTAAATGTGACAAATGCTCATAAAAGGCTTTCAGCATGATGCTTGATATGTAAGATCCTAAATATATTATAAATGATAATTATGATGTCAGCTAGCACTATAATCTGTTAACAATGATTCACTGCTGTAGTGATTCTTAGGTAAAAGCTTCCTGGGGGGTGGGGAGGGTGCCCATGCTTAAGTGGACAGTGCCCCCAAGATGATTTTTCTATATTGCCCTATGAGACACCCCTAGTAGCTTTTGATATTTTCTAGCTTTTAGTCATTTATACCTTTTAGAGATGAAAAAAACTGCTTATTCTTAACATCAGCTGTTAAAAAAAGTAATAAAAATATATATTCTTGTAGAAAATTAGAATATAGGAAAGTAGAGAGAAAGTGAAATTTACCTGAAATCTGATCTCAGAGTTAAACCATTACAAACATCTTGATGGGCATAATTCTAGATATATCTAAATCTGTATTATTTATATTTAATATAAATGTCTTGTAAAGGCTCTTTTGCTTTTTGAAGCCTCCCCTATCATAGCTACCTAGGTTATTTCTGTACCAGAACATTGTTAAATAAGTTGTGATGGAAGGTCAAAGGTTAATGGCTACTGATTTGATATATATATTTTCAAGCTTGGAAGTTTCCTTCTTTTCTTTTTTTAATAAGAACTTCAATCAGAGGGGCGCCTGGGTGGCTCAGTCATTAAGCGTCTGCCTTCAGCTCAGGTCATGATCCCAGGGTCCTGGGATCGAGCCTCGCATCGGGCTCCCTGCTCAGCGGGAAGCCTGCTTCTCCCTCTCCCACTTCCCCTGCTTGTGATCCCTCTCTTGCTATGTCTCTCTCTGTCAAATAAATAAATAAAATCTTAAAAAAAAAAAAAAGAACTTCAAACAGAAATGCATATTAAATTTTGTCAAATAATACTGCATATTGAATTCTGCTAAAGTTTTACATTTACAACTACTGAGATAACCATAGTGTTATTCTCTTAGCACTAGTAATATTGTGAATCCTGTTAATAGGTTTCCAAATACGAAATCATCCACGCATTCTTAAAATGAGCTTCATTACTTAAAGCATAGTATTCCTTCAATGTCGCTCTGGATCTTTTTTGCTAACATTTTACTTAAGAAATATGCACAAATACTTATATGTGACACTGGTCCAGGGCTATGTGCATTATCTTTACCAGCTTCATGTCAGTGTTATGCTTTCTTCCTACAAAGTTATTAAGGAAACTTTCTTTTGCTCTAGAATAGTTTATGCAGTGTAGGATTAGCTGTTGCTTGAGGGTTGAAGCAAATGTGAAACCATGTGCAATTGTTACATTTTGTAGAGGTAGCCCTGTGACAAATGTCTTTATTTCTTCCATAGTTACTGGTCTCTTTAGTTTTTCTACCTCTTCCAGTGCCAATTATGGTAATTTGTACTTATTTTAAAATGCTTATTTAATCTAGGGTTTTGTAGGACACCAGAATAGTTCAACAACCACTAAAAATTTTTAAATTTCAGTAAAAAATCATCCATCCCCACTTCAGTGCACCAGAAACGGAATTTCACAGATGACTTTCATCAACCTTTCAAGAATAAATAATTTCTACATTGTACATGCTATTTCAGATAATAAGATCATTTTCTGAAGCTGATAATCATGAAAACAAAACAGAACAAAGACAGTATACAAACACATTATTACTGACCAATCTCACTTGTCAATAAAGATGAAATAAAATATTAGCAAAGGGAATCCAATAGTGACTGAAAAAAAAATCAAGACCAAGTAGAGTCGATCCCATGAATGCAAGGATGGTTCAACTTCAAAAACAAAACAAAACCTTATAAATGTAAGTTTCCACATTAACAGATTAAAGGAAATAGCTATATGACCATCTCAAAAGATGCAGAAAAAGCACTAAGTAAAATCCATTTCTGATTTAGGAACAAACAACTTAATTAGATATACAAGTAAACATCTTTAACCTGATAAAAGGTATTCACAAAAACCCCAGAACAAACATCATATAATGGTGAAACTTAAGAATTTTCATTAAAGACAGAAAAAATAGTCACCTCAATTACCTGCCACTGCACTAGTAAATAGGTCCTAGCCATTTGCCATTACCAAATAACAAGGGAAAAAATGCATTTCATACATTCCAATTTTTACTTTCCCTTAAAATTTTAGTATTTCTGTAACTGTGTTCTATCTTATACCTTCTGTGTGACAGTCAAATTGGCAAAATGTTTTCTTTCTTAGTGATATACAAAACAATGCTGCAGGCTTTCTGCTTCCCAGTCTGCCGTACAAAGATGTAATATGATATGTTTGGGATAGATTCTGTGTACCAGTCTCACAGGTGGGAAGCTATGGAGGCATTTTAGGTAGTGGAATACGACGTGATTTACTTTTTAGAGGGATCATTCTCAAGGCTATGTTGATATTAGACCATATAAACCACAAGACTACAATGTTAGATCGCTTGGGAGTTTTTGCAGTAATCCAGGTGCCCTGGATTAGAACAGCAATAGTAGAAAGAAGTAAAGCCATAAGGCAGTAAGTGGAGTCCAAAAAATTCAACTGGAAGTGTAAACTGGAAGGTCAGGTTACTGTGGGGTAAATGAACAGAAATTAATGAGACAAATAAAGTGAGCCTATAAACTAGCAGTCCTGGAAGTCCACCTGGAAAATCCAAATCCATGTCCTGCCAGCAAAGAATTTTCGAATCTCCCTTTTGGTGGCTCCTGATTTACTGGATCCATCTAGAGATACTGAACTACAAGAATGCAGAATCTCTGCCAAATTTGCCCTTCCCTTCAGGGTTCACTCTCCCACAGCTACGTCTCCCTGAAAATAAGCACCACAGTTTACTCTTCTTTGGGAAATGACACTAGTCAGATGCATAGGACCATTGGCCAATGTGCTATATTCAAATCTGAATTACTGGAAGGTCTTACTGTAGTTTAATCTGAGATATACTTTGAAGACAGAGTTGATAAGAATCCACTTATTCATTCAATAAATATTTATTGTACATCCAATATGTGTTATTCTGGGTACAAATGATATAGCAGTAAAATAAATGGATAAAGTTCTTGCCCTTAAGGTATACTTATATTCTTAGGGCAATCTGATGATGAACTGGAAGTAAAATGTACTAAATGTGCCAATCACAGTCCTAATACTTTAAATGAATCTCAATCAAAAAGATAAAAATAAAGGTTTGGCCCCATTTATAAATGAGGAAAGTTAACACTTACAGAGGTTAATCCTACCAAAAATTATATAATTAAGTGGTAGACCAAGATTCGAACAAATCTTAGGCCCACTATAATAGGGGCTTAATTTTTCAGGATGCATAACCTAAAATCCCTTATTGGTCCTTACCACATGTGATTTCTTATTTTTCTTAATTTTTCCTGTTGTTATTCTTCACTTCTTCCTACTTTTCACCTACTTCTTTTTTTATTTTTAGATTCCCCTCTTCCTCCTTACCATAACGCCCAGACAACATCTGATTTTACCAGCAGGTGTTAATCAGACAGACAAAAAATTAGAAGATCAATCAAAAGAAGAGCAGGTCCAAGCATTGAGTGTTATACATTCTGAATTTTTGACTCTACCTTCTAAGGAATACACCTGTGTAATAACAAGTCTAGCGTAATAGGATAGAACACTAGTCACTGCTGGAAACGTTGAATGGTGACGGGATGGTTATCTGCTGCACATATTAGCAAGAATTACCACACCATGCCAGGGATGGAAACGGTTACTTCCAAGATGCCTTCCAACTTTATGGTCTATTAGTCTATGAAATTAGGGAAAACAAAAAAATGGTCTTCATTTCAAATGTTACATGGTGTTTACATAAACATTTTTAAACTCATGATTAAAAAAAATTAGCAGTCTATCTCCCATCATTTACATTTTTCTTAAAGAGGCATCTTTAAATGGTACTAACCTAAATTACAAGCCCATCTGTAATTTGAAAAGACCATAAATTCTAGAGAATTGAAACTAATCATGGAAATTCAGAACATCTATTTTATTTTTTAGAAAGATTTATTTATTTTGGAGAGAGAGCACACACTTGCGAGTTGGGGGAGGGGGCAAAGGGAGAGAATCTTCAAGCAGACTCCTTGCTAAGCCCGGAGCCTGCCGCAGGGCTCAATCTCAGGACCCATGAGATGAAGATCTGAGCCTTAAAACAAGAGTCTGGATGCTTAACTGACAACCACTCAGGCACCCCTCAGACATCTATTTTAGCACTGAGTTAGGAATTCTCACATTATATACCTACTTAAGAGTATTAGATCTATGGCATGATATATATCTGAACGCAAATTATACATAAATTAAATAATAAAAACAGACATTGGTAATTACAACAAAGTGATACTCTGAAAAAAAAGTAAAATCCCAGCTATACTGAGGGTAGGAAACTTTAATAAAGAAATATTTTCAATAGTTAATTTAATAACTATTGCCAACTTAATATCTAATTGTACCCGAGGAAACTTTCATTTTTACTAAATCTCAAAAAAAATTCCTGTGTTGATTAGAACAGCCTTTACAAGCATTTACACAAAATCTTGAGCTTTTATGTTGAACTGACTTTGAAATATGGCTAACTGCATATGTTTATTTCTTTACGAAGACTTACTTTTCCCCTCCTATATGACCACTTCTCATTTGCTTGTATCTGGTAAAGACATACAGTAGTCAAACTGAAAAAGACTTACTGAAAGATATACGTGGCCATGGAAGCCTATGACTTAAACAGGTTTAGATGACAATTTTAGCTGAGACAAGACAAAACCTTACCTAATATATTCTATCCTTAAAGATTACTTTGGCAAATCTTCAGAAGTCTGGAAAACAATATAATACTCTAATACTCTAAGGCCTGACTCTACTATTAGAAAGTTAGACTGGAATATTAATTTTTATATGCTCTTTCAGAGTATAATTCAGAGAATTCTGAAACTTTTTTTTGGAAAAACCATTTCTTTGTATTTTAACTACAATGTATTTCTCTTTTCCTAATGTAAAAGTCTAAAGGCCAAAAGAGAAAAAGTGGGGATTGACCACTAACACTATATGTAGCAGTAATAACATACCAGATGCAGGCAGAGACCTGGTAAATTCTTGTCTTTAATATGATTCAAAAGTTTTTTAAACAAAACCTTCCCAAATCTGTCCTGTTTTTAGAAACACACTGCTCTAGATGATAGTAAATTTTGTTTATAAACATGGAAGCACTTATATAAATGATATAATGATGTATCACATCAATTATCTCAAAAGTAGAGAAAAGATTATATCCGACTTAAAACTCTGATAGTCTTCTACTTCTACTAAATTCTCAGGGTCACTCAAAAATATAGTCTTACACTCTTCTGAGAAATCAACTGAGGGTTCTAGAGGGGAGAGGGGTTGGGGGATGGGTTAGCCTGATGATGGGTATTAAAGAGGGCATGTATTGAATGGAGCACTGGGTGTTATATGCGAACAATGAATCATGGAACACTACATCAAAATAAATAAATAAATAGGAAAAAATATAGTCTTACACTCTTTAAAAAAAAAACAAAACCAATCTTGATGAGATTATTTAGAATAACCATTCTTGATTGGTGAGAAATTTGACTAAAAATATTCTAGTAGTGTGTTGATAAGTGTCTGAAAAGACTCATTCAGAATCTTAAGAAAAAGTAGCCTAGAAGCAATATGCAAACCAAATAACAGTATTTTTTATTACCAACTTGTAACCTGCCCGTATAAACATGTATATTTGCAATTGTGCCATTTAGTAAAATTAAATGGGCTACTTTTCCATTATTTACAAATAATAGAACACAATCCATTGTGTATGCTCAATATTAATATCAAAATTAGGCAAATGTAGCATTTGTCAATAAACCAAACAGACTGTTGACAATCAAATATTTTCAAGGAAAACTGCCCAATTGGTCATTTAAGTAAACATACTTTAGATTAAAGCACAATATTCATAATATTAATTAAAATGAATGCAAACCTCATTTAAGTTTGCCTTAATCAGTTATCATCAGTAAAACCCATGTTTTATCCTCAAGCCTAAATTTTATGGATTCAATCTTAATACTACACACTTAAACAAACAAGAAAATTAGAGTAAATCCTTGAAGTTCCCAATACATGAAGCAAATCTCAAGCAATAAGCATGATTAAACCTGATATTTCCCAAAGCATTTTTCTTCCCAAAAGCTGTTTTTTTTGTTTGTTTTTGTTTTAGATTTTATTTATTTATTTGAGAGAGAGAGGGCATGAGCAGGGTGAGAGGCACAGGGAGAAGCAGACTCCCCACTGGGCAGGGTGCCTGACCTGGGACTCTGGGATCATGACCTGGGCCAAATGCAGATGCTTAATGCACTGAGCCACCTAGGCATTCCTTTGTTTTGTTTTTGTTTTTGAGAGACAGAGAGCCTGCAGTGGGTCGAAGGTGACGGGGGTGGGGGGGTGGGGGTGTGTGGGGGGGGTTGTGGGGGGACTGCTGGTGGTATAGGGGTGGGCAAGGGAGACGGAGAATCCCAAGGAGGTTCCAGGTGGGGCTCCATCTCAGGACCCTGAGATCATGATCTGAGCAGAAATCAAGAGTCAGACCCTTAACTGACTGAGCCACCTACACCACCACCCCCACCCAGGTTCTGTTTTAAAGAAACACGCTTAACATGTTCCCCACATTCATGGAAGCTAAAGCTCAGAGAAGAGGCAAAAAAAAGAACAGAGGCTGTGAATGCAGGCTCCTTTCTTCCCAACTGTTCAATTCTTTTGTTGCTTTGCCTGTTCCAGCATATGAGTGATCTCAGGGTCCTTTCTGCTTGTCTTTTTTTTTCTCCCCTAAAGAATTTACTGGCCCTGGGGTGCCTGGGTGGCTCAGTCAGTTAAGTGTCTACCTTCGGCTGGGGCTGTGATCTCCAGGTCCTGCTGTCTCACGTGCGCTCTCTCTCTCAAATAAATAAATTAAATCTTAAAAAAAAAAATTTACTGGCTCTTCTTTTTAGGCAGAAAGAAAATGTATGTACATTTTTTGTTTTCCTTGTTTTTAACAGCACCATCCTTTAACAACATAAAAACACCCTAAGCCACATTGAATACTATGTGTGAACTTTAATAACAGCCTAACTAGACATTTTCCTCAGTTTCTAGTCCAGATGAAATACTTTTTTCTGATTACAATAATACATGTTAACTGAAAACTATTCAGACAATTTAAAAGTTATTAAAGGAAGAAAGTGAAATTGCCTGAAATTCTCCCACCCATAAATAAACCCTACTTAGAAAAATGTATTCCCTAAAGGCAGCTGCTATTCAAAATAATTTAATCATCACTGTCAAGAAGTTTGTGTAAAACATTAAAGTACTTAGAATTTGGGACTATTTTCTAAAGATTTGAGTAAGTTTTTTCTTCTTTTCCTAACTGTATCAAATACCTTTTGGGAAATAGTAAAGTGCAGTGGCTTTCAAACCTTTCTGAAGACAACCCACAGGAAGAAAATCATTTAATATTAAATGACGATATTCACATATAAACATTTGTAAGTGAAACAAAAGTTTTATGAAATAATACTTATGATGTATTATTACATCATATACATATGATGTACTTAATACATATGATGTACCTGATTTTTTTTATTCTATTCCATTAAAAAAATAAAAAATAAAAAGGCTGGTTGTGTTGTGTGCTTCCCTGATTCCCTTATGGCTTACAACCTGCAATTTAAAAATCACTGACCTAGAAGAAAAATCCCTACATTTAGTGATCCAGCTGTGTTACAGTTCTCCAAGTAACCAGAATCAAGTCATTTATCCTCTTTGCCTCTCAGTTTTTCCACTTATGACAGAATTCAACAGACAATAAAACATGCACCTCAAAACAAACCATATCACCACGAGCAAATATTAGTATTGGTAAGCAAAACTAATAAACCAGGCAATCTTTCACTCAAATAAAGAGAATCAGACTCAGAATACCCCCATAATTCATCATACTACCATCAATACATGATAAGATGCCTTGATAAAGAAGGCCCCTGAAATTGAGTTTCAGTGCATGACTCACTCAGAGATTTGATCTTATTTGATGGTTGCTAGGAAACCAACCCATCCTTCACTAAGGACAGCTGAAGCCCCACCAAGTGATTCCAAGTTACTCGGGATAATTAAAATTAACTGCAGGGCAACAGCACTATCAGATTTTTTTTTTAAAGTCATATTAAAACTCTGAAATGGCTTGAGCCTCTTTTAAATATGTATATACAGTGGCCCACAGGGCTATTTCACACGATGTACTTCTCACAGTAGCACATCTCCATTGGCATAGACCTAAAGGAAATCTCTGTAGAGACTTATTTTCTAAGAAATTTTACTGTGGCATAAAAAACTATTTTGAGAGGCGCCTGAGTGGCTCAGTTGTTAAGCGTCTGCCTACAGCTCAGGTCATGATCCCAGGGTCCTGGGATCGAGCCCTGCATCAGGCTCCCTGCTCGGCGGGAGGCCTGCTTCTCCCTCTCCCACTCCCCCTGCTTGTGTTCCCTCTCTTACTGTCTCTCTCTCTCAAATAAATAAATAAAATCTTTAAAAAAAAACTATTTTGAATTAGTTTAGGGCAAGAGTGATTATAGCTGATAGCTGCAATAGTCCAACAAAGCAAATTTCATATATAGCCTTGTAATTCAGCTTGAATAATAATAAAAAAACAAACTATGATGAAAAGTTACAGTATCTCTCACTTAATATTACACTCCACTTAGTGCAACAGGATGAAAATACAACGTTAGGTGCCGGGTAGCCCCAGGTAAATACCACTATGATAAAACCATTAAGGTAGGGCGCCTGGGTGGCTCAGTTGGTTAAGCGACTACCTTCGGCTCAGATCATGATCCCAGGGTCCTGGGATTGATCCCACATCGGGCTTCCCTTGCTCTGCAGGGAGCCTGCTTCTCCCTCTCCCTCTGCCTGCCATTCTCCCCGCTTGTGCTCTCTCTCTCTCTGTCAAATAAATAAACAAAATCTTAAAAAAAAAACCATTAAGGTATTAAAATGACTTTGAATATCAGTTTTTTTTAAAAAGTGGAACACATTAATGACCATATGAGAACTTGATGTATACTTAACAAAAATTAATGGTTAATTGGCCAGTCTTAATAACTACTACTCTACTTTCCTACGCTTCTTAGCAAATGTGTTGAAAGCCCAAGTCTTTAATATTTAGAGTCTGATTTAAATGTAAACCATTTCTATGGTCTGATATGGTTGGATGAATATTTTCAGCCAAAAGCATAAAATTCAGCCAACACTGAATGCACTAGAAAATTAAAAGTGAATAAATATTAGCTAGAAATTAAAGTATTTACATTGTGACTAGTAATGAACTGGTCAGTGTAATATAGAACAGTGAAATATGAGAGTCGCAAGTTCAGAACAGCTGGTATGTTCAGAAGGTAGGTACTGCTGCCTTATCTATGATTAAAGTATAATTCACACAGAAGGGACTGTTAAGATGTGTTTTAAAAAAGTGAGGGACCTATGATGGAGATGTCCTAATACTGATTAAAGGAAAACATTGGAAAAAAATAAATGACATCAGAGAAGAATATGAATGAATAGGTAAAGCAGGTTTCTTTCACTGGGTGGAACAAAGAAAACTGGATAGAGGAAGAGTGTGATAAAAGAAATCAACAGATCAGTATCATTAGCTGAATGGTCTTTGGACTGACTGGTAAGAGCTGAGTTCTTTTAGGTAGAAAGAGGGAGGCTGCTGAAAAGAACTAAAAATATAGTATGAAAAGATCTTTTGCACTGCTCCACTACAGTAAACCACAACAGAGCTAAGAGGGTAGGTAGTAAAAAGAAAAAATGTAACAGAATATGCACGGAAAAACATCAGGTAGCAGAAATAACCTATGGAGAATCACCTTGGAAGACACTTTGTTTCTGTTACAAATGAGCTGGTTTATTCATTCAACAAATATAAGCAGTATTGTATACACTGATTGTATATTTTGCCAAGGCACTGGGAGGGATACAAATACATATTAAGCCAGTCTTTGGCCCTCAGAAACTTATAATCAAATAGAGAACTTATTACCAAAACTAGTTTAAGTGCCCTTGAGTAGTTCAAAGTAGCTGCTATAGGGCTTTAGATGTACACATTCTCACTTCCAGCTAGGGTGACTGGGGCGGGGGGGGGGTACTTTATTGCTGAGGTAGCAGGAGCAGAGCTTTAAAGGATGAATAGAATTTTAAACACTAGAGATGAAGGGAAGAAAGGATTCAAGTAGGCAAGGCAACCTCTGAGTTAGCTGTAAGGAGGTATACAGAGAAGGAAGAAAAAAAAAAAGACCATAACCAGCTTTCACTTCAATTCATGCAGAGATTTTCAAATTTTAATCTAATTACAGATTTTTTCTCATTTAAAAAAAAACAAACAAACCTGACCTTGAAATTTATTTCACAACTGCACAAGAAAAACAATTCTAAAATTAGGAAGTTATACAAAAAATACTTGTTTCTACTGAAAGAGGTCAGACAAGAGAGTGAACTGGCCAGGTGGCTGGGTGTCCTAAAATGGTCATAGTAGAGGTACTAGTAGTGACAACTTCTCATGGCCTTGCCAATGTGCTTTAACTCAAACAGGACTACCATTTTAGAGGAAAGACTTCAGACACCATTGTTTTCAGAGGAAAAACTTCAGACACCATTGCCAAATCAAACTTTGGCTTCTACACAAAAAGTATCAAATACGATTTTGGTGCTTACTGTCTTTATTTTGTGCTCAGAAAACTACCAAACTCAACCCAATCAGGGTAATAGACTTCAAACCCTTCCTTATTCTGAGTCACTTAAATAATATCTTTTATTTGAAGTTTTTGTTAAGATTTCACACTTAGTTCCTCTTTATAGTAGCAGGTAAAATATCTTAATATTCCTTAACCCAACACTCCTATTTTATATAAGCAGATATCTGGGGGGTAAAAATGGAATTAACTGGTCCCATACTGTTTCAACTCTGTGCCTCTGTTGACTCATTTGTATAGGATGGTTATTTTGTGTGCCAACTTGGCTGGGCCATGGTGCCCACATATTTAGTCAACATTTTTCTGAATGTTTCTGTGAAGGTGTTTTTCGATGAGATTAACATTTAAATTGGGAGACTTTAAGAAAAGCAGCTCACCCTCCATAACATTGGTGGGCCTTATTCAATCAGTTGAAGACTTTAATAGAACAGAGACTGATCTCCCCGGAGCAAGAGAGAATTCTGCCAGCATACTGCCTTCGGACTTGACTGCAACTCTTCCCTTTAGTATCCAGCCTTCTGGCCTATCCTGCAGATTTTGGACTTACCAAGCCTCCACAATTTGCCTGAGGGAACTCCTTAAAATAAATCTCTCTCTCTCTCTTTCTACACACACACACACACACACACACACACACACACACACACACACACACA